>NC_084669.1:21807500-22175000 GCF_028389875.1 Rhea pennata
GCCCGGAGCTGCCGCCCCGGCAGCGCTGCAGGGATCACTGCCCCTGCGGCATGGTCACTCTCGCGCCGGCGGCCCTGATTGGCAAATCAGCCACGTGCTCGCAGCGTTCGGCTGGCGGCGGTCTGGGCGCTAATGGAGTCTCGCGCTAAAGGGACGGCACAGGAGGGAGAAGAAATCCATGGTAGGAACAGGTGAACGTGTGTTATTGTCATCGTTTGCTATTCAAAGTGCTCTATAGCGTCAGGAAAACATTTTCCCCCATTAAACAAACAATCTGCCAGACAGTTTCAGGCTCTGTCACTCCCCGTCAGTCTCCCCAGCAGCAGTTTGGCAGGTTTTGGCACACTCCCTCCACTTTGATCTTGGAAAAAGAAGCCTTACACTGAAAGAGGGGAGGTGGCCATCCCTGGGAGGTCACACCCCATCTCTCGTCATGGTCAGCAGGAGTCCAGAGAGGTGATCCAGCAATGGGACGGATGTGTTGTGCTGTGGAGTACCTGGGAGCAGCACCTGGCCCGTGGCAGAGCCACGTCAGCATGGGAGGGGAGCAGAGAGGGAAGACTGGGCGATCGATGCAAGGTGGTCCTCACCCTTCCTTGGCCTAATAAGGCTGGAGCTGCGGGAGCGCAGGGCTTAATCGCAGCTCTGGCTTTTCCTTGATACACAGCCCCAAGCTACTGTCTGCGTTTTCATGCTCCTCTCTGCAGACAGTGAGCTCTCACTCTGTGTTTGTCCGGGGCCTGGCACGGCAGAGTACAGCTCCCATGTGCAGAGCTTGGCTAAGGGCAGTGTCCCAGCAGCATCAGGAGGAGGCACCGCTGCCAGGAAATACCTGCACCAAGGGGCTGGCCAGGGCAGCAGGATGGATAGGTGTTCTTCGAGGGGACTTGGCATGTTGCATCCAACAAGCCTTGTCCTCTGCGAAGCAATACTGGTGCAGCAGATGAAGTGGTTTTCTGCAAGGACACAGCAGCCTTTCAAAAGGTAGCAAATGCTTTCTCTGAGTTACTCAGTTACACGTTCCAAACTCCCAAACTACACAAATCTCCTGAGAAAATGCAAGTCAGTCAGAGAGAAATCTTGGAGCCACTTCAAACGTTTTGCCAATAATTCATGCAATGAGATTAAAAAAGCCATTTCTTCCTTTGCCAAGTACACAGAGACCAGAGTGTTCTCTATTGTGTAGGAACATCACAGCATGTAGCATTTGACAAGGAAAGGTCACCGGGGAGGGGCCACAACTCCTTTTTTAAAGAGGCTGCTACCAGTATCCTTTGGAAAAACTGGTTTTACTCTGTAGCAAAAGCCATAATTGAATGCCCAGCTAACTGGGCTGAAATACCTGCCTGTGGTTTCTTTTAAAGAGACTCCCTTGTTGGAGAGTGCTGTGCTCTCTACTCGACCTGGGCCTAATCTTCCAATGGTGTAAATCAGCAGACACCCATTGATTTATCCTGTGTGAACACTTTAGTGCCCTGACTTCACGCTGCACTATGGGAAAGACATCAGGAGCAAAAAAAAATGAGCGGAGAAGAGAGGCTCAGGTTCAAAGGAGTCTTAGAGTATGATGTGTCTGATTCTCCTGGACTCCCGAGACATAAGGCATCTTTCTCAAGCGAGCAGGGATGCTACTGGAGACTAGTCAGTAGTCAGAGGAGATGGCAGTGAAAGAAAGAAATTAGGAGCCACAACCAGATGACACGAATCTAGTTATTCTCCCCAGACTCTTCACACACTCGCTTAGGTGGGTGAGGAACGAACTCCAGCCACAGTGGTTCTTCTGTTATGTGAGTCACTTCCCTCCTTCTCTAAGACAACAGTTGTGGCCCCACAAAAATATAGCCACGGGGAACGGATAGGTTTCTACAAGACCGAGCATGAAGAAACTCCCTGGGAACACATAGGAAACAACTGAAAACAGGGTTTACCGAATCTAGTGGCAAGTTTGTGGGATGGGATAGGAGACTTCAAAATACTGTTGGAGATCTTTGTCAAAGCAACACAGTGGTGTAAGGACAGTTTATGAGACACCACAACAAAAACACAGATCTAAATTCTCCTCTCATTTTAATCAAAATGGAGTCATTTCATCATGATAGATTTCATTGTGTCATTATCAATTTGTATCATGTAAAGTGAGAGATGACCTTCAGTCCCCAGGGGATTTAGAAAATGTTATGGGAGTGTGAGGAATTTACTAGGGGTCTCTGAAAATATCACTAAGAGCTATCTGTAGAAATCATACAACAAGCTCAGACATAGTAACATCCTTGTAGCAAGACACAATAGTAGAACAAAGACAGAAGGCAGTGATATTAGAGGATCCATAGAAATACGAATGCAGGAAATACCAGGCTGTCCAGCCAGTGGTCTGGCTAAGCCTACAACCTGTCTCCAACAGTGACTGCAATTCAGAAAAAAAAAACAAACTCTGCAAGAGGTAATTATATAACAAGGTACAAGTAACAAGATTTTCATACAACTTCCTCCCAATCACTGGTAGTTTTCAACAGGCTCCTTCCGCAGAGCAAATCCCATCCCAAACTTGTTTGTACCTTTATAATTCAGGCTTTCCTTGTGATCCATCTGAAACAGTCCGTCTCTTTTTGTATCTTTCCAAGATCATGGCCTCATCAAATTGTTGTGCTGAGGTGTTTCATGGACTAACAGTGCACTAGGCTGAAATAAAGAACAAAAAAAGTATTTCTTTTTACCAGTGGTGAGTTACTGCTAATTCAATTTCAGTGGCTGCCAATCACTGATTTCTAGAGAGGCCGACTGAAACACTACTTGTTTTGTTACGCAGCAGATAGCATGCATTCTGGTACTACTAAGGGTTTCTAGGAAATGGCTGGAGAATAAGAAAAACCTGTGGCAATAGCAGGATCTCTGCCATTTTTTTGTGGATGCAGAGGAAGAGCCTGGTGACTCAGGCTGATGGTATGAACCCCTGGCATGTAGGGAAGGACTGATGGGAATCCTGGAGGATGCTGTTTGTTATATACTTGGGGGCACCATTAGCTGACGGAATTTGACCTCCTTTGTAAGCTGGCTGGGCTAGGCTGCTACAGGGATGCCAGTAAAACCCAGCAACTTCCCTGTGACTGTCACAAAAGAGCCACTTCTTCACCTGAATCAGTGCAGGTGACACAGCTGCTTTGCACACCAGTGCCTGAGAAGCCTGCCCAGGAGGTAGCATGTACACTGCAGCTTACGCTGTTTCACACTTGAACATTATGGAAATGCTCACTGGAAATACATGTGATAATATCCTATGAGGCAGCTGAGCTTCCTAGGAGACAGAAAATAGGCCCTCTACTAAAAACAAGAATTTTCACATTGATGTGGGAATTTCTTAGGACACATTGGGATGGGCAAATACATAACAGGACCACTCATAAAACCTGTAAATATGTTCTAGTGATGTCCTCTTTCAAAACGTCATTGGTGGCAAAACTTAACACAGAGCCAATGGAATTTTAATGTTTATGGCATTTACTTGTCACTGCTATCCAGCAAAGCCCTGAGACACAACAGAAGTCCTACCTGATGGCAAAATAAAAAAGCACCAACTTAAGAAAGCAACATTTTACAAAACAGTAATGGGATCAGACCTGGGTTGGAGAATATGAAATGGATAAAGAATGTGAAAAACCCATGGAAACACCAAGAGTGCTGCCTTTTTTGGCATCTGGAGATAAAAAGACCTGGTGGCTCAAGCAGACTGTAGAATCCGCAGGGTATGTAGGGAAGGACTTGTAGGACTCTTGGAAGATGCCATTTATTATTCAGCCGTAAACACAAATAATACTAGTGGGATTTGATCTCCCTCATAAATGCGAACAATTTTTACTTAGAGCAGTCAAGTGACCACTAGAGCTTTCTCAGCCTGTGAGAATGCAGAGTACAGTTTTAAGCAGTTTTATTAACTTTAGTTTAAACTACTTCCAGCTCTGATCCCCCTAAAGATCAAAGCTGCTCCATCATTTATACCTGGCAGGCAGTAAAACCGTTACGTAAATCTGTAAGCCCCCTTGTTAAGTTTAACATTCATCACTTAACACCACTTAGTAGCCAACCAGGGGACAGTGCATCTGCCAGGCCTAGCTGATCCCATCTGCATCTTTGTAGTAAGGATCTAAGGCTACTTAAAAAGAATTGAAGATTTTGTCCAAAACCTGCTCCTCCAAAAGACACAGATGGGACATAGTCCTTGGAGAGTGCATCTTTGCCTGCTCCCCCCCCCCCCCCCCACATTTCATCCATGCCCCTGTGGTAAGTATGTCAGAATTCCTTAAGTCACTAGGAAGTCTCAGGGAGCTGCATAAAACATTTTGTGCCTAATGAGGCCTTCTTGGACCATAGTGTCATCAGACACTACCACGTCCTGCTAATGAGCTTCTCTGTGTGCAGTGCGGAGCTGCACTGAACTGAACTCTCCCCATAGGATGACACGCCATGAACTGGCAGATTAAACTTTCCACTGGACCAGGGACAGTTGCAAGACACTGGGATGGCATCCAACTTCAGCTAAACCGAGTAGGGATTGAGAACATGAATTTATAACCAGCAACCATCAATGAGGCGTAGGGAGTTGTGTGTTCAGCATACGCTTGGGGAAGAAGACTGGTGACTAGAGCAGAGTTGATGCCTCCTAATGTAGGGCAGGCAGGATGCAAAAGAACTGTGTCCATCTAGTAGAAAAGAATTTGGGAAAACACAGAGGCAGGACAATAATGCCTCAAAAAAAAAAAAAAAAAAAAAAAGAAAGAAACAAAGAAAAAGGGGGAAAAATGGTATGTTCAACTAATGTAGGAAAGCAACAACTCTTTGGGTTTAGAAACTACATCCTTCCTTGTACAACCAAGGATGTTTGGAAGGAGCCTTAGGCAGGGGCCACAGTAGCACCAGGGAAAATGGCCCTGAGAGATGGCATGCCTGGAAGGCAAATCATGAAAGAGGAACCAATCGGGGGAAATGCTAAAGACATTTATATAGCTGCAGCAGGAATGACATAAGTTAACACGAGAACAACTGGAAGATGGAGAGATGGATAGCATCCAGAAGACAACTGCAGCTACCCAACAAAATAGATTCAGCTCCTCTGTGCTGGTACAAGTGCGGTGTTTCTGCTATGTAATTTGCCAAGCCATTTCTTTGGGAAACACTTTTTCTTGAAGTTTTCTCTTCTTTTTATTTCCTCCTTTCCCCCTCCTCCCTCTCTCCTGCTCCCCCCCTCCTTCTAGGCAGAGATATGTTTCTCTCAGCTGCTTCTGTGACTGTGACTTTACTGCATGGGGGAAGTCAGTCCGGAAGGTCACCTCTTTCATCAAGTATTCTATTTGCATCCAAAATTGTATGTACATGAAAAATGTGGTCGTGTGTTGCACCTAGCTGCAGACGCAGATGAAATTCTGTGGAAAGCCTGATGCACACTAACCTTTGCAGATGGTGCAGCTATTGCTGAAAAATGGATTGCTTAATAAAGCATATCATCCGACATATTTGCTGCTTGGCTAGCCAAATAGAAGTTGTTTTTTGCACAAATTTCCTTGTCAAATTTGTCAATGTTCATGTCATTTTTGCTTTAGGTCACAGAGCAAGGTGCAAATTCTTGGCATCTTTACTAGTTGCAAGCCAATTTCGGCTATTTCTAACAATGAAGTGAATTTCTCAGAGGATAAGACACTCACTTTATGGGGAGAAAAGGAAAACAGCAGGAAGTGGATATTTTTTTTTTCTCGGATTTTGTTGTTGTTTTCTTTCTTTTTCTCTTTCTTTCTGAGGGCTAATCCATGCGCTCATTTAAAGACCTTGTCTAATTCATAGCAGGGAGAAAGAGACCTTTTATCCTGTTAAATGATTTATTCTGTTTGACTATTTGGTGCAAGATTCACATAGATTTTTTTTCCATTGGTGCAGAGAAAATGTATCCCTTTGTGCAGGAGGGAAACTTGCAAGATAAGAAAAGATCTATACCTTTGATATTCTCAGATGTGAAAAGAAGAGGATTCTCCCCTTTCAAGTGTTTGCCAGAAGTGTCCTTTCCCATCTTCATTTTCTTAAGCTTCACAATGTCTTACACTCAAAGCCACACAATGTATCTGTTTTGTTTGTTTTCCTACCTGCTCTATATTCTTTGGCTCTGCCTACGGAGACAACATGTTCCTGGGTCAGAACCTGTTTTCAAGCCTATTTCAGATCCTTTTGCAACACAGTTCGTTCCCAGACATAGTCAGAGCAAGCAGATCAACTCAGCAGCAAAAGTGGAGAGGGCCATTACTGTGTTTGCTATGATAACCACCTCAGCCAGGGGAGTCCTTTAGAATTGCAGCATGGTCTTACTGCACAGCCATAGGAAACAGTGTCAGTCTGTGGCTTTCTCTCAGGCAGTGGGGTACAGTCCATCAGGAGGGCCACAAGGTATCCAGAGCAGCTGACATGAGCAAATAAGGCGCATGCATGGGAAGCACTGGAGCCTTGTTCCAACCCTTCCACCTGCATCACGCGGCCAAGCCAGGTCATTGGAAGGAGGGCGCTGCTGGACCTCAGTGGCCACAGGTGCAGATCAGCACCTCCTCCTTCAGTAATTGCATATGCTGTGCTGGCAGCATGCACTTTGGGGTGCAGAGCTCCACATCCACCCCCACACACTGCAGATTAATCCAGCCCTCCATACGGAAGACTGCAATTTAAGTGTCAAGTGGGTTATTTATTTTGCATTTCTCTTTCTGTTCAGTACCTTAGCAGATAGTGTTTTCTATTTCCTAGTAACAGATGCATTCCTCTCTGGGTTGTTTTATATTCCTGCAGCAGTTAAGTTTCTCTCTTTGGAGGATTCATTTCTCCCTGAATTTCCACCCTAAACAAAGTCCTTTATCAAGCATAACCTCTTCCAAAGATGCACTGTTTGCCAAGTGCATCCTCCAGCTGATCTGCTCTTATAACAGGATGACTTTGCTGCAGGACACAAACATTTGACATAGCCCTATTTGCTGCCCAAAGAGGCTGCCCCTTCAGAAAGTACTTTCCCCTGCAAGGAGCATTTTGTTTCCAAGTTTATTTTGTTAGCAGGTGTATTCCCACTAGTAAGTTTTCCACTGCACCGTTTTTTTTAAAGGTCTTGTTTGGTAGCCAGATAGCCGAGACTGCTTGTGATAAAGCCAGCACAAGTGATTAATAGCAAAGTCTCTGCCATTTTATTATTAATAGCAGTGTGTTGACTCAATTAAATCCAGCCTGCTTTTTTTGGCAGGCCTTTGCAATTATACATATCATTATGGGCTGCAGCCCAAATGCATCCTGGGAGTAGACCAGAACTCCACATTAACTTTTTCTGGCTCTCTCTTTGCAGGTTGGCCACTGTAATATGTGGGCTATAACCAATCCAGGCTGCTTTAGGATGGAAAGACAGAAAGAAAAGGACAAATGGCAGAGGTGGCGATCACACCTAGAAAGGGCATGCTTCCTCGCAGCCATAAACACCCTGGCAAACACACTCCGGATCCGCCCCTCCACACTGAACCCCATAAACACAGCGTAATGTGTCTGAACAGTACCTGTTCCCAGCAGGGGTGATTTTCCAGCACATTGAGGGTAGTGGATGTCCAGTAATTACTTCCAAAACAGACTCGCAAGCAGCTTGGCCTGGTTTGAAAGGGCATTGAGCTGAGGTTCAAGTGGTCTGGGGGAGCTTTTTGGAGATGGGTATGGCAACTCATGTTTCATGGTGGCAAGAGACTCATCGCTTAGCAAAGCTGGAATACCGCAGCTCAAGGTACCCTGGTGCATCCTGTAGGCAGTTCTGTAGAGCTGGACACTGTCCCTACATTTTGAAACATCCTAGCTGATGTACCGGGAGGAAAACCAGTCTTTGAGTTAAGGCCCGAGACTAGGACAGAGTCAAGCTAAGTTCTCAGCACATACATAGATGAAGTCCTGGGGCACCTTCTGTAGCCCACAAACTCAGATCAGTGAGCCATTCAGATCAATTGCTGCTAAGGGCCACAGGGTCTGGGTGCCTAAAGTGCCGACAGAGAGATGTGGACACAAGCGTAGGTTACCTTCCCTGGGGTTCTGGGAACCCTGGATGACGAGTGGTCTGAATCACCTGTGGCTTTCTCACAGCCTTTTATGACAACCTGCCTGTAAAATGTTGTCCTGCTCATCATAGGAGAAAGTTCTTTGCTAGACACATATCTCATTAAACTTGTATATACAGCACCTACCATAGTGGGAGTGCAATCTGAATTTTAGGCAGTTTGCCATCAGCCAGATAGCAAATTATGGTGATGCAGTGCTGAAAGAACAGTCAGGCCTGGCCCTTTGCAAAAGCAGCACAATTTACCCAGAAGCACTGACCCATCACTGTCCTTTGCAGACTGAGTGGGCTCCATCTTCCTGCAACCTGCTGCTAACAGGAACTGGCACCTGCAGCTACATTCTCTAGGATATATACGGTCTATGATCCCTCTCAGTACGAGTGCTGGATTTTTTTTCTCCCAAGCCCACTGCTCTTTACAACTGCAAGTCTAGATTTTCCTCTATAATGTAGCCTGGAAACATCCATTAGATACCCAGGTCACAATGCCCTTCTCTGTTGCGTTAGAGGAGATCCTGGCAGCCACAGCTGAAGTCTAGAGTGGGAAAAAAAAAGAAAAAAAGTCTCATTTCCCACCACAACAACAGGGGGAGCTTTGCAGCTGACGGCTCTTTTCAGCTTTCAGCACTTCATCCTCCAGAAGCCCATTAAGACAGGAGGGCGCTCTGTGCTTTCCATCCCAGCTTGGCCTCTCTCCATCCATTTTGTCCATCTGGTTTATTTTGCTGGCATCAGATAATCCACAGCTGTGGGGCTCTTGCTAAACCAGAGTGGAAGAGTTTTAAGAGTTTGGCCTGTAATTTCCTCCTAGTACCTTCAGTGCCTTTGTGGAAATACTGCTGCTGCTGGAAAGGGAATGCAGATGACAGCTCCTGTCCATATTTCCCAGTACATCTCACGGAAGTTATAGAGAGGACCTCATTTGTACCCAGCTCCAGCCAGCAATGAAGCTGATGCTGCAGAGTGAGACTATAGCACTGCCTACGCATGACAGACTGTGTCCCCCACAGATCCCTGGATCTGGAAGAGTTGAGGAGGTCCTCAGGGAATGCTCCCATCAGTTTGCACAAATGAAGAGCCCCGAAAAGCCTCTCCTGGCTGTCACTGACAAAGGACAGTCCAGTTGGCACCCACAGCTGAGCCCTCTCCTGTAAAGAAGTGTTGCTGTCTCACGTGTTTCACACCACCACCTCTCTTGCTCTGTCCACTCCAGAAGATGAATTCCCCAACTTACCGCCAAGCCTCAGCAGGGGAAGTCTGAGCACTCACACCCTCTCTGAACAGAGCTTGCGAGGAGTGTGGGCCTCCCAAAGGATCCTGAGCAGCAAGAGCAAACTCCACCACCGACAACACTGAGTTCAAGGGGAGGCCAGCCTGCATCCTGGGGAAGACTCAGGCAGGAGAGGATGGGGTGTGCACATAGCATTTGGGGGGGGGGGAGAAAAACAGAGATGTTTAATTTTGTTGCACAAGCTTGTATTTCTCCACAGATCTAGACAAAACAGGCTTACAGGTCCATGGCTGTGGCTCACTGGGATGGCCCTCCTAAGCAGTATGCCTGCATTGCTCATCCTTATAACCCACCCTAGGTCCAATAGGAAAGGCTCTCGGTCTTCATCCATAGCCTACAAACATCTATTTGAAGAAGACAATACCCACATGGACTAGGTGGGACAATAGAAGGCTTGTCGGGACAATGACTGGACAATGCTGCTTTGTTTAAAAAATATGCTAAGAACTTAACACACATGTTCTGGTTTGGTTTTTTACTTTTTTTCTTTTTTTTTTCAACCGGGAGTCTCATTCTGAGTTTCAGCTTCATGACACTGTCCACCTATGGAGCTGGGCAGAGGAAAAGAAGGACTTTTGCAGGGTATTAAGAGCAACAGTCAGTTGTCTTCCACACACACATAGTTCCCCCACTGCAACATAAGCCAGACCCAGATTTGACCCATATCTCAAATGTGGCAGAACGGGACTTAAAGCCATTGCCCAGTGCTCCCAGAGTATCTAAAGCAACATGCCTAGAGTAATATCATCTCCTTCTTTAGATATGGGGCTACTATGTTTTGTGGTTCCCTCATCTCAAGGTCGTCTTATTTTTAAGGGGGATGCCAGACATTTGGAGGAGTCAAATTTCACAGCACATCAGCCCATTGGAAATGAACTAGCATTTTGATTTATTTCACTTACTCCTTTCCTCTGAGACTTCCTTTAACCCCAGGATGAATGACCACAGAGAGG
Organism: Rhea pennata; assembly: GCF_028389875.1. NCBI lineage: Eukaryota > Metazoa > Chordata > Aves > Rheiformes > Rheidae > Rhea > Rhea pennata. The sequence goes on from NC_084669.1 coordinate 21,817,846, forward strand.
AGATGATCAGACATTTGCAAGGACATTCCCTGTCACCCCAGGACCTGTTAGTGGGAATTGAGCTGGTTGTTGCTTCTCTGTTATAGGCTACAGCAGGAGCTTCCTTGCCTTGTGGCTGAGGCTGCATTGTATCAATGACTCACAGAACATAACTAAACCATGTAAAATGTCATCCTGTGTTTGCTGTTAATAAGGTTTCAATTAATAATACAAATTTCCAAGAATACCCTGAGCCTGAAATTCAGCGCTATGCTGCCTAGCAGAGCCAGTCACGGAGCTCCCAGGTTCAAGCTACAGTTAAGTACCTTTGCTTTTCAGGAGAGATCATTCCCCACTGCTGTGGCTGGAAAACTCCCTGATCCCACCACATACACAAACCATATTGCCTCATGTGGGATAAGGCCTCCTGTGACTTAAAGGAGCTGAAGAAAGCCTTTAGGCAGCAGTGGGAAGGTTTTGTTTGGAAACATCACAAGATCTGTGTGCCCAATGCACTTCTTCCTGTGTGTGTTGTATACTCTGCACACACATAAAGGCAAGGATAAGGAATATATTGTCAGGTACCTGACACCATGGACCCTCCACTGCATGCACACCACTCACCTCTCCTGGAGGGAAACAGTCCTCTCTCTGGTATCCCAAACCACTCAGTACCCGCCAGGACATTCTCTTGCACACGCATGCATGCACACACACACACACACACACACACACACACACACGCAGAGTAAGGCATCTTCCTTATTTCTGCACCACCCACGCAACTCCTTTCCTGTGCCTACAGCCATACACAATCTCTCGCCGTCTGTACATCTCTGTGGCCACAGTACATGCACTCCCTCAGTAAGCAGGCATGCAGACAGACATATGCGCTCACATACACACACACCACCCCCAGGAGGAGCTCCAGGTATTGAGAGGTAATCCTCTTGCTCAGGGAGCCTGGTGAATGGAATAATTAATTTTCCGACAAGCATGAATATCACGCAAAGGCAGCCACCCGGATATGGTGGAACACTTCCAGCCAATATCCATGCGATCCGGATATTTGGATTCACCCATCCCCAGCTTCTGCTCTCAGCAGTGCTGACTGCAGCAGAGCTGAGCTTGCTCTGCTGATTGGGAAGGCCTCCCAGATCTGGCTGCCTGGCCTGGATGGTAGACGGCAGCTGAGCTGCTGTGTGCAGCCCTCTTTTCCTTGCCACCAAAGGCAGAGAGACCTTGCTAGCTCCCGTCCCTCAACGCACTGCTCCCATTCAAAAAGAGATGCTTCCCAATACCAATCCTTTGTCCGGTCTCTAGGGCAGAGCAGAGAATTGCATGAACAGCATCAGCCTGCTCAAAACCCAAGAGTCCTCCCTGCTGGAGAATTAAGGGCAAATCCCCAATGCAAGAACACTAATTCTCTAGCTTACAAATCTGATTTCTATCCATCCCAGTCTCCTCTCATAAGGGCTTAAGTCAGCTTATTCTCCTCCATCATATGAGAAGTAGTTAAAATACTTGCAGAAAGCAACTGCATATCCTATACTTAGGGGCAGAGGAAGAGGGATCGTAGAGAAGGACGAGTATGCTAGACTGGATGCTATTCATAGCTGGTGGTCTAAACACCCCTTGAAAAGAAAAAATCCCCAGTTACAGAGCTACAGTCCTCCTAAAGAAAACAGTATATGCAGCTATTTGCTTCTGTGCAAAGGGCATTTTCAAAAAATCAAGTCTCACGAGATAGAAATAAAATGCGGGGGAAAATTCTGCATGCACCTCACCAGACTTGCAAGTAATCCAGGTGTAGGGTGAAATTGGTGTCTGGAAGATAAGGGGAAGGTAAGGGGGAAGCACAGCAACAGTCCAGCTGCTTATAACATATCCAGATTTCTGATGGGAAAAGATTCCTCACTAGAAGATCCTGACTATGCAGTGTGGTCCATCAGAGAGTCAGGGCTGATTTGCCCATCATGCCTTCCCAACTACTATTCAGAGGTTTTCACTCTCACATACCTGCGTCCCCCATTAAAAGGATCTGGCCACTGGAACCCATATGATCACTGTTTAATACTGAGATGACAGTACTACATGGTGTTGTGGGGGCTGCGTAACTCTGTAAAAAGCTTTTGTGTCAATCCTTTCCTAGTAGGTGGCTTGCTCCTCAGACTTATCTCTGTGTTAATCTCTATGGAGAGCTATGTTTTGAACATCCAATCCTAGAAATATAGGAAGCCCATGGGAGTTTTTCCAATAGCTTCAGTGGGCTGCAAACCAGGTGGATTTTTTGAGTATACTCATTTATACTACTAGAAATAACTATGACTAACACCGCTAAGAAGAGGCAGAAATAACATTTCACATTTCAAAAAGAATGGTCTTTTCCCTAAAGCATTGACAGAGAGCTGAGTATCTGGATGCAAAAATGGCCAAAGACTCATTCCAAGAACTGCCATATCTCAAGAGAGGGCAGGTACATACAACCCAGTGTATGTCTCAAAGCCAAATAACTTGCTTGCAACAGAGCTACAAACTCAGATGACTTTGTCAAAGAGAAGTGGGAACAGCAGCACAGAAATGGCAGGAAACAAGGCTTTCCATCAAAATGAAAAGGGGTAATGTTCAGCCAGTGTTGCTCTAGTATATATAATTCACCAGTCTAGATGGAAAGATTACAAAATGGGCTTACCATTGTGGAGATCTGCATCTCATTCCCAGCTGTGCCTCCAGCTTTGCATGTGAGCAGGGACAAGTCATCTCAGTTCTGCAGCTGTAAGGTGAACCCAGAAATTCTCACCTTGACTGTTTCACCTGTAAGCACCTCAGACCACAAGCTCATCAAGAGCTCTGGACAAGAGCTATATCAAGACAGAGACAACAGTAGTTGCCTTGTAATAAAAGGACCCCTTGGTGCTATATCAACCTCACAAGCATCTGTGGCTGGAGCCTCATAGGTATGGTCATTTGCACATTGCCTGAGACAGACATGTGTATCTATGCTCTTTTTATGGTGCCACATATGTCACATAAACAGTCTCTTAACACATCCCACCTTTTAAGTGTTTTTATCTTGGATCATATCCAAGAGAACAACTAGCACAACTATTGTCAGAGGTCCTGAGACCAGGAACTTAATGGTATATTCTGAGGGGGAATTTCAAGATGATTTTCCCAAGTGTTCAAGTCTGAGCAAAGCTTCAATATCATAAAGTCAGCTTTCCATTCTGTAGGTTGAGCTTTTTATACTAACTTTCTGGTTCTGACCCTTTCCAGTACACTTGGACCTTTGGTTTTTTCATCCACAGTCATGATGCTTAGAAATTTACCTAAAGATTGGAAGATCCTTAGGAAATCACTTCACTCCAGAAGCAAAGGCTCTAAGGAAAAAGCTACAAACCAAAAGCAAAAATGCCACGTCTTTTATTGGGCACTGGTAACATTAACACTCGTATGGGTATAAGAAATCTCTTAATCTTTTTTCTCTAAGACAAGATAGGAAAAGAACTCAAGGGAAATATCTTACTGTAACACTGAGGCTTTCTAGTAAAAGCAGAGTCATGAAATAAAGGTCCTTAGTCATGCCGAACTTTCTTTTTCAGCTCCTGGAGTTGTTGTCCATCCACAAGAGCTCAGTATGTCACTATTTATATTTGCTAATAGGTACCACAAAAGAGAGAAAAGATTGTTGTGTAAGTCACTGCCCCGGTCCAGAGTACACCGGGAGATTCCCACGGATATATACAATGCAGAGGCAAACAAAGACATCGAAATATCTGCCTAGTAACAGATACATTTAGCTTTTCAAAGGGTCAGAGACCAATGTGATGAGGAATTAGTTAAGACAGAGGATTAGATCTGGGTCCAGACTCCACCTCCACTCCACTTCCCTCACTCTCTGCTTTCTAATCGAGTTTCAAATGGAGCAAACATGACTTCCCTGTCTTAGGGCAATGAGCTGAAGCTGCTCGGCTTGAGACCCTGAGATTAAGAAAACAAAAACCCAAACACGTGGCATTTTCAAGACTACCAAAAGGCTTTAGGAGCAAAAATCAGTGGGATGTGTGTTCCTAAGTCCCTTCACTTCCAACCCTAGGGGTAAAATAAAAGACAGAGGATATGCATTGCTGCTAGGCAAAGCTTAACTTTTCCACCTCCCATTTACTCTTTAATTTTGCTGCATGTCACTGATGTTGCATTCCTGTATCTTTATGGTATACATATACACAATCACATACATTTCATACACAGGCATATATATGTATATGTGTGTATAAATATACATATATATACATACATATATACACACACACACAGAGACCTATTCCTGTATTCTATACATGGGAATGTGCTTATATGTGTAAAGCAACTGGGTATTTACAAGCTGTTTCTATGGTTATAATATATATCACTATTATGAACTGCTTCATTAACCTGTCAATCAAATTGTTTTCTCTCTTTCTTTTTTACCCTCCTTCTGCGTTACTCTGTGTTTGGAAGTGAAGCCTGTGTGAGCGTCAAGGGTACTATTTCAGACAGTACAGACATACAGACACGTATGGACACACAGCCAGAAATTAATATGGTTTCATTGCTGCCTCCCTGGGAGCTTGGCTGGGGCCTACCCTCTGGACTTTGCTAGCCACAGAGATGCCTCGCACAGTCATTTATCACCCAGCCTCTGGTCAGGAGCACTTGGGGCCCCGGTGTTGCTCCCCGGGCAGCCTGCTTCACAGGGGGGTGGGGGGCCTGTCTATGGCCCATGTGCAGTTTGGAAGCACTGCTGATGGGCTAGTCCCCAATAAACCCCCCAAAAGTGCTGATGTGCTGAAAGCAGCTGACACTGATGGATCTGCTCTCATCTTGCCTTTCAGTCCTGCTGCAAGAGAGAAGGGAGAGAGGAAGAGAAACAAAGGCAGAGATTAACTCTTTTGTCACAGAGCTCTGCAGTTTTACAAGGCAAGATAAAGCTGCTGTCCAGGTTGAGTGCAGATGGGACCAGCTCAGCACAGTCCGTCTGATTCTCTATGGAGTCCAGGGTGGAAAAAAGAAAAAAATAGAAAAAAAAAAAAAAAAAAGCCTGAACTGCACAATGATTTACTGACAGAGCTAGCGTTCCCTAACTGAGCCTTATAACTTTCCTCGCAGTTGTGACCATAGCCGAGGAGACCGAGCAAGGACACTTCTTGCAGACCTGCACACCACCCATTAAACCAACAACTCTACTTGCACCCTCACTGCATTAAGCACAACACAACACTGCTACACCCAGATGGACAAACTCACGCGACCTGATTAAGCGTACACAAGTGCGGACATTTGAGACGTGACACACGCCGCTCAGAGAGCAAGGCACACTCCTGTGGATGCAGGCAGGCTCATTAAACAGGGACATCCGAGTGGATTCACACTTTCCTGTGTGAATAACCACAGGGCGATTTTGCTTGTCCATGATGCTAAGTAACTCAGACTCCTCAACTCAAGCCTCAAGCTACCATTTGTATTGCCCTCACTAGAGCCAGGTGGAATGTTTCAGTATCATTTCATTTGGTGACAGCAAAGTGAGCTTTTGGGGGAACTGGATCCATTTGGACCAAGTATTTAATGAAAATATTTACAGAAATATTTGAAGCTTAGATATGAACCATCAGCCTGCATTTCAAAGTCATCAGGCTATACAAAAAGTGTTTCGAAGTTTTATTTCTTCTTTTTTCTCTATACTGAAAATGTGTTAATTTCTCAGTTTCAATAGAAATCTCCTAATTGTGCATTTTTGAAAATCTGAACAACCCCACTCCCCAGTAAAAGAGAGATGAGCTCTGTGTCACTAATAAGCCGGGGGTTTTTTCCGTAAGGAAACACCGCACAGCTCTAATTCTTGCCTGGATCTTTCAAGCCCTGTTTGTCCTGCATTTGTATCGCATAGCTCATGAGTATTCCCAGAAGCTTCAGACAAACCAGTCACAGGGTAAAGTACAAATTAACATGGGCAAAGGGGGCAGGAGCTGGCCCTGACTGAAGGTTCAGGATGGGGGCCTGGTACTGCCAAGCCCAGTACAGCTTTGCAAACACACAGAAAGAACCTGTCAGATCTGCAATTCATCCATCATAAAGCGCACCAATAACGACAAGTACGTTATGCTTGGACATGGACACACTCTGAAACACAGACACGTCACCACACCAAAACCTCCTGTTCTCACACAAGCGCTGCTGAACCTGAAATCTTTCCTAAAATGCAAACAAGATCTCCAAGAAGAGAAATTAAAAAATAATTTTTTGTGATTTTTTTATTCCTTAAGAAAAGGAGGTCCTTCTGGAAAAAAGAAAAAAAAAGGAAAAGAAAAAAAGAAAGAAAAAGAAAAAAAGCAACATTTCCTGAAAAACTCTTGACAGCTTTTTTTTTTGCTACATTTTTACCCTTTTCTCCTCTTTTGCCCCTTATTTCCTTTTAATGAAAAATTACAAAAACTAAATCAGACACCCAAAATCTAATAGAAGCTGGCAGAATACCTCTGCAAATGTCTGGAGAATAACTTAAAATGAAAACTGACATAGAGGGTCTGTTCCAACCCTGAAAACAACTTTGAAATTTCAGACTTTCCTACCACACATAAATAATGTCACCATCTCAAATGCAGACAGTCTAGGAAATAAACCCACCAAGGAATTATCGATCATCTCTTTAAACATCCTTAATAAAGTCTTGGTCTAAAATCTATCCACAATATGCTATCTGACACACACTGAGATGAAATATGCTGTGTGCTCTTGGCACCCAACACTTTGATGAACCATTTGTGAATACTCCACAGATTTCCACATTCGCAGTAGCACACTTTTCCAGGGCAGTGATTTTCAACTTTAATTTTGTCCACGCGTTCTTAAAAATCAGCCTTTGAAGGGCTTAAAAAACAATCTGTAGGCTGTGGTACAGATAGCTTGTACTTGCCTTTCTTAGTGCCTATTGCAAGCTCACTTAGGAAAAGACACAGCAACTGAGATTTGCTGCTGCTCCCTTCGCAAGAAGGGCTATGCGAACTGCCTGAGCTGTTACAGAGGCTTCCAGCGCCAGGGTTAACCCGGCCATAAACACCTCTGAGCAAAACCCGGCTCCCTCTCCATCCGAGACTGCTGGCAGCACTAAGAGCCGCTTAAGCGGGACACTTGAGCAAGCACCTGCTTTTAAGCACGTGAAGAGTGCTGGTGGAAAGGTGAATTCCTCGTGTGCTGCAGGGCAGGCCTGCCTGCGGGTAAGCACCGTGGAGAAGTGGGGCCCAGCCAGCAACTGCGAAGCTTGTCCTACCCCTGCCTGCAGGCTCCAGCTCTGCTCCCAGAGAGGAGAGCAAAGAGGCCTGGCCAGCACTTACCTTCCCAGCCCAGACATCTCCCACCGCAACTCAGCGCCCTCCACTCCCAGTGAGATCACAAGGGCCCATTTATTTTAAGATATGAAATTTGTGTTGTTTCTTTATTGTACTTTAATGAAACCCTGTTTATTCTAGGCTTTTAATTCTTTCCATCTATTATGTTTAGACAACTCATTAACAATCATTTGTTATCATTAGACTTCAATTTTAAGCTCCTTTTCCCGGAGGAGGCAATGCAATGCTTTTAAACATATTTGCATCATAAACAATTTCAGGGCCCTGTGTGTCACGTATTACACCAGCCTTTCTTCCCTTGTTGCTAGCCCTTCTGCTTACCTGGACCTGTAAGTCCTGAAAGAGCCTCCCTGAAAATTCTGGCTTGGTCCAGAGTGATGCTCGTTTCCCTCTGGGCTTGGAGCCATACAGGCTTCTGCATTAGGACAGCAGCTTGGTGCATTAATAGCAAACTCTTGATTCACAGGTCGAGCAATGGTGAGCTGCTCTTTCCACTGGGATTAATAGCTCCATGCTGTAGCTGAATTCATTAGGGCCTGTTAAAGAGATCACACTAGCCTGGGATAATGCGTAGGCCTCATTCTGCTCATTTATGGTGGTTCAGCTCCATTGGCTTTAGCGAAGTCATTCCTGATTTGCAGCAGGGTCCCTTGTGTGCAAGCTAGATAAGGACTACGTCACACCTTGCATTCACTGACAGGTCCCAGCGGGCAAAAATCTGGTTCCCGTTGCGTAAATCCAGATCAACATTCACTGAGGCTGCAAGGCATCCCTTGGATTTGAACTAGTGTCCGTGTGCGGAGTGTAGTCTGTAGTATGATGAAATTTGCTTTGACAAAAGAGATCCCTTATATTGTATAGAAATCAGTAAAAGAGTTGCCTTTCCCCCACTCTTTTTCCTAAGTTTTGCTGAGTGCTGCCTTTACCATATGCTGCTCATCACCAACGTTGACTAAGAAAATGAAGAAGAAAAGAAATTGCTCACCTAAAATCCTTTTGTGTATGTTTTGATCTCCAAAAGCTCCTTTCAAATTGCACTGGAAAAAAAAGGAATTTTTTGGACATGCCAGCTATGTCCACTCTTTCCCACACCCTAGTGAGCAAACTGATAGCATATTGGTTTTGAAGAAATTTGTAGGTTATTAGAGACATGGCATTGACAAAAGATCTAGCAAAGTTTTGTGCTGGTGATAAAAGGTTGTCACTATCATCTTGATATCAAGTTTTTGCTTCTAAAGCTCATATGCTGGTGTTATCCCATGCCCAGTAACACGCCCAGGAAGATGCACTTCTGAGCTATTGCATTTCAGTGCAGCCCCCACATTCTTGAATGACAGTCCAGAAGAAAGTTGCTGCCTAAAGGCCTCAATTCTGCATAGCTGTAAGCCCACACTTAATTTTAAAGACCTGAAGGCCACTCATGGGCCTTTCACCTATTCAGAAGTCCCTTCATATTGCTAAGGGCAAAGAAGATATCACACAGTCAAATTTTTTCTGCCTAAAGTATCAAGTGATTGTTTTTTTCTCCCCTTGCCCCAAGCTGATTGAGTCTGGTTGGGGGTGGGGGAAGAGTGGAATAACAGCTACCCCACAACAGTTGATACAAAGTCCGGCCAGTCCTACACACACACAGGGAAGCAGCAGGCTGGGCTACTACACCTACTGTAGCTTTCCATGTGGATGCCCTGTAGTTTAAATTCTACAACCTATGCTAGAGATAAAGATGATCACAGCTGAATGTAAAGCTCCTCTCTGGTGTGACAGTCTGTGGATTTACTGTTACAAGTGCTTGCCCCCCAGCCCTTTAAAGCCTGAGATGCATCTTGGCAGGAGATGAGATTTGCCAGCTAGAAGCAGTTATAGCTGGAGATACCCAGGACTTGGTTTTAAGAAAGAAATGCTGTAGATGATGCTTGCAAACAAGGTTCCACTCTGCATGCTACTTAAATTCCTGTAATTTTCTATTCTTCCTGTTGTTACTTTGATCCAATTAAAGTCAAGGCAGTTAAGTGAAAAGTCATGATTGGCTAATTGGATTTGGGAATGCAGAATACCCATCAGGGGCCAGGCTTAATTTAGGTTTTCCTTAAAATTTCTAAAGCCACTGGCAGGCTACAAGAGGCAAACTCCATCTTTGGATGGCTCCAGCTCAAAGAAAAGGGATTAGTTGCTGACAGAGTTGCTGCCCTGTGTCCATGGAGTTTTCACAGATTTCCAATTCCAAAGTCTGTCAGATCCCTTTTGGATGTTCCTTTTGCAATGGTCCCATTCTCCCACATGCTCCTTCTAAGTTTCTTGTCTTTAGCCTGGCTCTGCACCACTCACTCTTGCTTTCTCTAAATATCGGCACAATTGCCCCTCCTTTCTGCTCTCCCTGTTTGAGAGGGAAACTTCTGTGCAAGAATCATATGTGATTGAACCTGCTCTTCTGGATGGCTTTGGATAGAATTTATTTTTTTTTTCTTTTAAGAAAACAGGGCGTGGACATTTCAAAAATCTCAACTATCTCCAATATGGCACCCCAAAGACAAGACTTCCACTTACTAGGCATCTTTAGAAGTCTGGTTATTAATACTTCTAAATATTTGCAGCACTGAAGCCATAGTGTGACATTCTTCTACTCCTATTGAAACAGGAAAGAGAGAGGATCAGCTGAAGAAATGGACACCTTCTCCCCTACCTCTTGCATTTGTTGCCATTATACGGAAGTTAAAATCCTGTCAAACAGAAGAATCACTGGGCCACAGAAATCCATGGCAACTGATTGCAAGGACAAGATGGTAGGTTTTGTAATGGAGAGGTCCAGGAAGAGCCCAGAGAAGACATTCACCTCAAGGAGTGCAAGTGACTTGGATCTTGCTCCCAGAAAATAATAATTCTGCAGAAAATATTTTCAAACTATATTGGACTTTGTCAGCAGGACTCAGCGTAGGAAATCCTGAAAGACTAAAGACTTGCAAAAAATTTTAGCTCACAGTAGCCCAGAGAAAGGAGTAGGTTTCCTGGGAGTAGATAAGGTTAGCATGAAAATTTTTGCAAAATTTTGTTTTAAAAAAGCTGAATTTCTGATAAAGTAGCAGTTATTTGTGAAACAGCTTCAGACTGTACGTTTCTTATAAAAACGTGCCTTTTCCACCCATAGGGCTAGCATTTCAGGGTTTCATTGCTTCCAAGTGAAATTTTTTGATTGATTTCTTTTTTTAAAGGAAATCAGGGGTTTTTTGGGTCTGACAGCTACAATGGAAATATGCTACCTGCCCATCTATTTCTAATCCCATCAAGGATTTTTCCAAGGCTCATTTCAGCTCAGTCCTTTTTCACAAGTCTGTCCCCCTCCACATAAGGATGTTGCTCCAGGGAAATCTTTTAATGTCAGCTCTATGTCAACGCAGAAGTCTAAATTTCCCTCCCTGTAGCTTTGCCAATACTGGATCGCAAGCCAAATAGTGCCATGACCTAAGTTTCCAAGTTCTCTTGCTATTGGCATCAACTGCCTCTCAGAATCCGGCCCCTGAGGCTTCACAGTTGGCTCTTAAAAAGGTAAAGGATTCCTCCTCAAAATCACAGTCTGTGTTAGTTTGTGTTTTCTATGAAAATTAACATGCTGGACAGCAGATGGGACAAACACACGCTAAAGGCCAGATCCTCACACTGGTTGCATCAGCATCATCTGCAAACTTGATGAAACAAGGGCAAACAATGGAACTGGAGCAATTTACAGGAGCAGTAGATCTGGCCTGCTGCTGCCTAACAATAACAGTTTGGATTTTTAGGCAGGCTGAAAGAGAGAGAGGGAAGGAAGGAAAAAAAAACAAAACCAGAAAACCTTCATCCAAAATTCCAGCCCACTTTAGAACCTCACTAACAGGCCCCATACCATGATACTTCATAACCGAGTTAGATGTAAACAGAAAATAAAGGAAAAGGGGGGAAAAGGGGGAGGGAAGAGGAAAAGAAAGAGAGGAGAGGAGAGAAGAGGAAAAAAAGAGGAGAGGAGAGAAAAGGAAAAAAAGAGAGGAGAGGAAAAAAGAAGAGAAAAAAAGAAGAGAAAAACACTGTCAAACAAGAGGCTCCACGCTCCCCTTTGGAGAGCCACATAGCCTCCAGGGATTCAGAGGTGACTTAATTTCCCCTTTCTGCTCCCAGTGCCTGACTTCCACCTCTGAGAATTTCTACTTACAACAAAAATTATCCTGAGTACAATCTCATGGAAATTACTGGCAGCATCCTGCAAAAGAGCAAAGCCCACAGCATTGAGACAGTACAAGAAGGAAAGGCAGATGGCACTTTGTGAAAAAACATCTTCCTTTGAAACCCTGTCCTTGTGGAACAGTAGATCCAAGTCCTGAACCCATTCTCTGCACCCAACTGGCCCTTGATTCTTGGCCTTCAGGAGTCACTACTCACTGACTTGAGAATACTCACTCCTACTCACCATTCAGTTCTTTTATGTTTTTTTTCTGACCACCTTCAAGTCTAGAATGCTCAAGGGACTTTGAGGTTCTACCTGAGCCCTCGTCTTCCCTAGATTTCACACATACGGGTGTTACGTATACAACGTCTTCAACTCCTTCCACTCAAGTATAGACACTGCCCATTTATTCCTTTAAGCTTTTCAGTAGGAATTGGCACTTAACTCCCTTAGGATGCTGTGAAAATCCCAACTGGACACTAGGGGCAACAGGGATTATGTGCCTAAATAGCCAGACTTGAGATGCACACTCAGATTTCTGACAACTGTGAACTCAGAGTAAGTCTCTCTGGTTTGAGATTCTTCAGTAAACACAGAATAAAGATTTCTCAACTCTCAGGTCAAAGATGTTTACTTCTTGGACAGGCTTTCTGGGGCTATTTTTGGCATGTTTGGCATGTTATTGAATTTGTTTCTATTGAGCTTGATCCAGTGTTCATCAAGTTAATGATGACATGCCACTGGGTCCTGCTGGTAGTCCAGAAATGCTCCACAACTTCCCATATGTAATCATTTGATCTCCTCTCACTAATTTTCTCCACAGGGAGCTTCAAGCTATTAGAAGGCTGCAACATCACTTTCTTACTCCGACTGGATCGAGTTTAGCCTTTGTCCTGGGAAGAGGGCTGCTCTGTCCCATGTCACAGGAAGGGTTCTGCAGGCACCTCATTCACCCACAAGGCTCAACGTCAATCAAAAGGAAAATATATCCATCATTATTTCTCTTGATCAAGACCCATTCCCTGAAAGACTCTTTGGAGCTGGGATTCTAGTTTTGTGCATGTCCAAAGGCAACCCGCTCCAAAGGTCAGAGAGGACTCTAAAAACAATAAAGCTCCTAGCTCAACTTAGAGGAAGAGGCAAAAGCAAATGATCAGAGAGAGAGAGAGAGAGAAAGTAAGACACAGAGATAAAGAGAAAAACCAAGGGGAAGATGATTTTCTATCAACAAAACAGCAGGGACAAATTCTAGTTCATCTCATCGGAAACATCTCCTTCGTGTGCAAACAGCGCCTGGAGCCAGCACTAATCTCCCAGATTAAAGCCTTTTAATAGCAATTAGTCCTTTCTGCGCACTAACCCACTGGACACTCCACTGCATATTTGGGAAGGGAGGGGGCGGGGAGGCTGGAGTGAGTATCATCAACAGTTTAACTCATAAGTGCCCTGATGTGTCCAGACACTTACCTCCCATACACACGTTTGTGCATAGGCCAGGATGCTTTGGCACTGAAACCTGTTTGGATAGCAGCAGAGAATGAGGCCATGACAGCCAGAGCTGGATGGTGCATGTGCAAATACTTTTGTGAGCTGGACCAAGCACAAATCCAGCAGGTGGAGTTTCCATCAAGCCAAAGCACTATCCAACCACAGTCAGCAGCACTGACCTACTACCAGCTCTGAGGGCTACCCAAGCTGGCAGCAAGAGACATCCACAGGTAACAAGGTGCCCTTAGAGTTACCTTCATGCTACCAGCCTGATGAAGCAGCCTTGGTATTGCTCCTCCCTAAAATACCTTCCACCATCTCTGCAGGACGGGGGATGGGGAGGAGAGAGTTATTACCTCTGGTTGTTATATCTCTAAGGTCTTATGTGACTAACAGACATACCGTGATGTTTACAGGAAACAAGAGCTGGTCCCTCCCTCTGGGACTGACAGAGGGAGCAGCTCTCACCTCCTGCAGTGGGTGCAAGGGAGTACTGAGCGCTACATCAAGAACTGAAGAAGACCTGTATTGCATATCAGCCGCCATTAAGAAAACGATGAGAAGGTCAGCTGAAACAGCTGAGAGAGGAAACGAGAGAAGAGGATGCTGGTGCATAACAGCAGTCTCTAAACTTCCCAAATGGCAAACCAAGCAGAATTTCTTGGAAGGAACAACATCAGCCACCCTTTGAGCGATTAGATCACACAAACAGGACAGAGAAAAACCTTCCATGAGGTGACTGCAGGGTGGGGAAGGAAAGCGACCCTGAGCCATTATTATTATCTCCCGTATGAGCGGTGGGAGCTGCCAGAACCCCGGCACAACCCTGTGGTGCCCCCCACCCTCTAACACACACACACACACCATCCATAGGGGTAGCACAATTACTATTCAGGCTGGGGGCTGAAGATAGTCTCCTGGCCCTTCTTCTAATGTAAGGTTATTGTAATTGATATGAAGGTAATTGATAATGTGTTACGGTGAATAATGTCTTCAATTTTCTGCTAAATCCCATTTTTGTAGCCATCTGGGCTCCTCCAACTGCCCCCCTGGGACGCAGAGTAATAGATAGTAATTATTCTCAAGTCATTTACTTTTTCAAAGTGTTTAGTGCTTATCTGTTTTACAATTAAAATGGAAACGACCCTGATTCACTTCCTTTCTTTTTTATTTAAATAGCATTCACACACACACACACACACACACACTCTTCTACACAGTACTGGAGCCTGGAGGGTGTGTGCCTGTAAGTGTGAGTGCATATGTATATACATATTATTGTCATAGAGAAACATACGGGGCAGAGGTGTACAGTTCATCACGCACCTTCAGTCTGAGGCACTGTGAGAGTACAAACACACAACACTCAAATACAAATTGTGTTCCTTCCCCTTGTTTGTCCCCATGGTGACGCTTAGAGCAAATGCCTCAAAACCCCCCCACAGAAACAATCCTAGGCAGGGAGCATGCACTGCGCAACTTAACAATGCAACACCTGACCACAAAATATCCCAGAAACACTCCCAAAAAATACACTCACCTGATCTACGTCTAGGGACTACACATTTTCACAGGATCAGCCACTGATCTAGATATTGACTGTGAATGCATCAAAGTAGTAAAGTTTCACACAGACACTGAATAGATATAAACCTCCAGAGGCACAGTGAGGCACAAAAAATGGAAAGATGCAGGTTAATATACAGTAAATACCAGAACACACATGTAAATAAACCAAGGCAAGCTATTAAATGCACTGTCAATGGAAAGCATACTTTGCACTGCTGCTGAAGCTATTTCAGTCTATGATCCAAACCTCCCCTGGCTTTAGCAGAATCCCTTCAGCTCCTGCCTCATCTTGTGGTGTGCCAGGTGGGATGTAAATGAGCATATCCATGATGTTCATGAGGAGCCACCATGCTGGATTTCAGGATTACGATAGCAGTTGCAGCCTAAGCCTCAGTAACCAATGCACAGGAACATCTGCAGCTGCAAACTGCCTCAATGGAACCCTTGCACTGGCAGACTAATGGGCAAATGGTCCAAGAACTTTCAATATTTGGGCGAGGAAATCCAACCCATTTGAAGCTGAGCTCCAGTATGCAAAGATAAAGCGAGTGGAAATGGTGCTGCTTCTACGCTGATCTGAGAAGCAACTTGAGCTAGGGACTGTCTCAATTCCAGGTAAGTGGACAACAAGATGCTGATAAAGATCAAGAGTGTTTGCTTTGGTCCATGTAAGATTTCTCCACTGTCATCAAATATCTGGAATGACTACATGGTAACCTTTGATGTACTTGCACAGTTAGAATGACAGTTTCCTGGGTGCCTTCCTAAAACCTGAAGATGACAGAGGAACATCTAAATATACCATAATGTTCATGACCCCAAATCCTGCCACATCTCCAGGGAAAGAAGACTTAGCCAGACAAAATCATTCCCACATAATTGCCCTGCAACCTCTTCCTCTGGGCTCACTGGCCACAGAGTCAGCCTGTAAAAATACCTAGACAGTCTTATGGTGAATGAGAAGTCTTCTGGAACCTCCTATACATCTCAGGGCAAAACCAACAGCTCAGCAGAAAGCCTCACATGCCCAAACCCCTGGCACTACCCTGTCAAAAGCTCTGCTGCTTCACTGTAACTGCTGGTCACCAGCAGCACACCAGGACTTGATCCCCAGTGCACCAGCATAGATTTCACCCACAGGGAGGATGTATAGCATCCAGAAGGATGCTATACAGCCACTCTTCAGAGACTCTGCTCTGCCATGCAGACTGCCCCATTACTGCCCCATTACCATCTCTGTTACCAGCCTCCAGGCTGATCTGACTGCCGTAAGTGTCCTCACTGCCATCTTAAAGTTTTTGCCTTACCCACAGTCCTAGAAGACATAAACAATTAGGCACAAGTTGGTGTGAGAAGCAGAAGCCAAGGGAAGGAAACATAGCAAGGATCCTGGGACAAGCCTCCATAGTATTTTATACACTCCAAGCAGCAAGCGTTCATACAGACTTCAAAGATCAAGTCTTTTCAAGATTACAGTTGATGTCTGGTCATGATTTAGACCAAATGAGTAGCTGGCATCTGAAAGAGTCCATATTTCTGCATCTTAAGACAGACTCAAACTCTAGGCAACTGTTTTAGGAAAGCTCCCATGGCACTGAGTGTGGGTTACAATCCAAATCTTCCCAGATTCATCCCCATGGTCTTGGAAAACCCTCCGTGGAGTTTGGTAGGAACCCAAGGCCCCGTTCCACTTTTTTGCTCCCTGGCTGGAGCAATAGCACACCAGGAGATGGTCATATTCATTGCTGACAGAGGTGTTACTTCCTCAGAGCAAGGAAGAAGCGAGACACTGTCCTCCTGGAGAAGCGTATTTTACTCACTTCTCCCTTCCTAAAAGCAGGGACACTGAGCCACTGCCTATTTTAGGAGATGGATAAATCTTTTTTTGTCCCCCCCCCCCATATCATCTCACTGCTGCCCCACCAGATACAGCCAAGGCCTTCCTCCCCCTCTCCTAGTACATCACTGAAACACTGTTGTCCTTGCTGCCAGGCAAAGGTGGCCCTGTACTTTGAGCAGGAACATTCTGTCATTCTTTTGTTTGAGTCTGTAGCTGTTTGGGGCTGCTGAGGGTTTGTTTCCACACACCCCCACCCCCGCTCTGTCTCTCTCTCCCTTTTAATTCTTTTTAATGACTTTCCCCCATGCAATCGGCACAGGACCGCGCAGAGACTGCTTCCACCTGCTGAGAGGGAAACAAGACTGAGGGAAAAGGGCACCAAGGGAACTGTTCACATCCTCTATTCATCTCTGCCAGCCCCTGTTCCCTTGTGACTAGCCCCACACAGCCAGGCAGTGTGGAGCTAACAAGGAATGAAGCAGAACCTGAGCCCTGAAAATCTCAACTGGCATCATAGGGCCTGGCTGTGCCACACATGCCAAAGAAAACTAGGGCCTCCTGACCATAAGTGTGGCGCATATGGTCATGCCACAAGGCCAGCAGCATGGGCTGAGGAGATGGGGAAAATGATTGTGGTTTGCATGAATCCAGCAAGATTCCCAGAGGGAGCTGCTTGAGCCTATGGCTCTGCTATTAGGGAACAAGTGAATGCTGCAACTTAAGTAGTCACTGCCAGGAAACAGAAGAGCTTAGCAAAAGCAAAGCTCAAGACTTCTACAGTACTCATGAACTCCCTAGCTGAGGCACTTCCATGCAATGCCATCCTTTATTCCAGCAGCTCCTGCTGCTCCAGCCTGGGAATGAGCTTGGTAAAAGCCAGATAGTTCTTCCTCCATCTCCTCCCTGGAATTTGGCTGCATATACATCAGGGAGCAGGGTGATGGGGTGGGCAGGCAGGAGTGCAAGTTGGAAGCACTTTGCAAGGAGGCAAAGTTTGCTCCAGCTGGTTGCAGTTGGTGAAGACCAACTCCCTCTCCCCATAGGCTCTATCTTGGCTAGTTCAGGGAATACCACACCTTGGCAAACAGCCCCCATACTCTATTGCACATGGGACAGCTCTGGAAAAGCAGCTGCTACCACAGCAAGCTCTTCCGAATGCCAGGCTGCTGCTAACGAGCCATGCACATGCCAGGGTTGCAGAGAGAGGGGGAGAACATCGAGCTGCCAGTGGCAATGGCTGGAACAGAGGAACCAGTGGTTGGTGAAAAGCCATGTGCTTGCTGCACTACCCATCTCTGCAGGGGACACCTGTCTCCTGGGTTCCCTCCCCTAGGAAGTCCCAATTTAATCCTTAATGCTTCCAGAACCAAAAAGAAGCTGTGATCTCCATTATACTGTGTAATAAGCTGTTTGATACTCAAGCACCTTCCAACCAGGAAACTTTAATCAGCTTAGAAAACTTTAGTTAGCATTGCTTTGCCTTCAGCTGTGGGAAATACATATCCTGTACTATATGTTGTCATTGATACCAAGTTTTTCCCCACTGGAAAAAGGAAAAATCCTCAGCCTTTCCTACTCACTGACATTTTTTTTCTGTAGGGGAAAACAAAATCACTTCCTAGCTATAATGAATCATAAGCTCCTGCTCAGCTAGTATCCCTATTAGATAGCATGTATCCTCCTCTACATTACATCAACATGCAGTGAGTACAAACAGAAACAGGGCCAGCCTGTGCGCAGTGCTGCAAAAACTGCAGCTTTAAACAATTCCCAGGAAGTCAAAGCCTTTGAATGTAAGCAGTAGTACAGGGAACAGGGGAACTGAAGCATACAGAAGCCCCCTGGAACATGCTTGTGAGCTGGAAAGAGGATCCAAAAGATTCACGTGCTCCAAGACCCCTGTGGTAACAATCATCAGTGATAATCAGCGACATCCAGGACAGCTCCAGGAGATCAGGTTCTCAGCTCCAAGAGGGCATCCAGCCTAGTGTTTTCCCTGAAAGGCACCTGAATAGAGAAGGCACCAAGATGTTTTGCAAAATGACTGTTCATTTGAAGTTGGTGGCCGTGATAAAAGATAAGCCTGGTAAAGCACCAAACAAGTCAAACCCCAGCTGGACTCAGAGCCCAAACCCTCACTAATATAATCCTCTCCAGCTTGGTGGCAGAACACCTTGGTCCCTGTTCCAGCCCATGTGGCTCTCACAAGCTGCCATGAAGACTGTGTCGCATTTTAGCTCTAAAAATGGGAAACTTTCTGACAAGGAGTCTTCAAACAAGCAGGTATCTGACCTACCCCGTCCCAAGTGCCCCATAGAAGTCTTTCTTTGTGCCACAGAAGAAGGGAAGATACAAATTCCCTCTGGAGTTCATACTGTCCTGTCAGCAGTCAGGCAGATGACAAGGACAGGGAGAAACACAGAAATATAGGCTCGGAAAAAGCTATGCAATGACCCGGCTGAGACAAATGCGTCCAGACCTTCTTTGGCCAATGTATATTCTGAAAAATCTCCAGCCAAGATCCTAGAAACTACATAGGTAATTACTGGTAATGCTTCCATGTTCTGAGTTAGCAAAGGTTTTCTGCTGTTTCTACTATAGGTATACCTGTTTATTTTTGCTCATCGCTGGGCAAGCACAGAAAATTATTGTTCATCAGCCTCTTTATATCACCTATTGACACACTGGGAAACTGAGTATTTTCCACCTATGATTTTCTCTCCTGCATTCCCAGAAAGTGATTTCTTTAATCTTTCCTCATAGGCCCTGGTTTCCAACTCCATGTTGCTTCTTTGTTTTTCTCCTATTGACTCTTTCCAAGTGATCAACATTGTCCTGGAGCTGTGGTATTCAGAACTATAGAAAAACTCCAGCACAATAAACTAGAGGGGTGCAATGACTTTTTTTTGCCTTGACACTGCCCCTGGCATTGATATATTCCAGTATCAAATATTTCTTTTGAGAGAATAGAACATTATTGACTCAGTTTGTGGTCCACCCTCACTCCCAGAACCTCCTATGCAGTACACCAATTACTCCATTACTTAGAGTCATGCTGAGCCTTTGCATCTACCCAATATTCACCTGCGTGATTTTAGGCTACTTCTCTAGCAAATAAAAATATGCTGAAATACAACCATCTCCTTCACAGGATTTGCAACTTTCTTCCAGCTCACTGCCTCCCAGAGATTTTATCTGGTTCATTTCCATTTCATTAGCAAGATCACTAATCCAAGTATTGATTAGAAGTAGGCCTAGGCCAGATCCCTGCAGAAACCCCTCCCTTTTCCATGGAATAATTATGTTACAGATAAGAACCACATTGTATTCAGACAGCAGTAACCAGCAAGAATAGAAGCCTGAGCTGTGTGGAAGCCTGACCCAACTTCGCCCTTAATGAACACAAGAAAGCAGGAGAGCAAAAATCAGTTCTGGAAGTCAGAATGGAGGTCCAGCAGAGAAAGACTAAAAGCTGGAAACTGGTCTTCAGCTCAAAATGGAGTGAAAATCTGGAGAAATCCCTAGATAACACTTCCAGATGAAAGAAAACTTGTTGACTGCCATTCACTTTCTGGCCTAATGGACTGGAAGAGAAGAACAGAGAGAATCTGAAACTCTCAGCAGATCACTCCCATAGCTAGCTTCTCTTGCATTGCACCGTACGTATGGATGCCAGGCAGCAGCAGGGGAGAATCAGAGTGGTTATAAGATGTATTTTCCTTCTGCTCTTCCATCCTTTATCATTTTATTCTAGTGAAGAAAATCAGGAAGAGAATGATTGTGTTGATTAAAAAAAAAAAGCACACAGACTTATTTTTGCAAAAGCTGAAACTTCTCAATGAAAAAAGCTTTAATAAAAGTGATTTTCCCAACACAAGGATAAAACACTGAATTTAACAGAAGCTTTCTTCCTGGTATCTTAGTTAATAAGAAAACATATTTTCCATTTAAAAAAAAGTAGAGCTCTAGAAATTTTGGAGGAATCCTCAGATCAGGAAATAGTTCAGGGACAGTCAAGGAAGAAACTGACCTGCTGGAAGACTGGAAAAATGCAAGCGTGAAAGCTTCTTTGTGGAGACATTTAAACCACTTGAACGAAATAGCATCCCCACAGCAGAAAGGGTAGAATGGTATTTACCGCATGGAATGCTCTTCCCTGCTCACTGGATTGTATTTACCAGCCAGTCTTCCCCTTGAAACGTGATGCAGTCTCCAGGTCTCCTGCACAAGTTTCAGGATTGCAGATTGTTCTAGATGCAAGGCCAAACCAATTGCTCCCAGTAGATACTACACAACCCCACGGGCCTGTCCGGAGAGAGAAGAGACAACAGCAGCACAAGTGCTCCTTGAACACAGTCACAGCCAGCTATCAGTGCAGTAACATACTGGCTAGTAGCCAGAGGATCCTTAAGCCTAATGGCTCTAGTCCATGCAGTACCACAGAGTAGCAGTTCACAGACACAGAAAATAGGCTTGCTGGGGCTTTGGCAATCCAGATAACACATCCCTCCATTACAGGGCAGGACCAGCTAAAACAACCTATTAATAGGATCCATTGCTTTTGTAAAGGTCAGAAATCAGAAGGCAGGAAAAAGAATAATAAAAATATGTAAGTTGATCCCTAAATGTATAGCTATGTTTAAACAAGTGAGTAAAGGATCTATTTACCTATCTATATGGTCTGGGTTTATCTACATGGGATTGAAGCGAATTCCAAACAATTCTCCTGCTCAATTTCATGATTCTGAAATTGCCAGTGTTTCAATGGGTGTGATCTGGCCCATGGTTTTGTCATTAGTGTGGCCTGACATCCCTCTCCAGACTTGCCTCCTGAATCATTATGATAGAAACATCCTTAGAGAATCACTGCATAAACACCATTTGGCAAAAGCACCTTTCTCCCACAGAACTTGTCTGATGCAAAGGAAATCAGGAACATGCAGGCCAAAGGAGAACAATACAGAAATACTGAGGTACTGCAAGACCATGACCGTTGGTTCCCCAACCAGGCCTTTGAAACAATTAAAAAGGAGAGTGATTCTTGCCGGAGAGCCCAGACCATGCCAGGACAGGGCTCTGGTTGTCACTGTTACTCACAGGGCCTGCAAGCAAAATATGACACCAAAATCTAGCTGTTCTCCCTGCTTCACAGCAGGCCAGCTTCCACCAAGACTGAGCCCAACTATTGCAGAGCTGTTTTTAAAAGTCACCAATTCTCAATCCATCTCAAGCAAAACTATCTCAAGGCTTCACTCTCCTTTATATTGGGAAGTCTCCTCTGGTGAGGAACTCCCTGTTTCACTGTGCTATACACTCCCTGTGATGCAGTTACAGAGGCTCCTTGCAATGTATCTTACTAGTCACATCCAACATCTCAGCTCAGAAATCTTTCAGCATCTGGGAGACAGCTGCTCTTCAAATCTGTCCAAGAGCAGTAGAGGCCAGCTGTTTCCTAAGGGATGGGGAGCCAGAAGCCAAGCACAACAACCTCTTGGCAGAGCAGGGGCCTCACCAGCTGGGGCCAGTCCCATACTACCTGAGGAAGGTGAGCGCAGCAGGCCTAGAGATAACAGCCAGGTTGAACCAAGAATTCAGATCATCAGGCAAGTTCATGGTGACAAGGCAGTAAAAGGTCAAGCCAGAAGGTTAGTCCATGAGTCACAATCTAAATCAACAGGCTTCAGGGCCAAGCACCGGCACAGCTACAGCTCAGCTGGAAACTAGCACTCCTCCAACACAGCTCAAACAGTAACTAAAACCCCAGGCTGAGCTGAAATGGAGCTTCTGGGCCCATGGGCAGAGGGAGTGGGTGGAGACCCCAGGTGAGGCTGGTTAGGGCCATTAAGGCCCATTAGTGCACTCAAGGTGCTAACAAAATCTAGGCCAAGCTTTACGGAGGACTCAAGTGAAACTCAGCAAGGACAGAGGCCTAGATTGTTCCTTTGCTAGGAAGATCCATCTCTAGCATGAAGAGCTGTGCCAGTAGATATTCACCCCAGAAAGTTTATGGAAGTTCTTGAGGCTTTAGAGCAACCTCAAATAAAGGTAACAGTTAAGAAGTTGTCCAGTTTTGAGCATATTCTCATCCTTTTCCCTGTTCCTTGGTTTCTTCAGCCTACCAGATAGGCTAATAACACTGAGTGATTTTATGGGATGCTGTTGGAGTTACAGTTCCCCAAGACTGTAACCTTCTGTAACTGTTCCCCCAAGTTCAAGTAAAGGCGAATTGCAACCCCTGTGCTATACTAGCTCCAAATGGTCTGGGAGGGGTGAAGATCTTGGCACTACCACCTGTCTCTCCTTTCTGGTGGAAAGGGGCAAGATATAAGGAAGGCTGAGACAAAGTGCATCACTGAACATATGTTCCAGTCATGTCCTGTTTCACCTAGGACCTTCTCTTTACAGTTTTCCTGAGAAGTGGGTCCTCCACAGCTGAATACCATAATTCTGAAGTAATGGCAAATAACATAAATATAAACTGAATTTCTGTTGACACTCATTAAGACCAATGCATATGCTCAGAGCCCCCATATCCAGTTCTGGAGCAACAGTTGCAGCCCCTGGTGGACCAGCATGATTGAAGCTCTCTCCCTCTGGAACCTAATTCAGCGTATTATTTCTACGAGCAAATCCCAGCATAAAGCCAGAGGCCACACCTTCAGCCCAGTGTCACTCAGTGGAGCAGAGCAGACATGGCCAGGAGTCTGGGCACTGTGCGGAGGTCAGCTGAGGTTAGGCAGGAACTGAGACGGATCAGGTCTCCCTCCCCTGCAAAAGGCAGGGGCTGTTCTTCTCTCATTCTCCAGGCAAGACAGCAGCTGTAACCCCGGAGGTCAAGGAGCTCTCTCTTAATCCCTTTCCCTCCGAACTCCATCCTCCCCCACACCCTGCATAGCGCTGGACACACACACCTTGCACACACCACCTGCAGCAGGAAGGTGGGGACCTCTCTTTCTTGCTTCCTCTGCCTCACTCATGTCCCTTGTGCAGCCAGGCAAGTCTGCTCCAGCCAGCCCCGGGTGGTTAAGCGGAGGGGTGAGGCAGGTCATGTAGAACCCAGGGCGGAGGCCTGAAACATGTCTCCCCAAGATGACTTCAGCTGCATTCCTGCAAGCCTGGCAACCTCCCGCACACACAAATAAAAGGAAATGAGAAACTCGGCAACAAAGAAACTGGCAGGGAAGCAACAGAGGCACACAGGAACGGGAAACGAGATTAAACACAGGCTCAAGAGCCCCAGCATGCTGAGCCTTCCTCTCTAAAGCCTTCCTTTAACTTTGATGGGGGAGCACAGGAGCCTTCTTTTCACTTGAAAGGGTAAGAGGAGGGGCTGGATAAAAGCAATCCAGCATTATCCGGAATTGAGAGTGCAAAAGCATGCTACAAAGCTAAAAAAAAAAAAAAGTTAAGTGCAGGCACCCAGCTTCCCTGTATACCTTCCTGGGTGGAAATCAGGAGCTGAGATCTGAATCTGGGCAGAGAAGAGATCAAAGTGGAGACATTAAATGAAGAATAATAAAACTTAGTGCAAGTCAGCTTGGTGAACCTCTTCCCACTTTCCTTCTTTTTCCTCCTTTTTTTTTAACAATAGGCTAATGGCTATTTGAGGCCCTGCGATTTACAATAGGAGACACTAATCTGTATCGATAAATACATACTATCTAAGAGTCCATCCCAATTTATCAGATCACATAACTGTGTTTATATGAGTTAGAATAACTCATGAATGTGCTTGGTGCTTAGACTTTTGGCAGGCAGTGAAACTACTTAAATCAATATGTTACATTACTGTGATGGACTTCACTTGCAGTACATACTCCAGAATCTATAGTGCACCTTGAGGAAGTTTGTGTTAAGATCAGGTCACAGCCTTATGCTCTGTACATCAGTAGCTCTGTTTCCAGCACAGAGTATATATGTTGTGGGGTTGTCTGATCGTGGATATAACACATATACCTTGCTTTTCATGCATCATTAATCCTCAGATGCTTAGCTGGATCTGGAGTAGGGAAGAAGACAGCCCTTTCCGTCAAAGGGATGGATTGCTTCAAAAAGTAAATGGGAAACACCCAGAAAAGCCTCAGAAACCCCTATCTGTGGATCAGAAGGGACAAGCTCTCCACGCAAAGTCATAGCAGTGCAAGAGAGTGAGCAAAAAAAAAAAAATGCAGCAAGCCTGAGGATCTCCCAAAACATCTGTTTTCCCAGGTCTAAAGTCCAGTTCCTTGGATGAGATAGTTTCCTTTACACACACACACACTCACACTCACTCACACACACACACAGAAGATGGATCTTCCCTCATGTTCCCCACAGAATCATAGCAGATAGTAACAAAAGGTCTTGGGGGCATTGTGGCACTCAGAAGCTCTGTCCTAGTACTCAGTGCCCTGGCTGTATAAACTACCCTGTAAGGGCACAACCCTATGTGGTAGGAGGCCAGGAGGCATCCTGGAGAGCGTTGTCTCAAGCAGACACCAGCCTAGGAGCACTGTCTTTCACTGATACAAGGTGATCTCAGTTCAAGAACCGCCTAGCACTGCAGATGCCTAACAGAGCACCCACCTATCACCAACCCCAAGGGACAACTCTGCTTGGACTGGGACCATGTACACAAGAGAAAAGCAATGAAGAAACAGACTAGAACTGTGACAGCAAACTCTACTGGGACTGGAATGCAGTAGATACACCAGGTTCTCCTCCACTGGTTGGCACCAAAAGTCAGAGCCAGAGCCATGAAGCAGGGGCCCAGCCTATCAGGAAAAGAAAAGACATAGTCTGATATACTTGCAAGGGCAGGGAACAGTTGTGATGGCAAAGTTTAAAGTGGTTAGTCCACTTTGCACAAGTGAATGGGATGGGAGATCTGGCCAGATTAACATCTGTTTGAAGGGGTAGATAACAGGGGCTCTGCTCACACTCCAATGATTGGTTCCTGTGGCATGTCAGCAAATGCCACCCTCCAAGGTATTTTAGATCTATACCCAAGCTTCTCTTGCTGAGAAAAGGGGAAAAGGAAGAACAGAAGAGCAGATTTTTCTACTAGTTTCTAGTTCTATCAAGTCTACAGCACTCAGCGTCAGATGACAAACTTGTTATTTACAAGTGCATTATTGAAAGACATGCAGGTCCTTTTGGTTTCTTTAAATTCCAACAATTTGCTGAACTGGGATGGACAGAAAAATTCAAAGCCAAAGGGCTTCATGGCCATATAACCACAATGGCTCCCCAAGAGATTCTTCTGGTAAATCCATGGACAGGGAACATTTTATTTTCTAAACTGGCCATAAGCTGGAAAGTTCAAGCACAGGGTCAATCTTTTCTAGAGAGAATGAAGCTATCAGGATAGAGCTGGGGCACTACTTTCTGTCTCGAGCACTATATTTTGGTGGGTCTGTAACCTGCTCTGGACGCCAACTTCCCCATCTGCAGAGCAGGAAAATGCTTCCTGTGCTACATCCTCGCCCTAAAGTCTCGTTTGCCTAGATCCCCATGGGATGTTTAATCCACAGCAAATTAATGATTTTCCATATTCCCACCATGTTCAATGAGGACTAGATGAGGGGCTGAGTCCACCTTCACATGGTCCTACCACCAGTATATAGAAGCACACTTAAGTATACTCACCAAAGCTGACCAAAGGGGCCAGAGCATAGACCAGAAACGAGGAGGAGCTGTGTTTCAGCTCCAGTATAGACTTTCTACAAGATGTGTCATATAGCTTCCTAAGGCTCATTTTTCCTTTCTGTAAAACAGATTAGATATACCCTTAACCTCTCCTTGCCAAGAGGGTAACATTTCCTCTCCCACCCCTCCATTTCTCATAGCACACACTAGCCAGATGGGCTGGGAGTGGGGACCAACCTGTTTCATGGCAGCTTCTGGCCCACTGAACATCTTGTTTAATCTGCAAAAATACCAGTGTAAAACTGAGCTCCCTGGCCTGGAAAAACAAGGCTATTGGAGCTGCCCTGGTAAGGCTGTGTGGCCGTACTGTGGCATCACATCTCTGTCCTCATAGGATATGGGCTGCAAACTGGCTCTGTTTAGAGAGAACATTAACTACACCTCTTTATTATTGAGAAGAAATTTATTGGAGACATCCCTCCCTCTCTCCAGCTTCTCCTTTACCTTCGTTGAAAAGTAAACATTTAATTTTTTTTGTTGTTAATAGATTTAATGTTCATTTGTCGGTAGCCTAGGGGCAGGAACGCGTGACATTTCAAATAATTGTTGTTTCGGGGGTATCCTCTGGAGGAAAATGCTGCAAAAG
Organism: Rhea pennata; assembly: GCF_028389875.1. Taxonomy (NCBI): domain Eukaryota; kingdom Metazoa; phylum Chordata; class Aves; order Rheiformes; family Rheidae; genus Rhea; species Rhea pennata. Next base: position 21,844,572 of record NC_084669.1, read on the forward strand.
TGTGCAGAAGATTTAAGTAAATTACTGTGTCAGCTTCTATTTATTCCTTACATGATTGCCAGAGGCAGGGCTGCAAGATAACCATTAGAGGCCCAGCCATAAAACAGGGAAGCAGAATTTCAAAAAGCCAGAGTGCCATTACTGGAAAGTTAGTGTGTAACATGTTAAATTATCCCCAAAGTAGGGGGAGGTGGGAGGGAGAGAGGCACATGTCTGAGGGTGAGAGAAAAGAAAAAGAAAGAAAGAGAGGGACTGTGTAAGTAAAAGAAAGGAATTGCTCCACAGGGAAAAAGGAGTAAAGACAGACAAACCAACAGATAGACAGATAGTCAGATAGATAGATAAACAAATAGAAAAAGGAATGGAGGCTAGCTCTTGACTCAAGGCATCCAGTCCTTGAATCCAGCTCTGAGAGCTTGCCATGGTGCTACAGGTTCTTTGGAGTGGGTGTTTGGTTTGGGAGCTCTCTCTGAGGGTGTGCCATGGAATGACTCTGGAAGAATAGCTGGGCACTATGCTTGAGACATGTTTCAAAGATATGAGATGATTGAGCTGAAGTGGAGTGAAATTGCTCCTCTTCTTACAGCCAACAAAGGTCACAGACCAGGCAAAACCAGCAAGCAGCTTGGGCCTAATTCTCTCCAACTTTGGTGCCCTTACAATCCTGAGGCAGAGCAAAAGGCTCTAAAGTGAGTACAATTTCCTCCCCAGTGAGGCTTCTTGACTTTTTTCCTTTCCTTTCCACTAGCTGGAAAATGGACATTAAAAACTTGATGGTTTGTTCCCTTCAAGACCTCCTGCTTCTGCTCCAAAAGCCCACTGTCATCCTACTGATGGCAAACATCAAGTTCCATTTTGACCTCCTATGAAGTCACCTGCAGCTCCATCAGGAAAAGCCTTTGAACCAAGAAGAAGCAGCAGGAGCAGAAAGAACTGTAAAAAATATTGCATGTTCAAAAAAGTACCACCAGCACCAAAAGGGAGAAGCACAGAGCAAATACATTTTCTAGGAATAGACTGCTCACATCTTATCTGGTCTTTCTATAAAGGAGTAGGCAGGAAAGGGAAGAGCTAGACACCAGGATGCTGAACTAGCCCACAGCATGGACTAGTGTGAATAAGAAATGTCAGGACCCAGGCACAATTCCCTGCCCTCCATGCCCAATTTTGACCTTTTTCTGCCTGGATGACATGCTTAATTCTTTGAGATTAACTATATTGTATTTGGAGGCAGTGCAAGCATGTGAGGAGGAAAAACTCAGATATGCCAGCAATTCTGGGGACATGCCAACAGCAGCAAGATGTTGGCTGACTTGTGGGAAGGCAAGTCTGTCCACACAGCACAATCAGCTTCATGCTTTCCCTCATCAGATCCTTCTCATCTCCTACCTGTCTCGTCTGGGGGACAACATTTTGATCAAAGGACCAGTGAGGGGCAGAGACAGCCCTAACTCTGCTCAAGATCACAGACATTTTGCTGCAGGCTGGTGCTAAGGCTGAAAGTTCAGCACATTTTGAAAAGAAAAGGAAGGAAGCCTGTCTGTGAGGAATGGGAAATGCTCAGGTTCTGATAGTGAGGCTAATGAAAAGGGGCAGAGACCAGGGCTCATTAGCCTTTAGGGGGCAGGATGGAACAGGGGGCAGGTTGTATCTGCCACATGCAGGAGTTTTGCTGAAGCATTTAACACAGTAGAAGAACAGCCACAGTGGTCCTTCACTCCAGTCAGGCCTGGCCCTTCCAGTGCTCGGACAGCTCAGTTACCCCTTGGCTCCCTGCACTAACACCCCTCATCCTACCCCCTCCAGTACTCTTCTGTCCAGCCACATGTGCCCTGCACCAGCCTCCCTCTCAGCTTTCCTCCTCTTCTGTTTGTTACTCCTGCTCTACAGATCCGCACTGCCCTCTGACTCATTGCCCAGAAGCTGCCTGGTTCCCCCTTTCTTTCATTGTAATTTATTTACATCATGAAAAACAATTAAGTTCCAAAAAGTCTTATTTATCTCAGAGATCTGATTTTATCTTCGCTAGTATCACTCTCCATTTGTTCCTGCTACTGCTTCATTTTTCCTCAATCTGTTGTCCAAGGCAAGTTTAGCAGTGCGGGAGCAGAGGGGCTAACAAACTCAGGACTAGGGTCTGCAGCCCCAGGCTCTCTAAGCCAACAGCTCTGCTCCCACCTTCTCGCCCAAGAGGAGGAGTCCAAACACACATTCAACAATAAATAACCAGGGAGATTTTTTTTTCTTAATTTTAATGACTCACAAGGAAGACTTCCTGGTTAAATCATTGCTAACTCTCAACCTCCTCAATATTTCTTAGCTAATAGACTTCACGTTTAATTGAAGGATCTTCTCTGGACTCTGTCTAAGGCACCATTTTCTCTTTAACCCCACCGCTCACAGCCTCACAAAAGCCAATCCATTAAGGGTCTTCATTAGTTTGAGCACCAGCCAACCACCCAAGCGGCAAAGGTCAAACACAGTCACCTGTCACAACATGGCAGTAAAACTACTAATTGTATGGGAACAAATGAGATAAAAAGATGGTACTATTATGCTATTTGATTTATTTTGTTTCCAAAGAGCCATTTAAGTCTAATTTACTTTGCAAGCTGTAGAGTGGGCCTGCGTGGATACAGATATTGGTGTGAAAATGTACATGTGTATGTGCATATCTCTCTCACACATACGCATATTCACATGCACATACATACACGGGGCTGAAGTGCAAGTCTAGGTAACCATGAAGTCATGGCACCATAAAGACTTATATTTAATTCTTCATGCAGGCAGAACTCCTTGTCATACTGTGATGGCTCTGCAATAGTGACACAGAGTCACATCAACCCCACTGCTGCCAGCTCAGTTGCCCAGGCACCTTGCCTTAGCATCCCAGCTGCAACGGCAAAGGCTGAGGGAGTCAGTGCAGGGTCCCATTTTGGAAGGGGATGTGCTTGGGAAACCTTTCTGTTTCCCTTTTTTGTATTCAGGAGAAAATGGCCCACGTGCCCTCTGGTGGACAAATGCCATTTTGCAGCTCTAGGATCCAAATGGAAAGCAGGAAGTGGCCATATTTGTAGGCACAGGAAGAAGTCATCTCCCAGAGAGGTTTTTAAAAGCCTGCTTTCTCTCCAGCTTGTTCTGGAAATCATGATCTCTTATCAGATATCTGTGGCTGCCAACTGAAAAAAAAAAATCTGGGATTTCTAAACTATACAAGCTGCTATCCAGGTTCCCTTCTTCATTGTAGGCACCAGATCAACATGTCTGCCCTCATCAACAGTTCCTATTACCAGCCAAGGGTTACATTTTTACTGGAAGAAGAAGATAAAGATATTGCTTCTCCTCGAATAAAGGCCTTGTTCAAAAACAAGACCCAATCTCAGGTTGTACTGTCACCTTCCAGCACAGCAGACCAAGCTCCTGGAAGGATCAAGAGAAAAGTTTCCATGGTTTTTAAAAGACAGAACCATGATTATAACTCTCATACTGAATATAGGTCACCAAGAATTCTTTGAGTGGAGATGAAACAACCTGGGGCATTTCAAGGAACAGACCTCTTGATGTTAATGCATTCAGAACACTGTCTTGGCTTCTTTGTGGTTAGGATCAACTCCCTTTCATGGCTGTGTACAGAAAAGAGTCTCCTGCAACATGCAAATGCTGGGAGATGTGACCATCTCATAGCAATGAAATAGCTTCCTCCTGCTCGTCCAACAATGTGGTATGATACATGGCCAGTCTTCATGAGTAGAGTTGTTGGGAAAATGGGAATATTTCCAAGAAGACAGCAAATAAACATCATTTCTGCATTTATTTGATGTTTTTCAACCATCTCTGTTCATCAGGGAGTCATGCAGATCATCACAATCAATATTTCCTATTATGCATTGCATAGCCAATAAACACAATCAAAAAGGAAAAATGTTCACTAGAAACATTTTAGAGTATTATGAAGGCTATTTTTAAATGCCTACTTGCTCAGGCAAACACTTTAGTTACTATAAATGCAATTGAACAGAAGCAGAGAAAACTAAGAATAAAAAAAAATGGGCCGATGGTACCTGGATGAGCATAGCTGAGGAAAGAACCTGCAGAAGATGAAGGCAGCTTACTGTGTGGTCATTCCCAGTGCACAAAACAGCAGGGATTACCCGCTGAAAATACAGTTTGGATACTGGTAAGACCTCGATTAAGTAGTCCCCCTCTTAAGTGGAAAGAGCATTTCTGCACACTCCTAGCTCTCTCCACTGTGTTGGCCTGGCATGGCTCACCTTTTCAAGCATTGCTGCCCCTCAGGAAAAAGCCTGCCTCCATCAAACATGTTGCTGTTTTGATTCCAGCAAGCAGACAATGAAGACTCAGCTTGTTGTTGGCATTCTGGGAGATCGCATGGGCATCTGTGAAACATGAAAAGCAATATATGCCATCCCCCTCCGGTGCTACTGGGCTGCAGTGACCTCCTTCTTGTCTGTATTATCTGTTCCTCCTGAAAACAGGAAGGAGCTTGATATAGGCTCCTCGTGCAATGATGAGCATTCAGATTAGCCAATACTATTGCTAGGGTCCTGGTTCATGTGTCAGCTGTGCTTCTGCTCCCTTTCTTCCCCATCTTCTTTTCTCAGTTTGTCCCTGAATCCTCTCTTCTTGCCTTCCCCCTTTTATTTTGCTCCCATCTCTCTTCCTGATTCCCCCCAGTGCTGAGAGCAGTCAAACCACACTGCACATACCACTTACCTTCAGCAGTTTTCAACATATTTCAGAGGATCCCACCAGCCCAAACTCCTGTTGCTTAGCTAACAAAGGGCTCATGAGATAAATGTATTCCCTCAGGCTGGATCTAGAAAAAAGACATTTCCCATCCTGGGTGAGAAACAGACTCCACCAAGCTTGTGACACATCATCCAGTAACTCATGGCCACCAGCAGGATTCCACAGTGTAGCTGATTTCCAGGAATAGGGGAAAATGAGAAGTTTTTCTCTGACAGTGGGTCATTTACACCATGTGAATGTATCAAACCAGCTCTAAATGGGCTTCAGAACTGGAAGATGGAAGGGGAAGGAAGGAGGATGACAACAGCATTAAAACAGTTTTCCCTTTTTTTGTTATTCAAAAGGTACATTTCAACTCACCTTTTCTACCATCAAAATTTAAAAAAATAATAAACCACATGGGGCTTCCTGACATTTTTTCCTCATTCCCCGGATATTCCCAGGATAGGAGAGGGGAAGCAGCATTTCACAGCTTCAGTGGAGTTCAAACTAGTTATTCTGGCAACTAAGTGTAGTGTCCCCTCCATTATGCATGCACGCACACATACACTGCTGCATACAGCATTAACACATCCTGTCTGAAGTATAAAGCCAAGGAGCTGAAAGGATGCAATACCAGAATTAAAACTGCCTGGTAGCTTTAAAGCCCTTGCACATACAGTGCATTGCATTATCAGCTTCAGTTACACAATCTTAACTACATTTCCAAGAAAATAGCTCCTTAATCTAGGGTCCAGGATGGATGGTATTCCCATATTAAGTGGCTCTGCCCTTATTTAATTTTTTCTTTGTTCACTGTTTGGTGCTAGACAATACACTTACTGCTCAAACCTTGCTCTGAACACAAAATCATTCATTTCATTCTCCTGTGCTCTTTTTCTGGTGTTCATCAGAAGAGTGGCAGAGTGCTTTACTAACCTGAACCCACTTATCTTCCAAAAACGAGACTTGTTATTTCCATTTTAGAGACAGGAAACTGATCCATAAAGGAAAGAAGGTCCAGAGGTATCTGATTCATTTTGGACACCCTTTATGTTTTCAGTGCACTTAGCCAACCATGTACACCCAGCACAGTTCCCATTGTATTCGTCAGTGACATCTATGAATCAGACCTACACCTCAAGCTGAAGCAGGGGAAAGCATGACCCTAAAAATGAGTGAGTTATTATTAGGGCAGAGCCATTTATCCAGCATCTCTTTGGAACTCCCCCTTCCATAACCATGAAATCAGCATTTCTTCACCAGCCAGACCTTGACCCATTCACTGCATACATCCCAGCTTCTGTAAGTGAAAATGTTGAGGTCTTACAGACAGGTTTCTTTCACTATGCTCTACTCCTGAGCATATCCAGGTCAAGCAGTGAAGAAGACAGGAATCCTGTTTAAAATGCTTGTAACAAAAGGCTTGCCTACAAGGAATAAAGACATATGGACCTGGCAGAAGTTACGAGGTCTCCAGAATAATGTTGGTTGCAACATGAAGAAAAAATTCTCTTAATACTACTGTGACTCTAGTTTTCTGCTGGGGAATCAGGGAAGAAGATACTCTTAGCTTGTTTTTTTTTAATAAAATAAATTACATTCCCTCCCCCCCCCAAAAAAAAGCCTCAAACCAAAAGAAAAAAACAGGCACCACACTGTCAAGAATAACTGGCTGTGCAAACACAATTTAGGAGGCAGCAGATTTGCAGAAAAGTATCTCGGAGTGATGATGAATCACATCCATGAGTTAACAATGTCAAGCTTTTCAGAAAAAAAGAAAGAAAGAAAAAGCTACCACACTGCGATCATGAACAGCACTGTCCTTTGCAACACTTGAGAACTATTCTTCCCACTATAGTCTGTCCCAGAAAAGCTTCCTCTGCTGGGCTACTCTTCATATGAGGCAATCTAAGCAAGATACAAATTTATTCAGGACTCTTAAGTCCTGATGAGTGGGACACAAATGCTCAGATATCTGTGAAGATGAGCTGAAAGGGAAGACCTGAAGAACTGGGATTGTTTAGTTGAAAGAATATAGAGGATAGACATGACAGTAGTTTACTAATAGGCAAAAGAGGGAAGGAGTAAGTTGCTCTCCATGTCACTGATATATAAAGAAAGAAGTTATGAACTTAAACTGCAACAGTTAAAAATTTAGTTTGGACATTGAGAAGAATGTTAGAGTAGTAAGTGCTGCAATAGATTCACCTGGATGGAGGGGGGTGACATCACTGGAGGTTTCTAATGACAGATTAGACAAATACCTGTCAGAACGGCTAAGGTAACTGTGATTTTTTTTCTTGGGAGCAGAGATACAGGCTAGAGATCTCCTGAAATTCCCTCCAGATCTATCTTTGATCCTGGACACAAAGCTCAGTCCTTAAGAAATTTCAGTATCCTGATCCAGGGATTCAGATGGTAGTTTTCAGAGAAACAACTAACATGACATACTTGAAAATGTTTGATAATTTCCCCAAAGATGTAAATTAGTTAATAAATGCAGAACTTCACCTGAACAAATAAGTTTTTTTGTGCAATATTGGAGACCACATGGTTAATATTTGACAAAATCATAAGCAACAGAAAACAAGGATTCACAATGAGAAGTTTGGGCAGATCTTAACCACAGCTGGCACTTTCAGCTTCCATTGTAACTCAAGAGATTTGTCCTGGTTAAAACAGGCTTGTGGAGCTGGTGAAAAGTCCTGGAATTACTTTATGCACAAAATGTAGGAATGAGTGAAAACTCCAGTTCAGAGCCCAGGGAACTTCTGAATTCTAACCTGATTTTGTCTGGATTTGCAGTCGCTGGGCTCTTCATGTTTTAACGTGACAGAGCACTAGAAAACTAAGAGGATACCTCTCCTCTCCTCCCCTACAGCCACGCTCCGCAGCACAAGAGGGAAGCCCAGGGCGGGCGGGAGCCGTGTCCGCGTTCAGCACCGCGGACAGCGAGCGCCGCTCCCGCCCGGCCCGGCCCCGGCCCCCGGGCTCGCCCCGCTCCCGGCCCCGGCCCCCGGGCTCGCCCCGCCGGGCAGCGCTCCAGCCTCCTGCCCGGCGAGGCAGGGCTGAGCCTGGACGGCTGCCGTGCACTCCCTGACAGTCTTCTCCTGAGAAGAGAAACGTGTCCGCGCTGCTCTGCCCCGACTCCGCTCGCACAGACTTGAGGAGGTTGCTGGACTCAGCCTCTTAGACCTGAACATCCCTGGCATCTCTGGGGGAACGAGCCAGATGCCTCAGCAGAAGAAACCATCACCCTGGCCTCTCTGCCACACAGCTTTTAATGGTGCAAAATCTTGCATAGTCTATTATTTAATCAGGCTTCTCTCACCTGGGCTGAAATCTGTTCAGAAGAATCATTTAAATTTGAATGGTAACTGATTCAGAAATAGAACTCTAAATTATAGCTTAACCTGGCACTGATTTCTGATCTAAATTTATATTAAATAAAGGTATTCCTATCACTTGTTATCTCAGGAAAAAAATATCTAACTCCACATTGCTGAAAGGGAATGTCCTAACATCATTTTGTTAGGACACCAATTTGCTAGCCATTCTGCCAACCAGAAAACCAGCTTTCTACCTGGGCAACCAGACAACTGCATTTTACATTTTTAAATAACCCTTAACAAGTGGGAGCTACTGAATATCCATTACACCCTATGAGAAAAGAATGATTACTTCTATTTTACAACTAGGGAAACTGAGGCAAAGCAGTTTATCCAAGGCTACAAAACACAGTCAGGACAAAAGAAGAACTAGAACAAATTCCCAGTTTCCACTACCGTATTCATTCCTATCCCTTGGAAATATATGAATGAGGCTTTACCTCTATGATGAAGCTAGCAGCAACCACTGATTTATCAACCAAACCATCAGGCAGCCTAATAATTAGCCAATTAATTCACAACCACCCAAAGCAGATTGCTTAACTCAAGGCTCCACCTAGCACTATACTAGCAGGAAAGTTGGATGGAGGAATCTAAACTAGGAATGGAACAGCAGAGCTTTATCAAACATGAGGCTTTGGCCAAGTTACAATTAGACAGGGAATGATGGTCAGGCTTTAGGGCCCAGCATTGCAGCTGAGTTGTCTTGGCAGCTGATGTACACAGGACCACATCTGTAGATGTCTAGAGCAGGAGAACATCCTCTGGTCAGAGAAGGGGAATACTAGAAGGCCAGTTGTGCCCCTGGTCCTAGTATGCTTTCCAGCGGGCCAGGAGAAATGCACATCCTTCTCTCTATCCAGGGAGTAGGCAAAGCTTCAGCTGAGTCTTCATAAACTGCTTCTGAGTAGTATGTTTTCACTGTGGCGCAGTGTTGGGAGTATTGTAAAAAACTAATCTGTCTTTCTCTGTCACAGAGGGCTCGATTAGTTACCTATCTTCTTGTTTTAGTCCTACCTATATCCCTACCAGGAAGCTGGCAGAGACTGAATTCTTACTCCATTGGCAGAGGCACAGGAACATGCAAAGCAGACAGACAACAGCAAATGTGGCAAAGTGGGAAAGGTTGGGCATTTCCATCTGGATGGCTGGGGAATACCAACTGCCCAGTCAGATGAATAGTACTTACCCAAGCAATCTGGAGTCAGAGAGCAGCTGTAGTGAATAATCAAAAGGTCTGTTTGCATGAAAGCTTTCCTCTGTGGGTAAAGCTTCCAGTGTGAAGCACCTAAAGATATTTTATGAAGGACATGAGACTATTATTATTATTATTATTATTATTAACATGTGGGCTCCCAGGGAAAGATTTTCAGCCATACCTTCAAAACCACTCTATCAGCTAGCCAATAGCCCACAGATGCCCAGTTAGAAATTTGGGGGTCTATCCAGCACGGAGTGAAAAGGAGATAGCAGTTAAATTTGTATCTAAAGCTACTTTAGATTCTTACCACTGCCATAAAGGAGTCATGGACTAATTGATAGGAAGCATCAGGAAAGAGATTTCCAATCCTGAAAAATATCAGTGAAAAACAGAATGTTGTGGTTATCTCTATGTAAACTTTTCATCAATATTTGAGGGATTTCAGTGCAAATTCCTCCCTGTTCAGAGGGAAAAAAAAAAGTTAAATGGACGCTTGAAAAATCAAGGCCACACCAGCAGCAGTCCTGCACAACAGGGCAGAGAGAATGATGCCATACTAATTCTGCTCCCTCCTCCTGAAAAAAAGAGTGAAATTTTCCAGCTGCTTGAAGCAAACAGGCACTTTTTGCACACAGTAGATTAATCAAAGTATTTTTTCCCTCCTTCCAAAAGAAAATGTTTGATTCAAATATTTTAATCAGTCTCAAAGACATAGCCCCAGGCTCATAAATGATGATGTAACTGTGCCTTAACCAGTCACAATCCATTAGCTGGGTTCTGCGACCCTCTTTTAGCCTCTGTGAATTGGAGAGTGTAACATCCCCATGACGATGGTGTAAGCTAGTTCATTTTGCCTTTTAGCTTGGGCAGGCTGCAAGTGGGGCTCCTGAGAAGCTATGTGGCCTTAGCTAACGGGAGATAACTTATACGGAGATGCACTTGCAATAGTGACACTGAGTATTTGCTTTAGGCTTACGCCTCATGCTAATGCCATTAAAATGGTGTGGCTGAGCAGTTCCCAAAGGGATTATCACAAGCCTCCATTTGAGAAGCTCCTCATTTGATGAATCCATGAGCTGCAACCTGATCTGTAGAATAGGTGTTGGGTCTACCCAGTACCAAATGGGGTTACCCCTACTCTCAAACTGCTTCTCTTACAGAAAATTTTCAGCCTGCTTTGCAAAAGACAGGAAGCAAAATATTGATATTTACCCTTCTCTCCCCTCTCCAGCCTGCAGCACTACTGCCAGGCAGCATCCCAGGAAGCCCAGCAGGTTCCCTGCATCTCCCGGGCCCACAGAGCTCTTTGTCCATCGTGCATCAGGAGCAGGCTAGCAAGAAGGCCAAGAACCATGAAGTGGCCTCCTGCAGCAGAAAAACCTGTGTGAGGATATGTGAAAAATAACCCTGACTTGCTAATCCTAGCTGTGAGCAAACAATTAGCAGGAAGCAGAGGCAAACAGGAAAGCTGATTTAATTATGTGACACTGATACAGCCAGTGAACTGGAGGGGAGGGAAGGGGGGAGCTGAGGGGGAGCTGGGGATGTGGGGTCAAAACAGTTTGTAAAAATCTGTTTCACAAAAGCTGTTGTTCCCCTCGGGGCAGAGAGAGATTACCGTGGCTCAGTGTCTATCAAACACTGGAAGAGAATAGGGCCAGGGGCAATGAGACAGCTTCTGAGTATGAAGGGCCCTTCTTCTTCTCCGCAGCAACCAGCAGCTTGCCAAAGAATTCCTGTAAGCTCTCGGCCGCTTTGTGTGCCTGCTCTGGCTGTGGGGAGCACTGCAGCAGGCCTGCCTATTGTCGGCAGGGCTCAAAGGGAGCAGGGGAGAAAAAAGGGGAGTCGGGGGGAGGAAGAGGGCTTAAGGGGGCTTGTTGTTATCAAAGCTGCAGAGGTTATTGTGCTAGAGCAGAATCATGCTGCTTCTGAGCCCCTTGAATGTGGCTGTTAATGGAGGCACTGCAGGGAGACAGAGTGAGATTTGCTCCGTGTAAACTCGCCGGGTTCTGCCCCTGCATGCACTTTGCTCGCTCACACCCTCTGGGCTCAGAGCAGGCATGTGCTGGGAGAGGTAAGTGGCCCTCATCCTCCTTTGCCATATACACTGACATCCAAAGGCACCTGCCAGTGGAGCCACGCTCATGCACACTCCCACTGAAGCACCTGCTACAGACACATGTTCAAACATGCACACAGCAAACACCCATGCTTACACACACTAACACATCTACTGGCCATTTGTGGATTCAGAGATAAATACACACACATCCAGATCTGCAAAGGCATCACTTAACTGCTGAAGGCATTTACAGCTGGACATACGTATACACCTGACGGCACATAAGCAGACCCCAAACATCTGCGCAAGTCCTTGCCGCAGAAACACAGATACAACTATAAACACACACAGAGGAACATAAACCCATCACGGCAGCATTTAAGCATACCTTGCCTGTCATGCAGAAATGACGTGTATCCACATTTCTTTGGCCCTTCAATTGTCTTGAGAAGGTCCCGAGTCCCTGTCTCACAGATCATGACTAGGTCATAACAGTCAGCAGAAAAGACCCTAAGTCATGTCATTTTAAAAGGTTCCCCTGTATCACAGGAGAGAGAACCTGAAGGCTCTGGGGAAGTGAAGCCTCAGGAAATAACTTGTGAGTAAGGATCAGTTGTTAGCAGTTTTGCAAATATTGTTGCTGTGTTTCATGGGCCTGATAATGAAACTGGGACATGTCCTAGGTCAGCATAGAGTCAGCATGAGCAGGGTGTTAGAGCCAGATACCAGTTCAAACTCTGGCCTGACCTGGATCAGGAACAACAGAGCATTGAATGGAGGCACTTCCCAAAGCCTTGCACATGAGTCCCACAGTGTCTGTGAGGGATTCAATCTCCTTCTGTGGTAATGCAGCCACCAGACTTAAAAAAAACAGAAATCCTTTTAACAGGGAGCAGAGCCTCTACCTCTGTCCCCCATAAAGTTGTACAGGGGGCCATATCTCTAAGGCTCTGCACCAGAGGGAAGTTTCATGTGCAAGTAAGACCCACAGCCAAGACCTTCACAGAGAAGCCTAGAGGCCCTCTTCTTATTCAAAGTCTATTTGTAAAAGGAAATAACTCTGAAAGAATTCTCCCTTTTTTCTGGAGCAAGAAATTGTCTTCACGTCATCCAGCTTGGTAGTGGATCTGCTCCACAACGGCCAAGTCCACATCTAACTAAAGCTCTACTCAAAATAGCCTTCACCTTCTGGGCGTGGATGGCAGAGAGCTGGTGCATCACACCTCAGCCAAACCCTGTCCCATCTGAGGGACACACGGTCCTTCGAGCGCCTACCACTCACCATTCTCCGTGGGACACCTCACCCTCCATCCAGCTCTGATTCACCGCACCAGCACTAGCCTTACCATGCTCAGCCATGCAGAAAATCTCACATGCAAGAGACTTATGAACACACACACAGACACGTGTGTGTGCACATGTGGTTGAGGGCAATGCAGCCCCACACAACCCCTTCACCACCCCTCAGACCTCAGCCCTTCTCCCGTACCCACCTCGACACCAAACTGATGCCGCTGAGCCAGCCTGGGAAGGCAGGCAGGGAGCTGGGCCGAGGGAGGAAGAGGCACCCCAAGAGGGACAGCAGCAGCCCCTGACAACTCTGGTAGGAAAAGTGGGGGGGCCGTGGCTGTGGGGGAGGGGACGGAAGCAAGGCAGGGAGGGCTTCTCATTGTGAGGGAAATTTTATTTTTAACAGATGCTAAGGCAGATGGCACAGAATTAACAGAAAATGGGAGAGGAAAAAAGAGGAAGAACATTACTGGCTCCAGAGAGAGTGGACATTAAAAAAATAAAGAATAAGGGAATGAAAACAAGTTTAAGTACTCTCTCCAGAGGAGGGGGGGAGGGAAAGCGTGAGGCAGAGCAGGGACGAAGCAGCGTGATAATAACCAAAGGCGTGAAATTGCAAAAGTAAAATTTGTGGCACTCGGGAGGGGCTGATAAGGCCCCAGCTTCATTGCAAAACTCACTCAGAAATTACTGATGTGATGTTTTAGCCTTTATCATTAATAATAATTGAGAGTGGGGAGCGGGGTGGAGGTGCCTGAAACAAAGAGGGAGAGAAATTGTGTGAGCATCTGAAATCTGGGGAAGGAGAAAAAGGTGGGAGCTAGAGAACCAGAGGAGAGGAGAGGTGCAGGGGTGGGAAAAGGGGCTCAAATGAGGTAGAGAAGGAACAGGGAAGAAGGGAAGGGAAAGCTGGGAAAGGAAGAGGCAGCAATGCCAGCCAAGGAAACGAGAGGAGGAAAGAAACAGAGAAGGAAGGTTAAAGAACAGGAGAACAAAGGGGAAAAAAAGACATAAACAGGAGTTGGGGAAGAAAATGACAAAAAGTGAGGGGGGCAAAGTGGGAGGAAGGGGAGACAGAGTGAACAAATGGGGAAACGATGATCCGGATGAAATAGTAGGAGAAGCAGACTGCAGGACAGGGAGTAAGTGGGGGAGACAAAGAGATATATATGGCCCTGCCGCACTCCTCCCAAATTAATCGAGGATACATCAGCCCAAGCCACTAAAACAGAGCTATTATGAATGGGTTAGTCACAGGTGGAGTTAAAGGCCTACAGAGGGATATTAGCCAAAATTGAGTGGCTTTTAATTTCTTTCTAATGAGAGATTGTGGCTGGGGAGCCAGACACTGCCTCGGCTTAGCTAGGCCTGAAGGCAACTAAACACGGGAGCCGGCAGCTTCCCACAGCCACGCTAAACCACACGTGAGCTGACCTGTGTGGTACATGCACTGAGGTGGAAAAGGCAACGCGAGCTGACCTGCCTGCTCCGTGCGATTAAACGGCAGAGCCACACGTCGGATCGCAGCGACATAGAAAATAAAGCTGGCAGGGACCTGCCAGGCCGCTCTGTCTCCTCTTCTCCACAGGGCAGTGCCTGAGGGACGGCAGGCCGGTGTTTTGCAGCCCTCAATAAGGCAGGAGGATTCGCAGCGCCCTTCAGGGCTGTGCTCTCCCTGGGAGGAAGCTCCCCCTGAAAGCAGCCTGCTCATTCCCCTCCTGGAGAGACTGGGGAGCTTCGACACAAGACCAGGACATCTGGGTTCTATTTCTGGCTCTGCTGCTGGCAATTCACCACATTTCTCCATTTCCCCATCTGCTATCTGGGAATAATGCAGTATTGTTAAAACTAAGCACTTAAAAATGATGAATCAGACCATGTCTCCCTTTCTAAAATCATGAGATTGGTTTAAAAAATCATGAGACTTTTAAGAAGGATAGGAGGCACAAGCAGGAGGATTCACATATCTTCCGAAAGCTCAGTCTCTGGGACTCCTGTTTTAAAGTTTTTCTCCACAGCTGCAAGATTTAGAAACAGGTTTCTTCCTTTTCCTGACTTGAAAGCTCACGGGTCATCTGGTCACAGGACTCTGGGATGGTGTGGAAGAAAAAAAATCTCCAGAGCTGGCAGTACAAAGTAATGTGAATGTTTTTCCATTAGAGCCATGTGCAAATTTTCCATGAAAGCCTCTTACTTCTTGAAGCGTCAATTCATTAAAACCAAAAGGAGGGGTCAGTTTTAACAGCTATCTCTCCCTAAAGCAATTTTGGAGAGAAAAAGAAAAGAACCGCAAAAACTTGGGGAATCATGACAACATTCAGTTCTAACATTTTCTAAATAAAAACATTTGCTTTATGATTGAAAATGATTTTCCATTTTTAAGTTCAAGATCATTTAGGTTTAAAAGGGGATTTAAAATGTTGCACTGGGAACAAAATGTTTTCTTTGGTCTGACTCAAAATTTTGGGGCTGAGCTATGGCAAGTGGGAGATGGAGTCAGGATAAGAATCAACTTATTCCTTTGTGAAAACGTTATGCATTTTGACATCTTATCCCATTTTGGAGCAAGAGTAACTGCAGTTCACAAACTCTTGTAGAAGAAAAAGAAGATCATTTCCTGCCTGGATCCAGTTTCCATCTATATGAGACACTATAAGGACTGCAGATAGTATGTGCTAAGTATTCTTAATTTATGTACTTATTTCATCTCATTACCCATATGATTCAGCCTAAATAATTCTCCTCTCTTTCATCTTATTGCTGTTCAAATACCACACATCTTGCCCTTCTCCAGCCTGAACACAGACCTGTGATGGTCTGTGGAAGTCATTCAGGAGCGGATATGCTTTCAGGTAGAAGACACGAACCAGATGAGCTGGAAAGTGCATGTGATCTCTAAGCCAACAAAAACACTTTTGCAGAGTATATGTGAAGACAGCAGCCAGCACCCCTGCAAATTAGGGAGAACTCGCATGACAGGGACATGAAAGCACAGTGATATGCATGATTATACATGTGGTGCTGTCCATGCAGCGTGCATTATACATGTACTAATTCATAAAAGCCCCATGGAAGCTGCTCTTAAAGCACAGAATACCATGTGAAACCTGATAACAAGTCAGGTCTAATGAGCAGGATTCACATCTGGAAATCACCTGCTAACTCATCTGAGAAGAATTCATAAACTTGAGAGACAACCAGTCTTAGCAGTGAGATAAATCTGTGTCACTTGTCTGGATTTTGCTGACACTTGTGTGGAAAAACTTTATCCTTCTAATGAAAGAGCCTGCAGAGAGAGGGCACAATGTTCATGGGAGAGCATCACTTTGGCTGGGAGCAAAGTACAAGAAGGAATCAGGACTTCTGGGCTCTAGTCACAGCTTCATCACTTTGCCTCCAGCTCTATCAGAAAACAGGAAGATCTGCCAGGTGCATTTGGATTGAGGGTTTTATTTTTTAAAAACATTCTCAGACTATCTTTCAAAGACACAAGAGAAAGGCCATGCACATTTTTCTCTCAGTCAAATAATGAGTTCATCTGCGAGAGGCTGGTAGTGCTGGAGTCTGGCTTGTCCATCTTCTGTGCTCCTCCACATCTCCAGAATTAAAATCTCTTATCTACCCATCAGAGAACCAGTCCTATGGCATGAAGTTCAGCCTTTGGGAAGGATTTGTTCTCTTACTGCAGTGAGAGTACTCCTAATATCCTTACAGTGAACAGACAAACAATGTCCCAGGTCAGAATGTGCCAGGGGATGGAGGGGAGCAGGCCTAAGGAATCAGAGCACATGGCAAGCGCACAATAAACAGAGAGGAGGGGGAAGAGGGGCTCAGAAACCAAGCACAGACTAATGCCAGCATATTTCTCCACTGAAAGATCTCAAATTTTGCTCAGATGAACCCCCTGAAAAACACCTCTGGGCTAGGGGTTATTTCCTGTCATAGGACTGATACAGGGTAAGCCCACGTGCAGGTTTTCCAGCTCATTTATGTAGGAGCACTGGCTGAAACTCTATGTATTTCCTGTTGATAATTCCTCTTCTGCCCCTCCTGTCGGCACAGAGCAAGGATCACTCCCTGCTGTCACGAAAGCCTTTTTCAATAGTCCCCGTACCCCCTGGGCTGCCAGCTGAGGCTGGTCCCTGGAGAGCTACACCCCTCTCAGAGTCTATTAAAGTTCAATTACTGAGGGCTGACTGGCTTCGTTGTCTGGCAAAGAGAGGTAGGATGCTCCTCTCGCTTCCAGGGTCAGGGCTGGTTTACTATGGCCCAGCCAGCTCGTATTAGTGTATCAATTTAGCAAGAGCAAAACAAGTGAAAGAGGTGAGGTGAGGAAGGCAGTAAGAGGAAGCAGCCATAAGAGGAAGGCTCTGAAAGCCACCGGTGCTGTCTAGGCAATGACTGGCTGGTCAGGCTATGACAAAGGGAGCACTGCTGATTTACACTGCAGATATGAGGGAAGTGTTTTGATTTACACCAGCAGCGACATCCTGGACCTCCTGGCCTAGGAGACCCTCTCCTACCACTATCTTCCCATGGCAGCCCAGCACAGCATCTTACCACTGTTGCTTTCCGAGGGACTCAAAAACACCCGTTCCTACGCGTTCCATTTCCATTCTGCCACTGTGTTGTTCCCCGTAAGGTTTTGCATCACCAGCAGTCAAGTCCTGGCTTTCCCTGCACTTTGGCAAAGAGCTGTCGTCAACATCAATACAAAAGTTTCTATCAGGGATAAATAGCTTCCCTCCCACCTGCACCCTCCCTCCTCAGATGCGTCTTCTGGGGTCTGAGTCCATAGATAGAATTAGACAAATAGATCAGTCATACAGCTAGCAGTCGTGTTTCATTTGTTACAAGGATTCCTTATGGGCAAGGAAAATAAGAGAGGTTGAAAACATGTAAAAGCATTTATTTCCTTCTTCATCCCTTAAGGACCTGTTTTCCAAATCTACTTGCATCAGTGAGGAAGGTGGGGGTGAGGAAAAGGAGGACAGACTGTTATGCTGAAGGTCTAAGTTTGGTTTTGCTTGTAACCATCATGGTCTGCAGGGCTCTAAATGTCACACAAGGATCAAGAGGTAAAGCCTCAGCTGCTTCTGGCAAGCATGCTTTATCCTCCTCCCACAGGTGGGGAAACTGAGGCAGGAAGGAAGTCTGGCAGCCATTTACAAAACCTCTCAGAGATGTGCCTGAGAATAGGAGACAGGCTAACCAGGGTTCCCTCAGCACTAAGCTGCCTGTCTTCCTCAATAAAGCATAATGTCTGCTACCAGCTCAGGAACAAGGGAACATAAGAAAGGAAGCCCACCACATGCAAATTATTGATAGGTATCACAGAATAGATTATTTTGCAGAGAAGGATCTGGGAGTCCTGGTGGACAAGAAGCTAACCATGAGCCAGCAATGTGCCCTTGTGGCCAAGGCGGCCAATGGTCTCCTGGGGTGCATTGGGAAGAGTGTTGCCAGTAGGTCGAGGGAGGTGATCCTGCGCCTCGTCTCAGCTCCAGGAAGGCCACAGCTGGAGTACTGCATCCAGTTCTGGGCTCCCCAGTACAAGAGAGACATGGAGCTACTGCAGAGAGTCCAGAGTAGGCCTAGGAAGATGATTAGAGGCCTGCAGCATCTCCCCTATGAGGAAAGGCTGAGAGAGCTGGGCCTGTTTAGCCTGGAGAAGAAAAGACTGAGAGGCGATCTTATCAATGTGTATAAATACCTTAAGGGAGAGTGTCAAGAGGACAGGGCCAGACTCTTTTCAGTGGTGCCCAGAGACAGGACAAGAGGCAATGGGCACAAAATGAAACACAGGAAGTTCCACCTGAATATGAGGAAGAACTTCTTTACTGTGAGGGTGACAGAGTATGGGAACAAGTTGCCCAGAGAAGTTATGGAGTCGTCTTCTACGGAGATATTCAAAACCTGCCTGGACACTGTGCAATGTGCATTAGGTGACTCTGCTTAAGCAGGGGGGATTGGACTAGATGATCTCCAGAGGTCCCTTCCAACCTCAGCCATTTTGTGACATTTAGTCCAGAAAGATCCATAGAACACTCCGTCAGCTCACTGCAAATCACTACTCTCCCTTACAACAAACTCCAGGCATCAGGTACTAGGTACATATCCATCACATTGCAGCACAGGAAAAGAACAGACTGCTAAAGTGTCCCCTATTCCCTCTTTTTCTGGCAGAATTCAGGGTCTGTGGGAATACTCTCCAACTCTCCTCAGAACCTCACTCTCCGGTTCTTACTGGGGTGAGTGGGATCAAACACAATAATGTCCCATTTCCTCCAGCCGGCAGACACGCAGCTCCACTATGCATCCTCTAGATCGCAGGACTGGTGCACTGCTTCCGCAGCCAGGGATAAGACCTTTCTTGGGCACTGAGGTGAGGCTGGTGAAGAAATACTTTAAACCCAGAGCCTTTTCTTTTGCCTTGAATTAATGGCACACACAAAGCAGCTTAGAGCAGCATCAGGACCCAGCTGGTTTCAGAGGGCATAGAGGAAGCACATCCTCTGCTGCCAGCTGTGCCAAGCCCCCAGCGTTCTGCCAGGACTCCAAAAAATCCTTTGCCCTTTTGCAGCACCTTACTTGCTGGGGCACTCCAAACACCATAGCTGTTTTCTGGTTAAGAGCAGGGAGGACCAGCAGGAATTGATACATTCACACTCCCACCAAATTTCTCTTCAGCCTGGACAGAGAACATGAGCGCATTAGATCTAGTAAGGAAAGCATGGGCTGTGTGTCACTGTCTGCTGAGGGAACAGAAAGGAGTCAGCAAAGAGGAGATGACAGATAGCCCCATGCAGGCTGGGCACCAGGGAAGAGGGCAACATCTGACCAACAGACACTGGTTCCATCAGAGGTCATGTCTCCAGGGTACAACATTTTCTAAGATGGCCCAATATGTGTTGAGTTTCCTTCAAGGGAACAGCTTGAAAGGAAGCTGCATGATCAGATCCAAGTAGAAAATCCAGTTGCTGTGTGCCCCATAGTTTGGCTAGACAGTCACCTTCAAAGTTGCTGACATCTTTCACTCCTTGGTAACACTGCTATACTGGGCACAATACCCTTTCTCACCGGCACACACATCCCTGAGACCAGAGCTAGGCCTGTAAAGAGGACACTGCTCTCACAATCCACTTAAACCTTGGCAAAAACTGGGTGCTGTGGATGCCGTAAACACTGTACTTTTCTGACTTTATCCTGGGCTTTTGCTACATGCTGCTTCTCTTCAAACTCTAGCATCTAAAGCATGAGCTTTTAGGAGATAAGAATACGGAGTTGGAGGTGTTAAAGAGCAGAGATTTAGCTGCCTACAGTGCAAGAAAACTTGATGATGGGACCTGTACATATTCAACAACCCCAGATGGTAATAAAACCAAAAAGAATATTACATTAAAGCTCATGAGGTTTTGCTTTCTGTTTTGCAGTTTAGTGGCATTGGTTCTAGAAATACTGATCAAATCCTCCCCCTAACAACAAAAAACTTCCCACCTGCACAGAAATCAGGGGCAACAGGAGCACCTTGCTTCCTTTTCAGTTTGCAGCAGCCCAGGGTGAAATGGATCCCTGCTGTCCAAGCCCAGGCTCACCTGTTTTATTCAAGAGGAATTGTATTGGGATGGTGATTCAAGGAGAGCTGAACCTTCATTTAAGAGGAGTCTTGGCTTCATGCCGTCCCTGGTTTAAAATCTTCAGAGCCTCAGAGGTGAATGTGTTCTTGCTGGAAAAAAAGAAGAAAGGGATAGAGTGAAAGAGGAACAAGCCAAGCCTGCTGCGCACTGGCTTGGGACACCTTTAAGGAGACAACATGCAGCAATAGAGCTGCTCATTTTTGAGCAGTCCCCTACTCAATGTATTACAACCCCACTGAAGAGAGTCCCTCATTTTACAACAGGCAAAGCACTGCCTGGGAAATGAGGCTCAGGGCTTTGGCCAAATGACCTGTGGTAGATGCAAGCATCACCAAGTGCCCAGTGTGAGGAGCTCTTAGGGGAGGAAAGCCAAGGGCATCCAGCCCCTGCTGCTATCAGTGCATCACAAGCAGCCAGGAGCCCCAGGGTGGGTATAAAGTATATATATAAAGCCCTGCCCAAAAGTGCAAAACAGACTGAAAGGGAAAGGAAATGGGAATGAGGTGACTGAGGCTACCCGGTAAGTCCGTGGAAAAGCCAAGAATTGAATATTAGTCTCATTCCCTCTTATACTGCCCAGGTCCAGAGATCCAGCTGCCTCCTGCTGAGGTAGCAGGATTTGACACCAAAAAGCCCATTATCCAAGCTGACCTGGCACTGGCATCTGACACAGGCAAGCCAGGCATCAAATTTACAGTTGACTACAACCGTGGCTAGGAACCCGTGTGCTGCTTCTAGAAGGAGCTCCTAGAAGAAGCTTTAAGGCAGCCGTTTCCTAGAAAACTGAGGAAAATATCCTGCCCTCCCCCTATACCCAGCTATCTCTCTCTGGAGCTTTACACCCAAAGGACCACAGAGAAGGGGGGAGGATTGGAGGGGGGGGGAAAAAAAGATGGAAGAGAGGTAGTAAGCAGCAGCAGAGAAAGAAAAAAAGAAAAAAGGAGTGGGAAGGGAGAAAGTGAGAAAAAGAGAGAGAGTGAGAAAAATGACAGGAGCTGAATTTTCGGCGCCCTCACTTTAAATCAAGATAAAAGACTGAAATGGAAAATAACAGTCCAGAGAAACCCCTGGACGGCTTTGGGCGTTAATGGAAACACATGGCTGAAGGCTGTAGTGTTGTCAGCTTCCCCGTGCTCTGACATTCCTTTCTGATAATCCGGCCTGCCATAAAATTAGAATAGCAAATACCTCCTGACAAAGATGCATGTTTCCCTCTATTGTGCCATCATAAAAAAAACTCCGCTGGTGACTCGAGGAGCCGCAAACTTCAATTTAAATTTACAGTGCGGCGGAAGGAAAGTGATATGCACTCAAAAATTTTAATAACCTATTAAGTTACGACTTCAATTTCATTTTATGAATATTTTCCTTGGGGAGCAGTGCTATCACAGAGAAAGATAGAAATTTAAAAAAGATAAATAGTGCCATTAATCTCCAACATTTCTCTTCCATTATCCTTGAAAATTAGGAGTTATTTTTGTTCAGATCTTCATGTAATTAGCTCCCTACACTTGATTCACTAGCCAGAAAATGACCATGTTCAGAAAATTAAAAATTTGTCATTAAGTGGAATTTAACATAATATCATTTATCTTTATCTATTCCCCAGCTGACAGCAGGAGCCTTGGAAGTGATACAGGCTTCTGTGTCAGAGAGTAGAGGCAAGTCCTCGACATGAGAGGGAGAGCGCAGGAGTGTGTGGGGGGGAAGGCTATAAGGATGTGGGAGGGTAGAGGGAGACTGGGAGAAGGGAGAGAGGGAGCATGTGAGACAAAAAGGAAGTAAGAGCTGGAGTCATAGGAGGAAGGGGAGAAAAGGAGGAGTGGGGTGTAGGAAGACAGGGAAAATACAGGAGAGAATCAGAGGAGCAGGGCACACAGAGAGGCAGCGTGGGGTGTTGGAGGGGGAAGGAGGAGGAGATGTGAGGAAGAGGAGGGCAGAGAAGACTAGCCAGGTAGGCTGTCTGCTGGGCTGAATGGCAGAACTAGGAGCGGGGCCACCAGGAAGCCAGCTGGGTGTCACTGAGAGAGCAGTTGGGGGCCTGGTGAAATCCTGACTTGACAGCATCGCTGGAGCATGGTCCCTGGCTTCAACCAGGCTGGCTGAGAGTCAAGGCACTGATCTCCTGCTGGGGGCTTTCTCCAGTTCTTCATCTGTCCCAGCCCACCAGTCCAACAGGAAACATAGGACAGGTTCAGGCAGAAATCCTCATCAAGGTCAGTGGAAGGCTTTTGCTGCCTATTAAAGGCCTAATGCCAGCATTGGTTACAAAATCCAAATAAATATTGGAAGTCAGTAGACCTCCTCCTCTTCAAGAGCTTCATCATCCACTGAGTGTTCTCTCTACTCCCATCAAGCTCATTAGCACCTTATATAGAAGAGGAACTGAGGTATAGAGTAGAATTATGACTGGTTCAAGGTCATGAGCAACTGGAAGGAGGGCTGGGACTAGAGCCAACCCAGACTGGCAGATCTTTTGAGATCTTCTGCTCTAACTCCTACTTTGCACTCCCTTTCCTCAGCTAATCCTGTGTTCACAGCAGACATCCTGGCAAGTCCATTGTACAGCACAGGGTGAACTACAACAAGCCTCTTCTGCTCCTGAATCCTTCTCCCTGAATCAAAAATTTTAGCCTCCAAGGCATCTCATTTAATCTCTTTCCTACCTTTAGTGGCAAGAGTTGGTAAAATATCTCCCTGGAGAAAATGAAAGAGAATAGGTGGAAGGGAGGAGAAGAACACCATAAAGCAAACACTATGGGCAGGAGCTATTTTAAATAACTGGCTAGCTAAAAAAGCCAAGGACATTAGCTACTCAGCAGTTCCATCACAAGAGCTTGTGCTATTTTAAGCAAATCTCTTTGCCTCTCTATTCTGGCTTAAAGTTTGGGGATTTTTCCACTCCTCCCAAAGAAGTTCTGAGGAGTTTTATTTAGTTGTGCTCCCTCCATCTAAATCTAGATTTACAAACTTTGTGCATACATTTTATTCTTTGTTTTGTAAGTACAATAAAGTTGGGGGGGTCATAAAGATCTGCGCTTCATTAGAAACAAGAAATTTCACTGCAGCTGAATGACCTTGCACTCCTCTATGCATTCCACTATGTAGGATATAATACTTATTTTTACACAAATATCTACTGGCTAGTGTGTACTATATTATAGATCTGTACAATAAGAGGCCATAAAACAGCAGGGGAACATTCTGGGGTAGGCACTCAACACCGTGCTCCATGGCTGTGGTTTTTAATGCAACCAAGGGAGTTAGGTACAAAAATTCTCACACAATAGCAGTCTCCCACGAGTTCTTGCAACCCACAACTGTGGCTATAAAGTACAAGCCCACATACATCATCCTACTTCTTTCCGCCTAAGACATGATTGGTTGGGACAGGGTCGCTATGCTCATCCTGTAGCTGGATACCCAGAAGTGTTGAAACTACATCGGCACTACAGCAAACGGACAACAGATCTTGGCATGGGACCTAGGTGTCCTGCCTCATTCTGGAAGGCACCTGTGAGCTGTCATCTCTGAGTACCTCACCATTGTTTGGGAGATGCAATATGGCTTTATGGTTTAGCGACAACTTCTTTATTCTGATGCATATGTAGCCTAAAGCAACAGCATGGGCCAGGCTATGGCCCTAGATTGGATCTTTAGCAGGAGTCAGAGAAAGTAGCACTTGCACTACTTGACACACAATGAGGGGGAGCAATGGGGAAACAGTTCCGGGATCATTTCTCATCTCAAGTCTGCTGCCCCCATGTCCCCCCCTGGCTGGAGTGCTGTGTGGGCCCTTAATTCACATTGCCACAACACTGCAGAACAGACTCCCTCCAGCCACCATCTGAAAGGCCAAGAATTGCCTTATGCCTTCAGCAGACCTCCTCCAAACTGCTGGTTTGGATGGTCACAAGCCCGCAGGCTGGAGGCTGTGTACATGGGCATACTAGGGAAATGTTGATCCTTGTGGGGAATCTCTCCATGGCCATGCTGAGTTGACCAACACAAACCCCCATGATTCACCTCCCTCCATCTGCACTGGGGCCCTGAGCTTGGCCACTGCCACAGATACCTGGTCACCACTGGGGAGCTGAGGACTGTGATTTCCTTTTACTGCCCTGTCCACTCAGTCCCTGCCAAAGCCTTTGAGTTGTGCATTCCAGAGCATGCTCTTTCCACCCTTGTTTTCAAACAGCCCTTTCCCCAGAGGTGTCCTCCCCTCATATCTCCCCACTTAGCCTCATGCTTCTCCTCTCCCATCCTCCACACACCCTTCCTTTTGTCCTTTCCCTTTAATTTCTGTCTTTGCTCTGTTTCTACCCTCTCTTTTCTCCACTTCTAGAGCTGTTTGATTCATGGTAGTCTTAAACTAGAGGCTAAGGCCCCTTTACTCTCTTACTCACTTATTATATGATTTACTAAAGTACCTTCACTTTGTTCCTTCATTCCTTGACTTGGTATCTTCCCTTACTGCTGCCCTTAAAATTAGCTCTGCTTCTTTTTTCCCCCCACTTTCTTCCTCTATCTACTTCAACTCCTTTTTATACTCTTACAGGCTGAACCAGACTGTTCTCTTCCTCTCCCCCCATGCATCCCCTGGCTCATCCCCTCCGGCTTCTCCCATCCCTTTCTCATGCTCCCCCTCCTCACCAGAGCCTCAGTGCTGCAGCCTTAAAGCAGGATAAATGGATATGGATATCGTACAATAAAACCTTCAGAATGGAGAGTTTTGTGCAAGTGAACAGCAGCCAAGCCTGAGAGACTGAAAATTGGATAAAGGGATTAAAACAGTAGCACATTAACAGGAGATTTAGAGTGTAATAAACTCATTTCATAATAATATGTGCGTTGGGGCTGGTAATAAATCATCGCGGGATCCCTGCCTTCCGCGGTGCCGGAACGAAGCAGTGACCCGAAAGCGGGGTAGGATTTCAGCGAGATGTGGATTAATTTCACAGGGTTCTTGGCCAGGAATAGAGCGGCTGTGCCATTGCTGTACAGCTGCTGCTGCTGCTACTGCTGGCTTTTTACAAAAAAACACAAAAGGCAAACAAATGAAACCAAACAAGAGACTTGCCAAGTCCGCCTGGCTCACATTTGTGGAAAGGGATGGTGAAGTGGCCTTCACCACCATAACCCAAATGCCAAACATCAGTGATTCTCAGTCACTTCCCCAGGTAATGTCCTGCCCCCTTTCCATCCAGACTTATGGGGGTAAAGAAGATTTAACTGCAAGAGGGAAGAAAACCAGCTAGACAAAAATGCTAAGCTAAGTCACCACATTAATGGCTTAAATAACTTTGCCTAAGACACTAAAGGGGAAGTCAAAAGAATGCAATAAGCACATGGAATAGATATATCAGCCCGCTAGGTAGCTCCAAACGCAATCCTAGGACAGGTGGGGGTCAGGAAAGGTTGAAGCTCCGTTCATGTCTGCTGTGCAAAACTTATGAAAAGTTACAAAAGAGATGAAGCCTCAGACCTAGAAAGGGAGGAGAGAAGCACGCTGGAATGTTCCCAGAGAAAGAATACAGATGGATCAAAGCCATAATGCAATTAGGCGAGGCAAGGACTTTGCAGCAAGAGGTAATAAAGGAATAAAGAACAGGAGAATGCAGTGCAAGTGTCCTAGAATGAAAAACAAAGGGCTTAAGGAGACCATGGGGAGATGGGACAGGGTGATCATATCTTAAGGAAGTCTAGAGAACAAAAAAGCTTCCCAAAAGAGGAAGAACTGACAATCACACAGCAATCAAGTAAGGCACTGGCCCAGATCACAGGGGAGCTGGCTCTGCTTCTTGCCATTGCACCCATGGAGCTTGCTTGGCTGGAGAGCTTTCTGGGGAGGGCCTGCCTTGTTGTACCATAACCTATAGAAGTGGGGCCTCATTTCTGTGAGAGGAATATATGGGGACACCTTGATACAGATGGATGTGGACCTGAAAATAAAAATCTATCTTGAGGAAAAGACAGGATGTGCCAGTCTTAAGGGAACTTCTCTGAACATAAGCCAAGGCTGATCTAGCATGAAGAAGAGGAGAGTAAATGTGGATGAGGAAGAGAGATAGGGCATTGTGAAGATTGAGGAAGAGGGGGTGAATGGCTAGCAGGACAAAATTCAAGTCTCAAAAGGAGGAAACTTTAGGGCCGGAGACTGTAGATTTATGGAGGAGATCTTTCTTTTCTGGTACTCCCGGGGTTAGCACCAAAACGCTTCATCAGTCATGGCTGGAGTCACAACTAATGCTGGCCTTTTCTAAAAACACGAACCCCTATGTTGTGCAACCCAAATAGTGAAGAAACAAAAATACAGCAGCTCACGAATCAACCATTTGCCTGCATGAGCAGGCTGAGGGCATTCAAACCAAACAAGCATATAACTGCCTCTCGAATGGCAGCCCAAGCCTTCCAAGCAGGCTGTGTCTGAGGCAAAAAAGTATGTCCACGTGCATTTCTGTTCATGTGTGCGGTGGCTGCTCGCAACTCACCTAGCATGCACGTGTCCTTCAGGGAAACCCTATTTCCTTAACAAAGGGAGTTCTGTAGCAGCATGCAGGTGTATGCAGAAGACACAGCAAACTCCTGTGACTTTTTTCAGGAGATAGGGCAAAGTGGGCACTCCTGGTCCTTTAAAGATGCATTTGAAAAGGCATCACATCTGTGTTTGCTCTGGCTCTTCGTATTTTTTCTTTGACTGGAAGGTGCTTGGTACTTAGTGAGAACTTTAAAACTAACATTCCCTTAAGTACTCAGAGTTACAGAAATGCACCCTCTAATAATCTAAGACACATGTAAGTTCCTAACCACTATTTCACCTAGGCAAAATATTCCACACACAGAAACGGGGGGGAAGAAAGAAAAGTAGACTAGAGCAATACTCCTTTCTAATATCAAAGTCTTGGAGACACATTCAACCCAGCCACAGCCCAATCAACAGCAGTGGATTCAAAATCTGGGGTTCAATTTGGCTTGTGTAACTTTTTCATGAGCAATGCAGGAGCAACACAGGTAGCTAGTCCTGTGTTGGAGGCCTGGTTGTAACCCCATCCCAAGTAATGCCACCAGCCTGGGTGGAGACATGGGTCCTACACAAGGGAGAGAGCCCAGCCTCTGCTTGGGTCTACCTACCCAGTCACAGCCTGGAACACGTCTAACGGACATGACTATAACTCTGCGTTGGTTAAAGTGCCCCCTGAGATGGAGGAAGCGCACGGCCTCGTTCACGTTCCGTATTACTCAGTGCCAGGACTTGAGGACTCTGCCTCTTGCTACAGGGTACCCACAGCACAAGATTATCGACTTTACTGGGTCACTTTCTTTCCATCTGGTTCAGATGAAGCAGGCTAAATTCCAGTCAGGAAGTTCCCATGATACTGTTGTAGGCATTCCTATGCTCCATTAGATAGTTCCATTTCAGTGAAATTATGCTATGTTTCAAGGAGAAAAGATTCACAAAAAGAATTCCAGCCAGTCCACTCCTCCCCATTACCTGCTTCACACTGCCCCTGGACAGCTAGGCTAATGCACACAGGAACCAGTAGAAAAACTGATGTTTTGAAAATACATTGGTTAAAAAAAGGGTAGTTTAGTAAACGCCTTAAGATAAAAAAAGATGTATTTAACATAAGAAGAGGCTAAACATTAATACACCTTCAGAAACTAGAAGTTTTTACTCAAAATATATTTCAATTTTTTTCAATAAACACTTGAAAATGTGGTTGAAAATCCCAAAGAGGTCATCTGGTTTCCTAAGACAACAGTGTGGGAAAAGGGGCAAGTAGGAAGGAATAGCTGACTTGCCCTTCTTTTTTTTCCTCTAATAATAAACAATCATCCCAACTCAGTAGACTGGGTGGAGAAATGAAGCCCCAAGACTCTACCCAAAATGGTCAACCAGGACACACACAGTTACCAGCATTACATCACTGGTACAAGCTCCCACTTGGGCAGCCCGCAGAGTCATAATCCCAAGAGAAGAAATTGGCCCCAAGCCTTCTCACGCGGCGCTCACGCACTCCGGACTCCGTGTCAGTTTTAGCCAGGCAGGAGAGTGTCACAGCGGTGAGCGACAGCAGCTTTGCAGTTCACCTAAGCTGGCTTTCAGTCATTACCATAGCTCTCGCCACATCACTGAAGTGTAAATTCACTCAGTAAATCACACCAGCTTCACCGTTACAAAATAGTACTAAAGAAGCACTAATAAAGCAGGAGAAATTGGATTTGCATTGAAGCCAATCTGCCACTTCAGCTGTCAGCCACTGCCAGTCAAGGGCCTGTACACCCCATCCAAACAGTCTTCCCTAGTAGCAAACTGACCAGGGGAACTTGGGAAGCCAGGGAGGAGGAGTGAATATTATTCAGCACAGGATTTTCATATGCTTTTTTAGATTCCCCCTTCTTTACACGCACACACCAAAAAGACTCAAGGAGCTAAGTCCCATGTAACAAAACCTAGTGGACAGTGAATGACAACAGTGAGTTACTCTGAACAGTAACTAGATAACCAAGTGGCTAGAAAGCACCTCGATTTCTCTTCTGTTGGATTCAGTTGAGCAGTTTCCTCCCACTTCCACTCCATTACTGGGTGATACTTAAGAAAAAAAGAGAAAACTCCAGAACTATCCAGTCAATTTGACAGACTGTTTCAGCTGAAAAATATTAGGAGAAAGGATCTGAAAATGCTGAAAGATTTGAGTTTGATGTCTTATAGACATTATTTCTTGGCTCTAAGTCAAAATTACATTTTTTGTGTAAAAAAAAGATCAACATTAGGAAAAAAAAAAGCAAAAATAAAAGATGCATTTGGGGAGTTAAATGTGAAGCCTTGGGCTGCCCTCCCAAAAGACATTCTTATTCTTTTGTTCATTCCACCAAAAACGCTGAGATGTTTTGGGGACCTTCTGCTCTCACCTGACCTTCTCACAGAAGGTCTGAGCACCGCCATAAACCAATCTCTTTATATCTGCCCCTCTCCTAGCCCATCTCCTCAGGCAGTGCTTGCTGCCCAGGCACTGATACAGTCCCTCATCCCTGTGCCATTCACAGTAGACGGAAGCCCCTAGAAAGAAACACACTGATGTGGCTGGGGCCAGCCAAAGCAGATGGCGTGACTGAACAGGCAAACCTTCACTGACAAACCACGTAGCAAAGATCTGAACAGCCACAGGCCTATTTTAACCTCCAGTAGGGTTTTCAATCAAAGAAGTTCAGTTTGTTTGCTGTACTGCTGAATCCCTAGACTACATCCAAGGCTAGAGTCTATTGCCCCCACTTCCAGTCAAATGCAATTAGCAGGAAAGCTGACGTGAGGAGAAAGTCTTGGGGTATCAGTGATTCAGTAAAGGCAAAGGGTTGAGTACTGAGTACTTGGTATACATGCAGCCGCAAGCAATACTGGGAGTAGGAATTACTAGGGCTGATAAAAATATGTTCTGGGTGACTATTTTGATGTTTTGTTTTGTTTTGTTTTCCAAAAAGTTATCCATCCTGTTCCAACCAAAGCATAAAAAAATTCCCCAAAATAAAACTTTGCTCCACTTGTGAAAAGAAGAGGAACAACCATACCAGAAAAAAAAAAAAAAACAAAAAAACAAAAAACCCTCCTATACACTTCAGCCTTCTCTTATAAAAAGAGACAGAAAAGATTTTTAAAGGTAATGAAAACATGAAAAAGAGGCAAAAATAAGCTTCGAGCAAAGTGTAAAGGATTTTTTTTTTTTACCAAAAGGTTGTTACTGTTTCACAACATTCCCCTTCTTTACTAAGATGAAAAATGACTCATGAAACGAAATTAAAGCTATCTGATTCATTCCTCCACAACAGAGGCACAGGTACAGCGACCTCCTTCACCAGTATCAGGGTTGCCCCACTGGAACGTGTCCCTTTCAGGACACATTGCTAGCTATGTGGCTGGTGAGCTAAAACATACCATTGATTTTTTTGTCACAAAATGTCATTGCAATGCAGTTGCATGATATTGTGCTGGCCAGAAATCACCTTCAAGCCAGTTTGGTGGTATGACATGGTACACCGTCAACAGTAAATCTGGTCTGGGAGGCAACAATCCATTCCGATGCTGATCATTGAAGACATCAGAATCAATTAAATGCCTGCTGTTAATCATGCTACCTGGCCTACAGACAAACCACCTTGTTCTGTAACCTTCTATGCTTTTATTAACTGAGCAGCCTTGCATCAGGTTGATTTTTGTGTAGGAGACCTGCAAAGTCCATCCAGTGTGGTAAGAAATGGCATTCCTGCATTCAAGTGCTAAGTCCATTCTCAGTGGAGACTGAACCCAAGGGAATTTTAGTTGAGTGCTGCTCAGCCCTGCCCTAAGCTCAAATCTTTGATTACTTGCACTGGTAATCCTTACCACGCACTGGGAAGACCAGCAACATTCACCTGTGTGGTGTGACCTAGTTCTCAGGGGGACAATTCCTCCTTATTTAAATTGCACTTGGCAGGTGAAGTTGTCCTCAATGCCCATCTCAAAAAGCTATTTAATACTTCCCTGCATGCAAATGAGTTTGGGTACAAGTAAGTTGCCTTACTTGGGCAGGAACAATATAGGATACAGATACAGGATCAGAAACAACAGTGAGGCAGAAATTCTGCATGAGAAAAACATCACACTGAACAGGAGTTAGTAAGGTTCCTCTGGAAATCCTCTGGAAAAGAAAAACACTCTTATAGATGGTTTAAAGAAGATAACTCACCATCCACAAGGCATGTCAGACTTCCCTCTCATTGGCGAGGACCCAGGTGGAATATTACATATAAGTCTGAACACAAGCATTCAAGAGGGATGTTAGCTGACAAGAGCTATCAGTGAAAAGAGATAAGAATGATCCAAGATCTGGTAAGCAAGACCTGGAAAGAACTAGGGTTGTTCAGTCTAGTGAAGAGAAACCTGAGGAGAGACATATTGCTAGTAGGTAAAAGGTTGTGCAAAGTGGAGAGGAATAATCCTCTCTCCATGTCCTCAGTGGAAAGGAAAAGGGCTTAAACTGGAATATCCAAATTAGGCACAAAGTTTCTAGTGCTAAGGCTGTTGAAGCGCTGGAGCAGATGGGTGTAGGGCAGCTGTGACGTCTCCATAACTGGAAGTTTTTGAGAATAGTTTAGAAAATAACCATCTGGAGTGGTATGGATAAAGAAGATCTTGCCTTTGGGTAAGGAGATGGACTAGATGATCTCCCGATGCTTCTTCAAGTCTTTTTTTTTTCCTCCTGATGATTTCTTTAGTTTGAATATAATTAAGTCACAATGAAGCTGACAGATGTTCATGGACAAATATTAGATCAGCAACAAGGCAGGACTAAGAAGATCAGGGGATGAGACATGCACATGACTTAATATTTACTTCAATATCAGTTACAAAAAAAGAGAAGGGTAAATTATAGTGATTTCCTTCCTTAGTATCCTAAAATATTTCCAAAATGGCCAGGCCAAAAGGCTGTAATATATATGTCTATATTTGCATCAGTAGAAATACTGTTTGCTTCTTGATTTTTTTTTTTTTTTTTTTTTTTTTTTTTTGATGTTAAGCATTAAAATTAAAATACACTTATCCCTGGAACAGTACTTTCCATTAAGAAACACAGGCATTTTATTACAAAAGAAAGAAAAAATACAATACTTAGAGTTGCTCAGAACTTTTTTCCTGAAAAAAATGCATTAAAAATCTCATACTAGCATTTTTCAGGTTGTTCCATATCTACATTTTCTTCAGAAAGAAAAGATGTTTTAAGCAAGTGATTTCTAACAATGGCTTAGCGCATCCCTCTGGGTTGTCTTCCGGTGATGCTATCACTCCAGAAGTACAAGGGCAGAACTATGTGGGGGAGGAGGACCACCCACCTCTGTGTCCCACCTTCCCCAGTGAAATCTCTTCCTTGGTGATAATAGTGGCTTTGTACCACTCTCCTAGACCTTTTCTTGAAGAATGTATTCTCGCTTCAACTCTCCACTTTGAGAATAACACAGACATGAACCATCACAGATAAAGTCTCTTATACCTTCCTAATATATTAAAGAAATGTGTTCCTTCCTCCAGATGAATTTACAAAATCTGGTTGTGCTGTTCTAACAGGACCAAAGTCTTTGCTGGCAGAATTTTATGGGATCCATTGGTATTATATGTTGATGGTGCCCTTGGCCCTGCACATTCATCTGATGTTGATCAAGTTAATTGCATATGGCAGGTACACGACAAATTTGCATGGATACTTCCCAGGATTGTGTAACCTGGTCAGTAAAACACTTGTTTCTGAACGCGAGCAGTCCTCCTAGATCCTTTTACCAGAGTTTGAGTAATAGCTATGGTGAGTTGCTCATTGAGAAGAAAGAATGATGCTAACCAAATGTTATTTAATTCCCTGCCTCTTTCTGAAGGGTGAAACTCACATGTGTATGCCCAATCACAAGTGATATGCTTCACTGCAAACAGAATTTCAATAGATTAAACTGTTCTTATGTGCAGCTCCTGCAACCTAGCATCTTGGCACTATTACCACAAAGCCCTGTTGATTTGCTCTCCTCCCACTCAACTAAGGATCTGGAGCTTTACATCAAACAGTAAGTCTTCATATTTTTAATATTGATTTGTTGATATTGCCACCAAATAAGAGTCTGTTCAACATGTGGTCTGTCCTGCCCATTTTGTCAAATGAGCACTATTCTTGCAGTTACTCTCATTTTTCTCAAGTGTCTTGTGCATATAGATCTTGCTGTGAACTAGAGAACATACTTTGTCCGAACTTCATGGCTTTTATCACCTGAGTATTAGTCATTCTCAATATGTTTCTGTTGCATTAATGGAAAAATATGGGAGCCCTCCGGTGGTAAAAATAATACCTTTAATTTCCCATAGATGATAACCAGAGACTGTAACCTAGCAGATAAAGTGCCTACTTCAGCTTTCAAAGGTGCAGCTGTGAGTTCAGAACTGTATTTTCCATATATTTTCTGTACACTTTATTCCACTCATGTTATTTTAACTTCATTAATACCCCTTGATTTAGTGGGGCCATAACAATAACAACAACAATAGCTGCTACTACAGTCACTAACAATAGGTCAAATTCAGATATGCATTAAGGTAGCAAATGTAGGAAGAAGAGAGCATGGAATGATGAAAGCTCAAGACTTGTTTTAAAGAAAAGTTAGTCATGGTGTAAATGCACTGATTTACACCAGAGGTAGAAAGTACCTGATTACATTAAACTGAAACAGAGAGATGCTCAGTTTCAAAGAAACTTTCTTCCTCACAGACATGGTTTTAAAAGACTATGGATTCCTAATAATGAACTTTTATCAGCTAAGAGGCTAGGAAGATATAAAAACACCACATTAGGTTCATCCAGAACTACTCCCGTTGTCTCCCCCAAGTATTTCACCTTTAAAACCACACATTTACCAAAGAAATGTGCTGGAGAAAGCAGAGGAGGGGAAAAAAAATAGAGAGAGAGAGAGAGAAGGATTAAACTTCATCCTGGCAAAACGAAAAAAAAATAAAGAGCATTTCAGAGCAATCAAAATGTGTTGTTTCACTCTGAATTAGTCATTGTATTTTGGTTTTACATTTTCTCTCTATAACATTTTAAAAATTGTATTTAAGCAAAGTCAGTCTCAAAATATCCAATGTAACAGGAAAAATGAAAGGTTATTTTTCTTCTAAACGTTAAAAAGTATTGACTCTTGCTATATTTTTGCTTTTGGTCAAAAAAGTAGTTTTCAGCAAACAACTCCATCAAAAGTTGGTGTAGCTGGGTCCCTCTCTGACCATGCTGCCTGGCTCAGCACCAGGGAAGGGTTGGTAACAGTCACAGAGCAGCCCGTGGTAAGAGGCAAAAGAAGGCATTACACGCCAGACCACCACCGGGAGTCAGAACCACCGGTGCAGGGTTACCCTTTCATTCTGTTACACACGTGAAACGCTCACATATCTGTCTCAAAACCATTCCTCTGGCCTTCATAATTGCAACTGAAAGGGACACACAGACCCATGACGCCAATGTGTGCCATATCCCCGCTGCTTCATCACCTAAAAAGGGCAGAAATAGGGATATCAAAGATGATGAATTCTCTACAAGAAGCCAAGCTCTTGCAAATAGCTGCAGGAAAGGCTGCTCTTGAAGGAGATACTCTATTCATTTTGCCTAGTGACCAGCAAACAGAAGCTCATGGCAGCAGCTTGTCCTGGTCACATCACAGTCCCATGGACTTGTGGTGCTGGGGACAGAGACTTATCTGCTGGTTGCTCACGCCTGGCAGATGCCACACACTTGTCCATCCATCACATTTACATGCCTCCTAACATTTGATCACAAGGGTCAAGGTCCCCAAGGTAGGGTTCAGCCTCACACTGTAGGGCAGACTTCTCTCAGTAGTTTCACTAAGTCTTGAGGATTCAGTGTGAAGCGTTTGACCCTCAGGGCCTCCTTCCACTGGATCCTCTTATTCTTTTTTTAAGATGTACTTTTTCAGTCAAATGGACACTGATCTGTGGAGTGTTTCTGAGTGAGGATCTAGTGAAAAAAATGCAAAAGCACATCAGGATCTGTCCAAAGGGCAAAGCCTGGAGCTGTTGCTAACACCCTCCCATGCCCTGTCGTCTCCTCAGATGGTAAAAGCACAGCAGCACCACAGGACGCCCCAGGAATGTTCATCCACCTTGGCTGAGGACCCTCCTATTTCCTGTGCTACCCCATAGCCCAGCACACAGTTTTGAACAATTCCTTGCTTCAGCAAGTCATTTCAGCCTCTCAGTCCTGTGGCACCCAGCTTGCAATGCACTTTATAGGTAGCAATAAGCTAGTCATATTTATAACTACAAGCTATACTGTATAACTGCTTAAGCACTTTACCTGAACTATTACACTGGTGGGAAAGAAAATGTGGTTTAGGTCAAACCAGGAGTACTAAATGTTCTGGCAAATTCAACATGCAAATCCAATTAACAACAGTAGCAAGGAGTTAGTCTAAGGTGCACAGGGGTTGAAGTATTTCCTTATCCAGCAGAGCAACTCACAGCCCAAAGAGCATACTCCCCTCTGGCCTGCAGGGAGTACGGTTCCATGAGAAGGACCTGCCTGCTCAAACATGCAAGGATGTCACATCAGGAAAGCAAAAGGCAAGATCCACTGTGCAGATCTGAGAGCAGGATACAGCAGCAGCCTGGTGCGGCAGCTGTTCTTCCTGTGAGCAGATAGGCTCAGCTCACCCTGACTATCTTCAGAGCCAGTTGCCTGATGCAGACACCGTACTGCTTTGCATCAAGCTCATGCTTCTGTTCTGTTCACAGTACTGGAAAAGGATTTTCCGAGATCTCTACTCATTGTCCCGTCTTTTCAACATGGGTGCTGAGCACAGAAGAAAGTAGAAAAAAAAAAGCTGAGAAGAGTTTGGGATGCAGAATAAATGGACTTCAGAATAAATGTGCCTTTGAGATGAACAGGGACATCTCATAGCTGTATGAAATCTTAATTCTTGATCTAAATCTTTATTTTAGTTTTATGCTATTCTGGATTTGTAAGACAGGAAAAAGATTGATTTAACAACCAATAAGGAAAGGCTTCCCGGGTGCAGAAGACACCTTCCACATTTGGAAATCTATTAACTCTGCTTTTAAGCTGTTCAGATAAACACTGTATCACCTTCTGCATAAGGGCAGCTGAGTATAGCTTTAGTTCAGCACTTAAAGAGTTTTCTGCTGCATCCAGCCTGCATTGATCAGCCATCACTGATTAACTCTGGCCAGGTACCACTTTGTGAGCACAGAAGAGAATGCATGGAGCAGCAGAAGTCCCTTGACACTGCCTGCACAAAGATGTAGATTCCTTCTGCTGCCACGCCTAGTGCAGATATAACTAGGCAAAAGTGGGACTTAAAATGAGGTGTCTCCATTCCAGGAGTTCAGATCTCTCCAAATTTTTATTTTCTAGAAGCCCAACAAGAAACTTAGAAAAAAGTCTTTCTGAGTCACCTCTTGGCATTGCAGATGAGAAGGCAGTAAGTACAGGTTTTCCTTTCTCCCATGCTTCTTTCTCTGCCCTCAGCTCAAAGACGCAATGACCAAAATTGGTATGTCTCCACTCCTTTCATTCTGCAAACCATGATTATCATTTCTTTCCTCTCCTCCACTCCCATTATGTCCACATGATGGTCTTTACTTCCATTACTGGCAAATAGTCTCCAATCTACATACCTGGCCATGGAAATATTCTAAGCGGGTAATGTTCAGTCTCCAATGCTCATCCCAAACTGTATCATTAAAGCCACAGGAATGGTGCTAGAAGACCATAAAGCAGCTGTGTCTCACAAAGGATTGTGCACTATTGTTCCCTAAAGGCTCACAGCAAGTGTACTCTTCAGGACCTCCCAAAGGCCCAACAGATTACCATTTATGTTTGTAAAGACAGTATTCCAAGTAGGGATTTATTTTGTTCTCCCATCTCCCTTTTTTTTAAACCAGCATCGCAGCACAGCAACCACCACTGCTGCAGTAGCTCTGTGCAAGTCACATCAATTCCATTCCCAGGGGTGCAAACCAATTTCTCTTGTTTTTCTGCCCGTCTTTCTGGCTGAACCTCCAGCAGCCTTCAATTCCATTAATCCAAGCACTGCTGGCTATGACGAAGACTGATTTCACCAGCAAACGATCAATTTGTATCTCCCCCCCTTCTTTCTTTTTTTTTTTTTTTTTTTTTTTTTTTTTTTTTTTTTTTTTGGTGTGATGTACAAAATATCATGAAAAAGGCGTTAGTGGTGATAGTTCCACAACAGTGAAATAATAGAGTAATAAGCCAATCCACTTTTGACCTTGCAGGACAGCTAATTCATCTACCCATCTATCTTAATTATTCCCTAGGTTACAAAAGAGAAACTGTACAATTCATTCATTGCACAGTGACAATTCCATTTTCCACCCCCAGTAAAGCACCATCCTTTCTCTGCAGTGATCCTGCCATAAGCCACATCCTTTCTAGCTTACTCATATCAGCCCACATGCAAACAATCACTAAAGGCCTGAATCAAAGCCTGTTGAAGTTGATCAAGTCAGACTCTTGTTGACCCTAATGCACACCAGACTATGCTCTTCAACACCTTCCCCTCACATCTAAGCAAGCAAGAACAAGGCCATCTTCATAAGTAGGAGTGGGATCTCAGAGATTAGAGGGGCATTCAAACAGGCTAATTGTTTCCTGAGTCTGATCATCTCAGACCTTCTCTCATATTGGAGAGAAGGGATCCTTCAGAAAGGTAGATATAATCTCAGAAAAGCCCATGAAATCTGTTTGTGCTGGAGGAAAATAAAATAGGATCTCTGGATTTGGAGAGCACATGATAAGGGTATAGAGAAGACATAGGCCAGTCAGTGGAGAAGACTCAAAGAGCTGTCTCTGACAGCACTGCTGTTAAGTTCTGCTATATCACTTGTTGAATATTAATATGGCCAGCAAAGTTAATATCTCAACATCAAATGTTACCTTACATCTATACAACTGTGTTGCTCCATCTGCGACGCTAAATCCCATAACTTCATTCCTAGTGGGAACTGGGATACTAGAAATTCCCCTTCTCTTCAGCTATTGTTCAAGATCATCTTTGGGCTCCACAGCTCAGCATCTCCAGATCTCTTTTGGACTTCTCAGCAAATCTCACCTCACTTTCCTCATACTGCTCAAGCCTGCATCTCTGCTCATCTCTCCATCACTTCCTTTTCGCTAAAATATATGCCCCTCTCCCCCTTAAAGCCTCTAAATCCACCACCTCCTTTCTTTTTTTTTGCCATTTCCTTTTTTGACTGCAGCAGATCATCTTCCTCACCTACCTAATTTCTCCACCTCTTACCAAGTCATCTCCACTCTGTGCTGGCAGCCCATGCCAAATCCATTCTCCTCTACTCTCCTGCAATCCTCTATTTATCTCATACACCCCAAGTTTTTGATTCACATTAGGGAGCAACCTAACCTATCGTGCCATCTTATGTGATGTTTGTATAGTGGCTTGTCAATGTATAGTGTTTTGAATGAGTATTATTAATATATTAGTAACACAAAGATACCGCCTTTGGCTCTGCAATCCCTGAGTTACAGATAGCTGGAAGCAAGGAAGTACATCAGAGAAGTATCATAGCTGTTTGCCCCTTCCTTACAATTTCTGTCCTATGTCTGGCCCCATGGCTCCTGTCAGGAACGAGATCCCGAGCTCGGCAGGCTTTGGTCTAACACAGTATTGCTCTTCTCATATATTATGCTGACCTTAATAACAAACACCTTTTGGGAGCAGAGAGTGTGTGAACAGAGAGGGAAGTTTACACCATGCATCTCAAAGCACAGAACTGGAGCCTGAAGTCAGGCACGTACATATTACTTGAACATGCTCAGAGCCCTTAGCCTAGGGTTGCATTTTGATATAGGCCTCTGAGAACCCAGAGCCACTTGAGAGGAGCATGGCACAGATCTGAATATAGGCCCTGATGCCACTGAGTAGTGAGACTAGCTAAGCTGAAACCCCAAGGCAAAGCCTGAAGCCACAGTACTGCCTCACTACCACATCTATACCATTTTTATCAGTCCTTCAGAGTGTTTGACCAGAGCCTACATAGCATGTCCAGGCTCTAGGGAGCAGCAAGAGGGCATAACATAAGGACTACAGCAAATAATGTTATACCAGGGCAAAGAGAGCATATAGTCCATAGTAACCAGAAGCACCAGGAGCAAAGCATGGCAAGATGATGGGTTGGCATAGCTGGTACAGGTTGCCACTAGCTGTTGCACTAGAAATGAAAGAGCTATCACAGCCTGTACCATATCTATGCTAAGTCCCAGCAGTGGAGCTAATACAGTGTACAGTGCCACAGTGCAGAGACACTTAATGGTTTCCAGTTAGGATATTGGCCATTGGCTGAGGAAAACGTATGTCAGTCCCTGACTCTGACACAGGTTCCCAGAGTGGTCCTGGTCAATGCATCTAACATGCCTGTGAGTCCATTCTTACAGGATCACACTCCTCATCTGCTTCTTGGCATTATCTAGACAGGTTGACAAATGCTCTTTGAGGCAGATCCAGTCTCCAGCCTCTCATGAATTTCCCACTCTTCTTCCACAAGGCAGTCTCTTCAGTTCCCTGAGCTTTTGTCAGGTGTCTCCCTGACCTCAAAACCTTGGAAGGCTTCCTTAAGCTACAACTTGAGCTCTGCTCTTTCCTTGAAAGTCATCTTCTTCCTTCCAGTTCCCTCCTTCAGGAATATTTTCAATAATCCCCTTTCCGCAGCGCCTGAATGCATATTATCCTTCAAATCACCATTTAAATAAACCTCTGAGAGTCCAATCCTTTTCTCAGCTCCAACTGGCCATGAGCATCATGGCAGTGAACTGGAAGATTAGGTGGCCAATCACTCTCTGCTAGCATGGCTACAGGATGACAAAGGGGCCCTGTATGCCAAATACCACCCTTGTGTAATGCTATTGTTTTCAGTAATGCGGAATTCACACTGAAGGAACTTCATTTTCCCTTCCTGAATTAACCTTTCCCTGTCTCCTGCTGCACTGGTCCTTGTGGTTTGCAGGAACCTCTCCCACCTCAAGCTAGAGCTGCTAGTCTTTTTTCTGGCACCGGATACAGAGTACAGCTGTGCTGTCGAATGCTTTGATCTCAAAATCTTTTGGAGTCACATACTTCCCTGTTCCCCAGGAGAGCAAAGTTTCTTACTCAGCTGAAAGTTAAGTTTTGGGGTTGTGCTTGCTCACTTGCTCTTAAACGGCCTGCGAAGCAGCTCTGAAAGCAAAGCACTACAGCTCCAGGGATCCTAAGACCTTTCCCAGGCACTCCTCAAGACCCCCAAAAAAGGGGGGGGGGGGAAAGCAAAGCAAAGGGAAGGGAAGAATGAGCAAGATAATGGCAGCCCTGGCCAAAGAAGTTTTAGAGGAGAGACAAAGGAAGAGGGAATGATAAAGAGGAGTGAAGAAGAGAAAAAAGGAACGGAGGGAGAGAGGGAGCAGCCATAATAAGGTCATTTGTTACAGGAGCTACTCCTAGTCTGTGTGTATGTAACACAATTTGAGCTAATTGTATTGCCCTCACTTTGGGGACACTGGTGTCTGTCTCTGAAGCTTTTTCTAATTTCCCCCCTTAATGTACGATTTCAGAATCTTTCATTCTAATGATTTTAATGCAATCAGCAAAACTATGCATGTAATTGTCTTTGGCACGGCACTCGCTGGAGTGGCACTCAGGGACAGCTCCCTGAACCCAGGACTCCGGCAGGAGAATGCAAAACAGGCCTGTTTTCAATCACCGCGGCAGAAGGCAGCCGGCAACGTCTGCGAAAGGCTGCCGAAAAAAAACATTTGTCGGAAGACAATGACAAAAAAGGGGGTCTCAGCTCGGTGCTATTCAGAGACAATTTGTAAGCACGGCTGTTGAAGTCGATCCAAAGGCTCCGGAACAGCTGGAGCTTTGCAGTGATTGATAAGTGCGCCCAGGAGAACTTCATTTC
This sequence comes from Rhea pennata, assembly GCF_028389875.1. NCBI lineage: Eukaryota > Metazoa > Chordata > Aves > Rheiformes > Rheidae > Rhea > Rhea pennata. The sequence continues at coordinate 21,885,415 of NC_084669.1, forward strand.
TGCCTGAATGAAGACAAAAGCCCCGCGATGCTGGGCGGATGGGTAATGTCACTATCATTAAGTAGTGAGAGTGGATATGCCAGACCTTCAGATGGGGACACAGTCAGGGCTATGAGGAGAGGTCAGGGCACCCTCCCTTCCTTCGCATCACCGCCAGCTCTTTCCCCTCTGTGACTCTCCTTCCCTCCCCCCCACATACACTTTCAGCACCAACATACCCTTTGCTAATTGTAATGTCAATATAATAAAAGTTCCTCTGGCTTATGAGTACCACACCACAGGTCTCTTCCTCTCCTCTTCATGAGTACTGCCTACACACTTCTTCCAGCCATATCAAGGCTGCTTTTGTCCAGTGGAGACTCCAAGCCATCTGGACATACCTTTTCCAAGCACAAAGTGGTTGTTGCTCACGGTCCAAAACTCAAGAAAGGACACTAGTCTCGAGAGCCACCTTCAGTATCCAAGCTTGGGTGACTCCCACTGAAGGCTCCTTCTCTTTCCTAACTATATTGCTCACTAATACCTTCTGACACTTCAAGCCCATGTTTCTGAAGTCATGTCCATCTGAAATTTTTGGGTAACTCTGAGAACAATTAGAATATTACCACAGAAGAAGGTGGTACAAGAAATAAAGACAATTGAGGTGGAACTGAATGCTTCCTGAATGAATATTTCTGTAGGTATTTTAGGCCTACTTCCTCTTATATACTGCTGTTACTTCTGTTCAGATCACACAGCCTAGGAGAGCACAGAGCTACAGTTCCCTAACAGGGATTCTGGCCCAAGACACCCTCACTCAGCCACAAATGAGACTAATAGCCAAGGCAGATGAACCCGAAGTAAGGTGAGCAGCTTCAGAGTCGGCTGATTTGGGATCTCTTCCAAACTCTGTTGCTGATCTGAGACAAATCACACTGTTACAACTCTTTTTCCTCACTGTGCTGCTTCCAAGATCTCTATAGTGCACAGTACACACCTCTGCCGCTGAGCTATACAGTACCAATGGCAATGAAACTCCACTCTGACCCTGGGCTCTAATCTGCTCCAGACATGATACCTTCAGGAGTCCCTGTCTGCCATCACAGAGCATTCTCCTGTCATGTTGCCATCACATCAGAAGACATAAAGCAAAGCTACTCAGGGAGAAGGAAAACACTAGCTATCAAACCAGGGCATCACCATTCCCCTGTACTGTAGATCAGATCCATATGACCCTGTTAAGAGCTTCAACATCCCACCTGGGTTCCTGTATCTTTTACATCTAGCTGCCCTGAGGGAGGGACACAAGAGATCCCCAAAACTATCCCGCTTTATTTAAACAGATCAAGTTGCTCAGCTTTAGCAAACAGCTATTTAGCGCCCAGGAGGCAGAAACTCATTTTTCCACTCATTTAATGATACCTCTGACAGCAGCCTTGTCCCAACTTAGATTGTTAGTTCTTGGGTAATGGAAAGCTTTAAGTTCTGTACAGGCATGGGACAAAATGTGCATGGGTTTAGGACTCTCAACACCAGACGAAGCAGCAACTTCCACAGAGCTCCAACACACACCCCTACAGAAAGCCATTCAATATCCCTCTATACCTTCTGTCAGTAGTTAGAGCATAGCCAGCTGACATCCCCCTTAATTTCCCTCCACTTTCCAAACTCCAAGAACCTTTTGCTGAAGTCACTTTTTTTTCCTCCTCAACTTACTTCCATCCAACCAGCATCTCGCTCTCTGCAGGATGAGGGAATAGCATAGGCCAGTGATCAGCAGGAAACCAGGTTCCCATTGGTTTGCTGAGAAACACCAGCTCAGCTGCTATTTGTACACGTCATTTGGAATCTCTGCATTCAGCACTGTCGTTGCCAAAGCCACCACCAAATGTGCATGTCGTTCCCTAATCTTGCTGTCTCCAGAGCTGGCACTGGCCAATTGTTCCGCTTTCCTGCTCAGCCAGCTAAATAGTTATGTAGAGCACTGCAGTGGTGGGGAGGTTTCACATGGTCGGACTTTGGTGTGCACCTTGGGGGTCCCTTGCAGACATCCTTCCTAGACTGGTACCCCTACCAACTGCAGAAGTAGGAAAACATCTCTTAGAGCACCTCTGGGGCAGAGGGTCACAGCAGATTCATTTTAGAGAGGGAAACAAAGGCACTGGAACAGCCTAGTGGTCCCTGTATCCTAAGGAAGAGGATGCTAGTGTCCCTATTGCTTACAGCTCCTCTCATCCACTGAGTAACGCTACCTAGGCTTCTGTACATTCCCTCTGTAGATAGCTGTAATGATACAGAAACACACTTCTGAAGGCAGAAATGTCTTTTTTCGGGGTCTGCACATTCAACAGTGATATCGCTGGTAACATATCAGAGTAAAGCTTTAGCAGTGAGCAGAAGCAGACTATCCAACTTTAATGAACTAATCTGGACCTGCATAAACTTGGTTATAACCAAGTAAAGATTCCCCAAACCCCCAGTCGAGTTCAGTCAGGCCTAAGCACTTAGCACAGTGACAGCTAGTTACAGTAATATCTTCCCCATATGAGACTTCATTTCTAGCAGCTACCAGGTCCCAGCTTCTGGAATAAGGAGCAGAAATAGTCAAGGCATCTCACAGAAGACTTCCTATTTCTGATTTTTGAACACAACATTCAGTGAAGTCTCCACTGGAATTTTCTCAGTCTTTTACACCAGTCTTGGATATCTGTTTAGGCTGATCCTCCCAGTGGCTGTAGCTCATCTTCCAGTTGCCACTTCTAGCACAAGACAATCCTGTAGGGTCCAGTATGACCACCACATGCAGGTAGCGCAGTGGCAAGCATAAGGCTTCTTGGATTAGGTATACCATCAACTACAAGCACCCCAAGGCCCCTCCCTGACTGTGCACAGCCTGCATTGCGTCCTTTTGTGCTCAGGGATCCTGGGTGTCTGGGGACACCAGGTATAAGAGCACTAGGCCAAATAGGCTGAGAAAAACTTCATACAGGCAATGCACAATGCAATTACAGGGATAGCAGGCAGACAGGTGGCGGCCTGTGCTTTTAGAGCTGTGCAGATAAAGCCTTTATTTCCCACCATGGGAACACATGGCAGAGCCAAAGGCAGTCCCAAGACCTCAGAGCTCATTTCTGACCTGGACCCATATAGCAGTGCCATTTGGTTCTGGCAGTATTTTGATCACTTTGTGAGCCACCCTACCCTAAGCTAGGATGGTAAGGCTGGGAAGGACCCAAAACCTCTTCCAACCTGCCTTTGCCCCCACTCAGATCTACAGTAATAGACGGTGATCAGTCTTGACAGAGAGCATCCAAGTGTCTGGCACACTGTGGAGGGTGAGGGCAAGGCATTCTGTTACAGGAGATGATCCCTGGCCTGCCTTTCATGATGACCCCAGAGAATTCACACTGCTCAACTCTCCCCTCTTGAAAGGTGATAACAAAGGTGTGAGTTTCTAAGCCTGACTGGCTCATGGAGTTAAAACCCAGTGAACCCAACCAGATCAGTGATAAAGCCAGAGCTCTGCTGAATTGGTCATTCTCTTGCTCTCTCGTTCTCTGTCTGACCCCTCTCTTGCATGGTTCATAGAATCGGCAAAACTCCCTGACACAGAAACTGGAAGACACTCGATCTGTCGGTAACAATTTCCAGCGGCTTTGATGGGAATGGGCAGAGCACAGGAAGAATAAAAAACAGGGAAGGAAAAAAAAATGTTACCTTCCTTTCTCCTGGCTCCCCGTCACTCATTCATTCCTGCTTTGGTTCCCCTCCTTCCTAGTGTTTTCAAGCATTTCCTTTTCTTTTGTTGCTGTTGGACAGATAAAGACACAGTACAGTGGCCTCAGGAGAGCCCCAACTTGAGCCATGAAACAGACTCGTAATTCACCACACAGGAAAGCCATTTTACACACAGAAAGGCAGTACAAGACCCAAATGCTCCTTTCCTTGAAGTCCCCACTGCTCTTGCAATGTACTCTGCTCAGACCTGAAGTAGCTTTCGCTGGCACAAAGATCTGGAAGAGACAGAAAGGATGGAGATGGTGGTATATGCCCATATGATACTTGCATTTTTTAGGTCAGCTTCACAGGGAAAGGGGAGCTTTTTCATCTTCCTTTGTGGGGTGAAGTGTGGCCTAGGACCATTAGAGTGACTTTATCCTATATATCCCTGACCTGGCCTTTTGATCTCCCATGCTCTCTTCCTGGAGATCATTGTGGCTTCAAATCTGATGCACGATAGACTTCACAGGTGATTGGGAGAGGGTCTGTGAGCAGTCAAGGCAAATGGACGTATCTTCTGCAGCCCCCTCTGGGCTACATAGACTGATACTCACTTTAGGAGACTGGATTCAGACACCCAGGCAGTTCATTCCCATTCCTGTGTTGTGATGTCTTTCTCCAAGTAAAAGTCAGTCTGAACAAGTACTTGGATGTGAGCACAGGGTATGATGCCTACTTTTTAAACCAATCCATACATCAGTCCATGCCCACTGTGGCCAAAGATTAGACTAGTAACCATTATGGGTTGCAGACTGTGTTGTACCATTCAGAGCAACATTTCCTTCTTCTCCCTTGCCTATGTAGGGAAATGTTTCTCACAGCAGGTGATGTTTTGAAGGAGATGAGAGATGGTAGGCAGGAGATGCCACGGCTCTGATGAGCACATAGACCAGAAACTACTGTATTGATTACACAGAGCCCAGCTTTTATCATAAAGCTACACTATCATATTATCATACAACCTGCACCTTCAGATAACCTACACCCTTGAAAGGGTCAGTGCTTGAAAGTAAGTTCTTATGTAACACAATCACCTATAGAGAGGCAGGATGATGGAGCAGTGGGGGGAGAAAGAAGAGTTGACAGCAGCAAGAATCCACAGAAAGTACTTGGCTGAGATCTAACTTCGGAGGTGGTCAGAGCTTGGACTCACTCTGAAGGCAGAAGGGGAGCTTATCTTCCCATCCAGCTCTTTGTTGTGCCAGGACCAAGCTTCCATGGGGCCCAGCCTCATTTGCTTTGAGTTTTATGTCACATTAGCAGGGAAAAAAAAAAAAAAAAAATCAACGGGTGAAGTTACAATTGCCCTCCCTCTGAGACAAATCATCAGAGCTGTGCAAAAGGCAGATGCTTGTTTCCTCCTCAAGAAGAAATTACTGCAGCTAGAAAATGCCACTTGCCATGTTGCTTTTAATTCATAGGAAAACTGACAGCTCCAGCTACACTTACCAGGAGCTGCAGGTAGAGGTCTGACTGGGATAGAGCTACTCCAACCTTGAGTGCATCAAGGAGCTGTGAAGTTCCATCTCAGGCCTCTCTAATCTCTGTTATGTTTTGATCCACTCTGCCCTTCCTGCATCTGTTCCACAAGCCACTTAAACAACTGTAGTCAGTAGTTTAACCCACTGCCATTAAGGGAGGGGCAACCTTCTGCTGGAGATGCTGCTGCAGATCTCTGAAGATCTGGAGTTTAGTTCTACTGCAAATTCCCTGGCCACACTCTAGGGCAATCAGGGAACCTCTTTGGAGTTTTTGGCAGTCACCTAAGCCCAGCCAGCCATGGGACAGTCACAACACCCCCACTGGCCAGCCAGATGGTGCTAGTAGTTGCTCCTACTGCCAGTACGACTACAGACAGGCTGAATGTTTCAGCCACTTCCAACAGGCTGCTTACACTGCAAAAATCCTTGGAGCAGTGGGGCTTGTGCACAACAACCTAGAAGCACATCCTATTCCTTGATGGGACAGGGGAGACCTTAGAGGTAGCATACACTGGTTCAACAGGACAACTAAAGAAAAGACAGACAGGTAGATAAAAGAGTTCGTAAGAGTGAGCAGGAAGACGCTGTAACAGGCCACAGCACTCAGCTTGAGAAAACCAGGATACCATTCTTGAAAAGTTGTTAGCCACATCCATTTAGAACCACACATTCTTCAGAGCAGCTGTTGTCACCTATCATGATTTGTACATACCTAGCACCTGGACCTCCAGCTGAAACTGGAACCACTAGGCCATGAGAAGCACAAAAAAAAAAAAAAAAAAAAAAAAAAAAAAAAAAAGACCAACAACAACCCACTTATGACAGACAACCAACCCATGGAGCATCCTTCAGGTTGAACCACACACAGACATAGTCAGATACAGCTGTTTCTGGTGCCTCTGAAAACAAGCCCTTTTAAGTTCTGAATTTCCCCAAATTGACTATGACTATAAGCATTCAAGCTAATGCAAAACATGAACAACTCTGTCAAAGCTTAAGAGGCTTCAGCCATAGAAAAATCAAGGCAAAGAAAGCAAGGAGGAAAATTAGATTCTCTGCATTACTATACTCTCTCACAAGTTGCTGATACAAGTAACACTTCAGGACTACATCCACCACAACCACACCAGTTTTGGGCTCAGGACAGCATGGCAGTTTGAAGTGAACAGTCATATAGCTAGACACCGAGGATAAATAAGATTATGGCTAATCCTACTTTCACAGCAGGGTACTAGAGAATTTAGCTGACCTTTGTTAAATAGGCTCAGCACACCCCTTGAGAGACAGTGAATTACTGGGAACCCAGCAAAGAATGTCTGCCCCTGGGCCATAGCCTGGAGAAACAGTTTTTCCCCTCCCACACAAGAGGCTGCAATCTACCCCCTTCCCTGGACAATTATGCACCTCCTTCATGCTAAGGGAATAGGCTGCCCAAACCTACTGCAAAGGAAGCCAATTGTGTGCCAGCCATAAAACACTTCAGCAAGAACTGCTGGTTTGAGCAGTATGGAAGAGATTCTCCTGGATGGTGAAACACTTGAGTTATGACACTGCAAACTCCCACATAGGAAGTTGATCTGCCAACAGAAAGCATCCTGCTCTAAGATGTGTCATTACCACAGCTGTTTATTTCCCTACTGATGCCTGGCCATGGGCTTGTCCTCTGAGGTGCTTGGGACCTTTAGGGGGTTATTGGGGAGGACAGACAACATCTGGTAAGACTAAGCCCATAACAGGCATCAATGTTGCAACATCCCTTTACTGATATAGTATGAAACCAGGAGTGCAACATGAACCAAGTCAGCCCCATAACCAGATACAGCCAGCCTAAATTTCACTGCTACACTGCATATTTCCTCTGGAAAGTTTGAAATCTTCAGAAACACCTGCCCACCTTCTCCAGACTAGCTGGAATTTAGGCCAATCTCACCTGCTCTGCTGAGGCAGTAGATTAGACAGAGCAGTGCTCTATGGGGCTTTTTGATCCATCTTCTGACTGAGGTGGATTTGATGAGACAGAGGTCATACAGGGCAACATCAGTCAAGACATTAACATTCTACAGCAGGAAATGTAGGCTGCTTCCTCTCGAGGCATAATAGTTTTATAATACTGGCTTCTGTCCTATCTAGGGTGTTTCACTCAGCTTTTAAACAGCTAGAGCAAAAATCAGATCTGGAGTAGCCCCTCTGAAGTGAGCAGAGCTAGGATAACTCCCACCTATTAAAGATCAATCAAGCATTATCATAGAATCAGTAAGGTTGGAAGGAACCTCTGGAGACCATCTAGTCCAACCTCCCTGCTCAGCAGGGTCACCTAGAGCATGTTAGACAGGGTTGCATCCAGGCGGGCCTTGAATATCTCCAGAGAAGGAGACTCCACAATCTCTCTGGGCAACCTGTGCCAGGGCTCTGTCACTCTCACAGTGAAGAAATTCCCCCTCACGTTCAGGCGGAACTGCCTGTGCTTCAATTTCTGCCCATTGCCTCTTGTCCTGTCACATGGGACAACTGAAAAGAGTCCGGCCCCATCCCCTTGACACCCTCCCTTCAGGTACTTGTACACATTGATAAGATCCCCCCTCAGTCTTCTCTTCCCCAGGCTGAAGAGCCCCAGCTCTCGCAGCCTTTCCTTGTCAGGCAGATGCTCCAGCCCTCTGATCATCTTCGTAGCCCTACGCTGGACTCTCTCTCTAGTAGCTCCATGATTATCTCTCTGGGTATCTACATACTGCTCCAGTTGCCTACTTCCTCCCTTCTTCATGTTGTGAAAGGAAAAGGAGTAAGGAGGGGAGAAATGAGACGGGAAACTTTTGTTCCAATTTTCATTCTTTAAGCAACCTCCAGATATCTGGATAGACAGCTATCTGGATTGCCTCTTCACGGCAAATTGAAAAAATCTACTTCAGGTTGGTTTGAGCTTCCTTTATTTTTCTCTCCCTCCTTGATTCTGATCTCTCCAAATTTCTTAACTGAAAGAGATCGCAGGTTCCAGAATCCACAAAAACAGGAAATTTAGTTTGAAATCCCTTTCAACGGCCCTGCTGGAGGGCAGAGGCAGGGGGGATGGGTAGAAAATGTGATCGTTCATCATGGTTGAACAGGGACAATTCCATTTGCCAGGCTCTGAAATGAGAGACTCAAAGTCAAAAAAAAAAAAAAAAAAAAAAAAAAGGAAGAAGGTCCTCTATGTCATTTTTCTCCTTTCCTCTGCCCTATGTCTTTCTTTCCATATATTTTCTCCCACCTCTCCTTGAGTCTTTCATCAGGTCCTCTAGAGAGAGAGGGAGAGAGAAGCAGCAACTTCAGTGTTTCATGGGAAACGAACAACTTTCTCAATATTCAGAATGTTGAATATGAAGTGCCAGAGGACTTACCAATCTTCCTTTGATGGCGTGGGGAGCTCAGTTTGTCAAAGCAGGATGTGAAAGGGGGGGCTTTCAGAGCCATTCACTGACTCCTCTGAACACATTTCATCATTTCAGCTTTGTGACTGCTCACCCTACAGTGTCCAGCTAGGAGGGGGGACCACATCCAGGCCTGCCAATCTGTCCTAGGCAGAGACTAAGGGATGAGTAGACAGGTAGAAACACACAACAGCAACAGTGCTGTGCAGCAGCATGGGGTTAGGGTCAGTTATTTGGTGGTGGAAAGCCACATGCTGCCTTGACTAGCTTGTAACATCTGATGGTGCGGCCCAAAACACCTAAGAATTAGCCAAACCCTCTGCTGACACCAATGACTACAGCATCTGTGAAACCAACAGAGCCTAATCTTTTTATTGACTGCAGACTCACCCAAAGCCCTCTTAGTCATCATCAGCATGTCAGTGCCCTTCTTCACCCTAACTCTAGTGATTGCAGGGAGAAGACTAGGCAGGAGAGCAGTCCCATTTGGAAATGTGCCAAGCATCCATAACTTAACAGTCACGTAACAGACAGCAGTGTGGAAAACCAGGCCCTGGACCACAGTAGAGCTGGGATTAGGCTCCACTGAGGTCAATGGGAATTATCCCACCAATACTGGTAGCGCTGTTCCTAAAATAAAGCCACTATCAACACTACAAAGTTTCCAAGTAAAAGGCAGGTCAGCCATAGGAAGAGCAAAGACAGTAGGCAGGACTGCTCACCAGCAAAGAAAGACAGCAACATAATGGACTGCAGGCTGTAGGTTATGTATTCTGCTCTGTGGGGTTCTTTGGCTCATCACCAACCCCACACTTCATGGGGCTGACATTTCTAACCATTGCTTATTTACCATATTGCGAGATCCATAGCCCTCAAGTTTGAACACCTTCCGCATTTTGGGGCACAAGACGGAAAGGAGTTCAGGCTTCCTCTAATCCATCTCCTTCACCATTCACTGATTTTTCCTAATTATCAGCAGTTTTATTCAGGGACAACCCAGATACCATGTAAACCAATTATTTCTTCACTTGCTGCTAACTAGTGTAAATTGTAGGCATATAAAAATACACACAAATACACACTATATATAAAGCTCCACTGACCTGCAAAAGATTATGTATGTGTCACTATCTGACCAACATTTTTAAGTCTTGAAAAATGAATGACTCCCAAATGCATATCCTTTACTACCAAGATTGCCCTCTGCTCAAAAAATGATGGAAGTAGCATGCCCATTCAGGAAGTGGGGAAAAAGACCTGGATACCCCACAGTATACAATGCTTACCCTTGGATTTAAGGACCAGCTGGCAGAGATGTGTAAAACTTGACTGATTCCCAGGGAGCTATGCCGCTTTATGCTAACTAAAGGCTCAGAGCACAACTTTGAGAGGCAGGCTTGGAAATGTCGGACTGTAGTTCAGCTCACTGCAAAGCCAGCATGTTGAAATGAGGTGCTATTGTTTACGACAGACCACTGTGCAGGAAAAAAAAATCTCCTGGTCTCAAACGTGACCTTTCCATCAGAGGTCAACAAAAAGTCATCAGTGATTTCATCAGATATCAACCAACTCAATTGCCCTTACGTGCACACATAGCAGTAACAACGTACAGGTCATACTCATTTCCTTGTGTGAGTCAGTCACTCTAAGCCCAAGGCCACCAGTTAGAAGAAAGAAAGATCGCCTGAGATCCTGAATTAGATTTCTGCTCTTGGCTCAGATCTCATTCTCAGAAATATGCCTACTGAGTGATTACAGGAATTACACCTAGTTTAGCATTACAAGAGGCAGTCCTGGGGACAAGGGGGCTGTACTGCAAGAACATAAATCAGCATGGCTCTACTGACACTACAGCACCTCTACTCAGACTGTGGATCTGCTCCAGTGTATTTACCCTGTGGATTTGTTTGGCTGCTGTCCAGTATTGGTATGGGAAAGACAATAAAGAGATGAAAGAATAATATAGACATGAGGGTGACTATTTTCCAAAGAGAAAACACTTGCTCTAGCTGTCAGTGATTTACAGGGTCATGTTGTCCATTGTTGACAAATCTTAGTGTTTATCACATTCTTTGCTGGATCCCACACAGGAACTTGGGCTGTGTGGTGCAAGGTGCTGTACAAATACTAAAAGCTCTCAGGGAGATAAAGGCACCTGAGTCCTGCCAGCTGCTGCCACTGCAGAAGATACTGCAAATTCACAGCAGGAAATAAAAAGCCAGTAGGGGAAAGATGGCAGGTGTCCAGGATGCCAGAATATTTCTCAACTCAGCACAGAACAGAAAAAGATTCTCTTCACTCCATCAAGTTTATTGGGCAAGTTCACAAATGCTAAAAGCTTACCTCATTTTTAACACTTTCTTACTGGCCACAAGGCTATTAAAACACATAGGAACTGCCCATGCAACCACAATGCTAATCAGGAGATTACCTGATAATTATTATTGATAAAATTATTACAGATTTATACAGGCTGCCTCTATCAAGAGAGAGATTGTATTCCCCTCATGAGATAACTTTTTCTTTGCTCTTCACAGAAGAGTTAGTGGCTTTACAGGTTAAATACATTTTATATATATGTATATATACACACACACACAGGCAAGTTGCTCTGCACTAACAGAGAAGGCACAGGTCTACATCAAACATATACATATGCACCTGCTTTGTCTATGAACAATCTTTCAGCAGTGCAAATCAGGAGGAACCTTCCTGAAATGAATGCACCAGATACTCCACTAACACAAATCAGTGCAGTTCCATTGACTTCATATAAAAGCCCCACAGACATGAACCCAGCAGGAGAGAGCAATCAGGCCTTGTCCGAGATCACCCTGTGTCCATATGCTGTTATTCATTACAAAGTGTGATCCATGTGCCCGGAGGCTCCTACAAAGGCCAGAGTCCCCACTCTACTGAGTTCTGCACTGATCAGTAATGACATACAGCACCTGCTTCAACAATTCGCAGTGAAAAGAGACTGAAACTAGGGATATTCTGGATGCAGTCTCAGGTGATAAAAAAACCCTGCCAAGTATCATAATTATATGGTGGTTCCATATAAGATCACATTTTTCTTTAGGCCTTAAACTCAACTGGATGCTTGGAATTATGAGACCTTAAAGAGAAAACTGTCTACCTCTTTTACCTAAAAAAAGTCTTACAAGTCCAACCTTCAGGCTGGCCTTTCTGCCCATTTCTGGCTTTCAGCTGCATCTTCGGTGCATGGCACATTAGCCGTTGGTTGGGTTGGCCCTCAATCCTATTTGTGCTGAATCAGCCTGGAGTGAACTACAAGTCTGAAGAGCAAGACAGCATGAAGCAAAGACAAGGTAACAAAATGTCACTGAAACCCTTGTGAGCCAAAACTGACACAAACTTTCCAGCCAGTTTTTCAATATGTCTATACTTGAGTCGGAATCACCAGCTCAACGTACACATTTATTTTACTTATTTATTATTCAGATCTAAAGAAGTCATTTATCTCTGTCAAGAAAGCAAGTGAAATACCAGCACACACTTGGGAAGAAAATAAATACAGCAGTGCTCTGAGACAGTGGTGTAGGAGCTGAGCTGGTAACCAGAACCCTTGTGAGGGTCACAGTGGCTCCTAACAGCTCCTCTGTGCTCTAGACCATTATTTAACTGAGTTATTTTTGTTAAAGGGAGCAAACCAAGTCTGCTAAAGAGCAGCTTCTGCTAAAGATATTTACAACACCCATTCCCCACATATACAGTAATTAACCAACAAAGAAGATATGACAAGAGGCCTGAGGGCCTATAGGATCTCTTTCCACCTCTGTGGCTCTTTTACCCCACAGAATCACCGTATGGATGAGGTTGGAAGGGACCTGTGGAGATTGTCTAATCCAACCCCTCCTGCTTAGATAGGGTCAATGCAAGTAGGTTGTTCGAGACTGTTTCCAGTCAGGTTCTGAATATTTCCAAGCATGGAGACCCCACAACCTCCCTGGGCAGCCTGTCCAGTGTTTGAACACCCTACTAAAACGATGGATATATGGCTCACATCTTGAGATATTTAGATACCTTCTTATATGGCTCACATCTTGAGATATTTAGATACCTTCTAACTTGATTTGTCAGCTAGGTGGCATGGAATCATTCCACTGTCCCCAGTGAGTGCATTACAGAACTATTGTAACAAGCCTACTACAACAGGATTTGGAACCTAACCAGGATCAGGGTCCTACATGCCACATTTGTCACACTATGAATGGACGAGACAGAGGAAAAGATAGGAAACGTGATGCAGAGAGGTGCCACAGCTCAGCCAAGCTCACACAGCAGGTGGGACTAAAGCCAGGGTCCTTGAATCGTCAGTTCACTTGACAGCATCAGAAGAACTATGCTAAAACCACCCATAATAAAGCAGCTTTCTGTGTTCTGCTTTCCACCAATGCTGGTGACATTCTTCACTAGTAAGTTCCAGCTGTAACATGTTTAGCCTTTACTTTGTGTTCACAGTTCTGTAAAGGAGGGACCATCTTCAAGACAGTTCCTCCTTTACAAGTATCCCCCACAAAAGAAACATGCTTGGATCTCTATTCCAGTAAATCATCTTCAGAAGACCTTACCACTCCTACGTAAGAAATAAGGTCACTAAAGTTACCTTCCCTATTTCTGCAGAGTGAATTAACCACAGAAACAGCAAATAGTCAGAAGATAGGAATTTACAGACGGACCAAGAGCTGCATGTGCCACCTGCACTCTTATAGAGCTTTGTCCCACTAAAAGTACCAGGAGCAAACAAACCCCTCACATCTGTAATTCCATTCACAGAGCTGTGCAACTCCTCCATTCAGGGCAGGGATACATTTGCCCTGAGAACCACTGCTTTTTCCAGTTGTCACCTTTTGCCAGCAATTTTCTGGTTAAAGGAAAAGCAGAAGGAAAGTTAAAGAGTAGCAACAGCTGCTCCGGTGTTTTCCCCAGATGTTCAGCTATGTTCAGTCCGTTAACAGTTTGAGAAATCATTCATCAGCAAAGGTTTTGGTGCCTTGCAGGCTTATCTCTGAGACAGCATGGTACTTGAAAAAAAAAAAAAAAAACAAAAAAAAAAAAAAAAAACTCACTCTCACCCTGCCACGCTTACCACCTAGAAACCACTTGTCATTTCTTAAACCAACAAACTCAGTATCCTTTATTTGGGTTGCAGAAATTCAGTGCTATGAAGGAAGAGATGCAAAGAGGCACCCACCTAGTTAAGACTGCTTGTGTGCTCTTACATCTGTTAGGCAATCCAAATGCTTCACAAACAGGAAAAGTTAACTCAGCCCTTCTGGGTCCCTGTTCTAGCATATCTCCCTGCCAGATAGAGCTGTCTTCTGCTGATTACCATTCAATTACTGTTATGATTCTCTATTACAGGGATTTATTGCAGAGGTCAGTAAAAGGTAGAATTACAACAACTGAATGTTAATATTGAGATCAGGGGTATGGTTAAGATCAGGGTGAAACAGTGTGCCTCATGTCCAAAGTTATAGCAGGTTGAATTACAAAGAGCAAAAGGCAGTTTAAGCAAGCCAATGTTAGGACCTCTTAACATTTAGTATCAAGGACTTGGAACTGAACCACAGTGATGACAGCTAATTGTCAGAGGGATGCAGTCAGGAACAATTACAAGTATTAACTACCTATTAAAACGACGAGGGCCAATATAAAAGCCACTACAAAGATCAGTTATGGGATTACTGCAAAGGCTCACAGGAAGATAAGGACAAAGCCCACCTGCAGCCACACAGAGAAACCTACAAGAGGAGCTTCCAAATGTGAGAGATCTTTTCCCTGGAGGCAGCTGGAAGAGAGAGGCTCAGTGTCCCACAGTTGGCATGAGTGAGGTTCAGTGAAGTCCCAGAAACAAGGCAAATTTCCTCTAGAAGGGGATTCAACCTGGAGGCTTTCAGTGTTGCTAGGAATGGGATAAGATTTGACTCATCTTCACCATGATGTTAACAGTCTCATGGTTGTAGAGAGCTACCAAGAGGAGCAGACAGCTGCATTTACAAAGGGCTCACTCAAAAGAAGCAAAGAGCACAGCTCTATCAGCTCTGAGGAACCAGCCAGGTGTGAAATCCAGACCTCCTCTACTGCTTCTTTGCTAATGTTAACACCAGTGAAACCAGGATCAGAGGTTTTAAGCTCAGCCTTGCTCTCTCCATGCTTAATTACCTGCCCATCCATAAGCACATTATGCAGTGTGTAAAAGCTTCTCAGACCTCTGCTAAGCACTCCAGCTGTTCCAGTGCAACAGACAGAGCTTTATGAATAACCTCAGGGTTTTCTCTGTCTGCAGAGCTCACAGGACCTGATCTGCCTTCTCAGCTCATGTAGATCTTCTCATTGACTTTGAAGGCATCTAGCCCCAACTGTACCACAATTTCAGCACAGCAGTACAAAAACACCACATGCCCTGTGCTCTCCAAAACCATCTGGAGGATGGGACATCAGAGCACAAGGCAGGCAAGCAGAGAAGCCGTGCAGGGCTGGAGGAGCACAGACGCAGGATTCCCTGGGGCCTGAACCTTAATTTGTTAAAAGGAAGAGGCTTGGGATCAGGGCCTAAATACCCTGCACCCTTTCACAGACTGTTTCCTCAAAGTGCTAGACTCCGTTCCAGGTTTTCTCCCCACTGATGTCAGCCCATCAATACCTAATCAACACCAGTTTGGAATGAAGTCGCTGAATGCCCACACAGACTGACCACTTTCACCTCTCAAGCAGGGCACACGACACTCCTATATACTACGTCACATGTGGAGGAGAAAGTGATCCTCTGCACACCAGCCCCGGAAAGATCACAATGCACAGTCCTGACCACCACAAAGGCCCCAAGAGGAAAACTGCCCAGATCTCTTTGGAGCTGCAGGAACCACAATAGCAGTGGACTTTTAGCATCAGGCTGCACACCTGCCCTTGCAGTGTAACCGAGAGGACGTCAAGCCCCCATCCGCCAGGGTTTGGCCTTCCTGTCCAAACACCCCACACTACACTGCTCAGCCTCCAAGCTAAGCCAGGGGAACCAGGCAGGTTCCAGCCACGCAGAACCGTGCAGACTCCAGGCTGGTTACGCCTTCCTCTGGCTGGGGCAAGATCCCCTGAATCCCATGCCATGGCAAAGCAGCCAGTCAGGGTTCTGCTGCCTTCCCCGCTCACCTCAAAAAGGCTGCTCTAAATCCAAACAGACATTATCTTACCTGCCACAGTGTTACTTCCTTGACTGCTAGCAACGGCAAAGGGACGGGTGAAAAATGCTGTAAATTAATTAACATCAGACCTCTTGTAGCTGTTTGTTACTGTAAACAAACATTTTAATATGCAGTAATTAATTAAATCTGCCATGCTGTCCCCCTCCTCCCATTGATCTTTCTTCAGCTTTTCTTCTGCTCAGCCTCATCTTTTTCGCTTGGTGAAACAGATCACTTGCAAACAGAGACACTGCTTTCCCAGTGGTCCAACAGCAGCGACCCAATTCAAAGAGATCACTTTCCTCCTTTTAATCAAATGCTGTTTCCTTTTTTCCCCCCTACATACTGGTCTCTCCTCCTGCGCACATTGTTGTCTCCCTTCGATACTTTCCTTCCTACAGGATGCGAGGAAGCAGGAGGCCTTCTCATTTATCAAACCTAAATATAAAAGTCATTTTTGTAAAGATTTAGACAACACCCCAACACTTACCAATCCTTTCCCCAGGAAAAAAAGATTTCTATCATATGATGTATCTTGACTGCATCCAAGGCTGGAAAAAATCTTACCCTTGCACAGCAGACACAGTTCCTTGTCCATTGCACACCAGAAATACTGGGGTTAGGGTTGAGAGAAAGGTAAAGAAAAAGCACACAGCTGTTCCTGGAGCAGGCTGGAAAGGGGCTGCCAGGGGAAAGTGGGGGCTGTCACATGACCTGGACTGGGAAATATATTTTTTTCTGGAAATTGCCTGAGGGAAGCTTGTCTACCATCACCCATAAAATTAAGGTCAAGGTATAGGCAACCATCTTACCAGAACAGGGTGCTGATATCAGCATTCATAGGTAAGACAACCTGGTGAACAGGCTCATGGTCCTTCCAGGGAGTCCAGTTGGGAGCAGCATGAGATAAAGCTAAAAGTAGGACTGAGGTCCTTCTAGGAGACAGGGCTGAAAACACATGCACCTAAATACAGGTTAAACAAGGAATGAAAGCCCAGGCCAAAGCTGAAACAGAAACCCCAGACCAATGGGCAAAGGCAGTGTGGGTGGAGGTCCCAGGTGGCGCTTGTCAGGCCAATTAAGTTCACTAATAGGCCTTAGGGCTCTCACTGCAACCTCCCTTTCTATCAATGTGTGTCCTCACACTTCACAAAGATCTCAGCACTTGCTCTGATGCGATCTGGTTTCTGTGGGTTGACATGGAGCAATTTCTGGAAGACACAAAGCCCTCATCAGCCAGGGCATAGTCCCACAATGTCTGTGCTTGGTGGGCAGTGCAGGGCGCTGATAACAGGGTCCATGAACACTCCTGGTGAGGGCTGTGCAGGCTAACCACGGCAGCACAAGTAATCTAGCAAAATGGCACAGTTGGTTGAGCCAGACACAGCTTAAGAAAAAAATGGCACCCATCCAAATACACTGAGCACCCAGGCCATCACTGCAACTGGCCAGTGCTTCCCTGGGCTCTGATGTTACTTGTTTGCAGGCACAATTTAGGCTCACCTGGCAGCCCTGAGCCCAGTTTTTGGCTGGCAATGTCAGCATAGGTATCTCCGGCCGCTGTTTCTGCAAAGGCAGATAGAGGTACTGCTGGGGGACTCTGCTCATTTTCGGGGGATAAAAGGAACAGGCTCTGGCACGAATCATGGTCATGGACACAGACCTGGCCTCTCCCTAGCTGGCATCTATTGTGTTGTGGGTGTTTGGCCTGGAGGTGGGAGTTGAGGACGTCTGCCATGCTCAAGAGTCCTGAAAAGGGGCACAGTTCTGTGGGAACACAGTGTGATAGGTGTTGTGTGGTAGGTGTTGCAGGCACCAGCTGCTGCACGTCAGAGCGTACCCAGCAGTAGGACTGTCCAGAGCGTGTGCACTGCACACCCTGCAGTGAGGGCAGTGAGGAGGTAAAGAAGGGTTCTCTCACCCTGCACATGAACAGGCTGCTCTGGCCTGGACACACTCCAGAAGCCAGATGGAGCAAGCACAGCAGCAGAACAGTGCAGATGCAGCCACAGTCAAACTACCCATGTTTCTCTTTCTTCAAGCCAAAGGAAGTTAGGCATGATGGCCACTAAGCACCTCGCTCACTTAAACTGTTTGGCAAATGCCAGCTCAGAATATCCTCTTTGCAAATCTGGCAGCAAATGTGAACAGCCCAGATTCTCGGCTAACATACTTTTGCTCAGCCTCGTAGGTTTAAGAAGTATAGCTGGGATGGTCTCACCCTGCAAATCCAGTGATTCCAAGGACATTTAGACCACTTTCCTTTCCCAATTTCAAAGCAAATATCTATTCAAATTGGACCCGGGCCTGGCCCAATTTAGGTTCCATTCAGCATGTTCCCCTGCTCATTTCCAAACTCATGGTAATAATTGCATGGCAGGAGCACATGTTTTTATTGCATATTTGCACAAGGACTGGGATTTGGAGGTGTCTATGAAGGTATCTCTGTCTGTGCATGAAGACGGACGTGGGCATGAGAATGAGCTTGTGTGTAAGTACACCCGTGTAGGAAAGTGCTACTGCAATGCACGTTGTTTGTAGAATGACAGCTCTCTCTGACAGGTTTTAGCAACTTTGCCTTTTTGCAACATCATCTCTCTAAGGACTCCGTAAACTTTCAGCCAAGTTTTACTCACACACAAAAAACTCGTTAGTTTGGGTAGAGCTTCTCTGGAGATATTCAAGGCCCGCCTGGACGAAACCCTGTCTAACATGCTCTAGGTGACCCTGCTGAGCAGGGAGGTTGGACTAGATGATCTCCAGAGGTCCCTTCCAACCTTACTGATTCTATGAAAAGCAAAATTCAGCTGGAGCAGAAATGTCATAGTTCCTCACTTATACTGGGTTATGTTGAAGCACGGAGAAGTTGCTTTTCTTGTCCACAATCGTCCTGAGAACTGTGCTAGGGCCAGGAGTAACACCCAGGAGATCTGAGCTCATTTCCTCTAATCACTTGATGTGACCCTTATTTCTTCCAAAAAGTAGAATTTCCATAGACCAAATAGGCCTGCCGGTAGTCACTTCACCCGCAGGAGACCACACGGTTTGTTTCACTGCTAGGGGAAGGCTCTCTAGCCTCTGCAGAGCTGCCAGCGTGTGCAGGTCCTAAGGTTGCCTTGTACTTTTCAAATCATGGGCTTCACCCTGAGAGCTGGCTCCAGTAAAGCCAGTGAGAATCGTGAGTACCCAGCACCTCTCAGGAGCGGGCCCTGCATTTGCAATTTTATTATCCATTTTTCTTTTAATGTCCTGCACACTTGAGAAACCCTGTGTGAGAGAGAACGAGAGAGAGGGAGAAAAAGAGAGAGAGAGAGAGAGCTCACCATGCCCATAAAAGGGACAGATTCTGATTAGCTAAAGTTATAAAAATGATTTATACTTGCAAACATTATTTCTACTTGTATTGTTTGCCTGCAAGCATTAACATCACGTCATGGACACTGTAGCCAGACTCAGTCATCCCTTGAGACAGGACAGATGGCTAACGTCCCCTTCCCATCAAAGAAACCCCCCAATGCAGAATTGGGGTGACCAGAAGAAAGCGCTCTGGCTCTTGGCACTTCCGAGCCTCCCAGGAATGTTCATCCTAGTGCAGCCAAACAGAGTCCCCAGCACCGAGAAGCGTGATCCTGGTGTCGATTTCTTCCCCTCTCTGCTTGGCATTTTCCGATCAGGAGAAGCACGCTGAGTCCTGCCTATATTGTGTGCTTTCCCCGCCTCCTGCCAGCCCAGATCTGGGTTTATTTCCTCATCCGTGATTATTGTAAAGAGGAGCAGAATGAAATGCAGATGCAGAACATGCTCGTAAGAATTTCCTCTCTCTCTCTCCCCCATCTGCCAGAGAATAGATTTTAATCTTTAATCCATGAGCAATCAGCGAACACTAGCGAATTGCAAATTACAGATGTTTTACTGTCTTTGGCATTTTTAGCTTCCTCGCTTCCCCACTGCCACTCAGTGTCTTTCTCACATCCTCCCCTCTTCTGCATTCATCGAATGCCACACGCCATCACCAAAACCATATGACACTGTCATCATTTGGTAATTAAACCTTTACTCACTTTAAATACGCAAAGCTGGCTGGGGTAAGCAGCACTTAACCCTTTCCTGACAGGCTCTGTGCATATCTTGAATGAAGGGAAGGGGGATGGCAGACAGAACAGTAGATAAGGAAAAGCCCAAAGTTTGAAACCACGTCCAGGTGTTGACGGCTTTCCTTACAGGCATTTCTGCTCTCAGAGAGGCCAGAAGAGACAGCAAAAGTTTCTGCTTGTTTCCATTTACCTTGTTTTCTGGGCTGTGTGGTACCACTGACAGTGAGGAGCACGAGCTTCTCTGTCAAACACGTCATGGGTTGCTGAAAGACAGTAAGTCCTTTATGAAGATAACCTCCAGGAAGGTTTACTACACCTTTAATCCTGCACTGTGCTTTCTCATTAAGAAGTTATAGACATAGGTATGGACTAGCTCTGGCTGCTTCAGGTTGTTTTAGCACAAGCTCTGCCAACGCAAGGTCCCTCGTTTGACCCTTTGCTGCTCAGACTCTCTGCTTATCTCCAAAGAAAAATCAAGTGCAGTGGGAACAGGCAGCAAGTGTAGGAACATGGGCACCCCTAAGAGGGGTGGAAAGGAGGCTTGGAACCAGTCTGTCTTTCTCCTCAGCCCCTGAGTGAGTCCAGGGCTGCCGAGCTCCTAGTACCTATGTCATGTTACTTAGTTCCTTGGACTATATATCTCGGCTGCAAAGGAGTAGGAAGAACTTTCGTACTGTATGAATCACAGACATTTCTATTGGCCGCAGGCTTATGGAGAAAAGACGTGTGGCACAAAATTACACGAGCAAGAGCTGCAGTAGTGGCAAGGGGCTCTTGTCTCAGAGCTGCTTTCAATAGAGAAAAGAGAGCGCTCATCACAACCACTCTGTGAGTAATCCAACTTTGCAGTGGGAGGTTGCATCACTATTCTGTACTGAAGGAATCCAAGGCGAATCTGGCCTGGAGAGTGTGACATGGCAAGAAAGAGAGACAGAGACAGAGAGAGACAGAGACAGAGACAGAGACAGAGACAGAGAGAGAGAGAGAGAGAGAGAGAGAAGACGTGGCTGCAATTATTTTGCCATAGATTGGCAGGGTATGCTTTTTCTGTAAGAAGACTGCAACATTTGGGGAAACATAAATAACAGTTGACAAGAGACGGCACCGCAGAGACAGGCTGTAATTGTTTCACCTCCCTCTGTGCCCTGTCCACTGCAGGCTCCCAAGGAACTACCTTTGCATCTTAGCTCGAGGCAGCAGCTCAGGGCCCCTCCGCACCAGGAACAGCAAGTGCCTTAATCATTTTCTACAAGTTTGTCAATTTAACAAGTGTTTGCCCAAGGGGCACCTGTCTTCCTGCCTTCCTTTATTTCTCCCTCTGCTTGCTTGTTTGTGAGCTGGTGCATTCTGCCTGCCTTCACCAGCTTCACAGAAGACTAGCTCTAAGCAGAATTTAGCTATCACTGGAAGCAACTTGGTCTACCCCAGTTTCAAAGTGGTATCCTCTCCACTTTCTGCCTTCAATTCTTTTTTTCTCCATCCCTGCCTCATGTATATGGAGGCTGCTGCAGCTAGAGAGAAACACTGATCTCTCTCTCTCTTCCTTGGCTGACTCCCTGCACTGAAGAGTGAATTTGCCCTGTGGCAGCCGGAGTTGAATTCACTAAAGCTTGAGCACCGCCTCTCCATGAAAATGTTTCCTTCCAGGTGAATCTCCATGGAACCTGGGGAAATACGAGCGAGCTCTGTTTCCTCAAAGCATTTGGGAGCAGCATCACACACCTTCCACGCGTTTGGGCTTCTCAGCTGGGAGCCTGTGCTATTTATCAGGCTATGAGGAAGAAGGCGGCAAGAGTGAAAATTGACCACTCATAAGATGGGGCCAGATACTCTCCCCGCACCAGGGCCCTGGATCCTCTCACAGAGTGACAGATGGAAATAAAAGCTGGTGAATAGACCATTAAAAATAGGTCCGGAAGCTGCTTGTTTTCTATTTTTCTTTCAAATGCAATGATAACAAAAAGTTTCCATAAGAGAGAATTAAAGCCCTTAATTTGAAATGTATTCCTTTGGTTTAGATTCTTCAGGGCAGGGCTGACTTTAACAGACACTGTTCCTATCAGACATAACCCTGAATATCATTGTACATGGCATTAGAACAACCCAGCATTATCTCAATAAGATGCCTTATTTCCTCTCACATTAGTCTGAGCTTCTGTTCTCAGAAAGTGTTGGACTTTAGTGCCCGAGATTCCCAAGCCCTGGCCTTAGCCCTAGCCTGAACCCTAGGCTTGAGAGCCAAGCCACCCATCTATACCGTAGAATAGACTCCGAAGTCCAGAGGCACTAGACCTATTCCTTACTCTCAAAATCCATCAGGTAAAAATTAGGACCCTTGACTCTTTATATTCTGAAAGCCTGACTCAAAAGCAAGCCAAATCCTAGTGACAGCCAGAACTGTCATCCCTGTAGCAAAAGAGATCAGAGGCACCAACCCTGATCAGTACCAGGCATCTGCCTAAGTATCACGACCCTGCAGAACACGCTGGACTCTTCAGTTTTTTGGCTTCCTCAACTCAAAACTTTGCTTTAATTATAATGGACAGCCCACCTTTACAGTAAAGATAAATAAGGTTTGTCCCACGGCAATGGCCATTCTGAGAGCCCAGCAGCATCCAACTAAATTTGATTCCAGCCCTTACCCTAACTTTCCAGCACTGTAGTCTCAGATGTAGCTATTGAAGACACTTCACTAATATAAGAGGATAAGAGATTGGTCCTAAAGAAATAAGACCCTTCTAACAAGGGCTTTACAGTAAACAACTTTAAACAAGATCCCTCTGTCATTAGATTCCCAAGCTTTACTCCCAGCTGTAAACTTAAAACTAACCACAGCTAATCTTGACAGTAAAATGGAAGTTAAAGCATCGTCTCTCATACCCCTCAGCCACTTCCCAACTCCAAGAATCCTACAGCATGCAGCAACTGACCAGATCCTACACTTTTTAGTTCCCAAACCCTGCTTGGAGATCTAAAAACTGAGGAAGCTAGATTGCTACTGAATGCTGCAGGGCCTTAAGAGTGATGAAAAGGGTTGGTGAACTGGGATTAATGCCTTAGATTTCCCAGATTGAGCAATGGGGCCATTGCTACAATTAAGAGCACAATTATATCAGGTTGGGTTAGGATTTTGAACACTCAAGACAGGAGAGCCCAGCTGGAGCAATGGCTTGGATTAATGCAGACCTATACCTCTTATTCTCCTTCACAGACAGGACCGATCTTTTGACTTCAAGCTGAAGTGAGATCTAGTGATAGCATTTAAGTCTCCAGAAAAAAAGATGGAGGAGTGCTGTATATTCCTATGCTCTGCAGACTTCAGAGTTGGGAAGAGGGCTAATCTTGATGAGGCAGCATTTAGGACTACATCATTAATGCAGGGATGAAGACCTTGGCTAGATCTGAGGCTACACTGGGGCTTGGGAGCCTAAAGAGTGAGGATACCAGATTCTTGCTGTAAAGTTCTTGGAATTAGAAAACAATTTCAGCCAAAGTCCCCCCTTCACCTCGTGGTGGCAGGAGGTTGTAATCAAAGCCAGGATCAGAATCATGGGCTGGTAAACTTCTGGGAAGTTGTTTGCTTCTGCCACATCACCAGGGCTAGAGGAACCCTGATGTCAGCTTGGGTAAGTGCTTATGTTGTTTCCCACAGAAAGATACTTCTCTGAGCTATAATTAAGGCAACTTTTAAGTGAATGTTATCACTCTGCACCTAAACTCTGAAGAACTCTGTTCATGCCTGACTATCCAATGCTAGAGGATGGAAAGTGTCATCTGGTATCACAGGATAAATCCTTCTTCATCACTGAAATGGTTCTCCAAGCTGTATTGGGGGCTTACCCAAATACAGGAGACTTATTCTTGTTATGTTGTGGGAGTATAAGGACTGAGGCTTCTAGTTTGTCTAGAAGTCTCACAGTACTGGGTCCTCTGTCTTCAGGAGCAGGCTGTGTTTAATAGGGAGCAGTACAACACATTCTCTGAATTATTTGTATGGATTTTTTTTAAATGGTATTTGAGCATCAAATCCTTTTTCAGAAATCTCTTTACAACTAATACAGAGTAAATTCAGCTGATTTCTTACAATATTGAGCTGATTCATGAATGGAATCTAAACTTCTGGTATGTTCCTACCCTAGATTTGACTTAGCCTAAATATTAAATATGTGACCAAATGATCAAAATGTTTAAAGAAGCTATTAAAGATGGGAGGTGTAGCACAGTTTTGGCATTTACTTCCCTGTGAGGAGAGATAGGGAGGAAACAATTAAGAGCAAAACATACTTCTGCTTAAGACATGGCTTTTATTATGGAACTGGCAGTGGGACATTACTGCAGGCAGGGAGAGCTGTGGCAACAAGCTCAAGAAACTTCCCTGTGACTATCAGTGATTTTTACCCTGAGGCTGATCCTGAGCTTCGTACTCAGGTCAAACCTACATTGATTACAAGGGAAGATTTGCCTGGACAGTGCTCCATTTGAGAAAGGCAAGCAAAAGAACATCCACTTAGCCACATGGGTTCGCAGTAGGCTGATTACATCTCACAGAAACCATAAGACAGGCAAAAAGTCCCAAGTCTGATGAAAAATATTCCAGGACGCCCACTTGTTGGCTTTTCTTGACCTTTCAGACAGTGAAGAAATGCCTTCCAAAAGCCAGAAGTACTACAACAGGTACTACTGAGATTGTCACCTCCGAGAAGATATTCAGTATGAATAACAATGAACTGTAGATTCAAGCGTTTCCCTTCAACTGCAGGACGCCTACAGCTGACAGCAGAATTTGTCTCTGTAAGCAGCCTTGTGCTCTCTCCATGCCTGGAGCTGCATCACAGCCTTTCCAAGACTTGCAGCCCCAGGGCCCTTCACATGCCAGCAGTGGTTTATAATCTCAGGCTCCTCACCACTGGCAGGAAGGACTTTAAGAAAAATGGGTGCAAAAGCCAGGAAGTCTGTGTCCTTATTAGTCACTATTAGGGCTGACAGGGGGCAACCGAGTCTTAGAACATACTCAGCTGCAGTGAGAGAGAGGGGGCACTGGAAAGACCACTTCCCAAACTCTAAACAAGGCTCCAGAGCAGTGCCCAGACTGACTCAGGTGCAAGCAGAGGAGTTGCAGTATGTTTACAGGTTCCTTTCAATCCCACTCAAACGGGCAGGGCCAAAGCAGACACACCAGGGCATTTTCCACCCGTCACTCTGATCAAAAGAAGAGTTTCTCCTCCTGCCTTCTCCACTCTCTGGTGGAGAATAGGTCCCCAGTTCATTCATAATGAAAGTGATAGGTCCGAGAAGAGAGAAACAAGCCACTACATACAGAGCATTTGCCGAGTTCTGGCAAGAGGACAGAGCGGTGGAAGTGCAGTGACCCTTCACATCTGTCTCAGCTCCTTCTCTCCTGGCTATGGCCTGCTGGATGCCCCAGTCAGAGCATGTGTTTTGCTCCACAGCACTCCTTCTCTGCCTATCACTGCTGTGAGACAACCCCCCACCCCACTCCAGGCAGGACAGGAGAGGGATAGGATGAGACATGCACTTGTTCAGCAGCAACCATCAAATCTATGCCACTGTTGGAACTGATAGGGCAGTCAGGGAGATTTTAGGAGACAGATCTGAGTACCTCTTCCTGTCTCTCTTCTACAACTTTGTCTGGCCCACAGACCTGTCTCCCTCAAGTCTTCTCCAGCTCTTCATCTCACCTAATCCAGGCATTTCATGAGCACACCTTGGTCATCCAGGCACCCAGTCAGCCTGTAAGCCCAAGAACTGCTCCAAAGTGTAACTTGAATGTTAGGTGGGAAGAACCTCCCCCAGCTGCATCTTTGTCTCTGCTGACCATAGAGGGAGCCTGGACTATGCAGGACTGTAGCTGAAGAGATCCAATTAGGCATTCCTAGCTAGGTGGAATAGTACTGGGTCCAACAAGGCCAGAGCAAAGACTTTTCCGTGAACTGCACCAAGATCCAATAAAGTTTGCTATGTGTTTTGCCACAGAGGGAGGAGCTGAGCTTGGGCACGTGGAACAAAAAGGAAGACTGGGAACAAGTGGTGCAGAACAAAAGGCACTGTCTTAGCAGGGTGGACGATGGTGCAGGAGAGCGCTGAAACCAAAATAAGAAACTTCAGAACATCAGTATTTGACACCAGTCACACTGCTGAGGTTTCATGCATGCTGGCACTGTTTTTTCCTCAAACTTAACCAGAAGGCATGCAGCATTTTCTGTTTGATTCTGGGAGGTAACTAGAATATTGCAGCGCAAGTCACTCTGCCTTTATACCCTCCCCTCCAGCACATTAAAAGATCATGCAAGATAATGCAGCCTCCTCTTAGCACATTGCCACAGAGCAGTTCCCACTATGAATGCAAGAGCAGACAGACACTATAACATAGCATGGAGGTGAAGCCCAGATGACTGTCACGGAACTAATGCTGCTAGCTTGGCTCTGTTGGAAGGAATACCTCCGCTGGGCTCCACCTGCTACAAGACCTGGAGAGTACCAAACCTGACCTGCTAGCAAATGGCAATGAGGAACTCTTGTCAGAGGGTGCTAGAGAAGTAATCCAAACCACTTACCTTCTCAGTGCCTTCTCCCCGCCCCCTCCTCGCAGCATTTTTCTGCCTGATGTCTCTACACTGCCTGTGCTGTTTGTCATGCGTTGTACAGCACCTTGCACACAGTTATGCTGGCCTCTGCTGGGCTATCAGGGCTCACAGCAGTAAGAATGATAAAATCCATTCGAAGAAAGTCACAGGGAATTGAGAAAGGTCTGGAACACAAATAAACCTGTACTGGGGGGAGGGAAGCAGAGGCGAAAGAGGCCAGCAGTACTGTAGCAGCCTTGAGAAAAGGGCCTGGCAAATTCCTAATAGGAAAGCAACACCAGATGGGCTCGCGCAGAGTGCTGTCACGTGTACCAAAACCTGGCTGATGGCCCATAAAACAAAGGTAAGGTAACATAGTAATGATCAGCACGGGGGGGGGGGGGGGGGGGAATAGCTGAACTTGGTGCCAGGCCAATTCATAGATTTATTAATGATGTAGGGCAAAGCATATCAAACAATAGCGGATGATACTAAATTCCGTCATCCGTCAGTTCAGCAGGTACGACAGGGCCAAACTAAGTTCCTCCATCCGTTTTACGCCTGCAGTCTGACACACAAGGTGCTCCACCACAGCTATGGCCATGGCACCCAGGACTCCTTGGTCACTTCCCATTCAAGTACTAAACAGACCTCAGCCTGCTCGGCATCCAAGGGGATAAGGGATCAATCTGCCCAGCAAAGCTAAAGACAAGCTCATATCCTGAGAGCTACACAAATGGCTGAATCATGATATAATCCCAAAATGAAAGTGGGCAAGGCACAAGCACAGAGCACCACCTACACTGTAATACCCCCAGGCAGTTCCTAATAACTAGGAAATTCATGGTTGCTTAGCCCTGCTTTTTTGTTGGTTTTTGGGGGGGGCGGGGAAGCTTCCCTCAGTGACTTTGCACTGATTATGGGGTGCTAACAGGAGAAGGGCATGCACAAAGACTGCCCAAAAGAGCCAACAGGAGGCATTCCCAAGCCCAGTTCACCCCATGGCAACTTGTTTATCTGAATCCCAAGTCATCTGCAGATGACATTTGGCCACTTCTTGTTACTCACTGTACAAATGTCCACACATTTATACAATAAGACACCATGCCAGTCACTCACAAAGTGATTGTCAGGCTGCTTGCCAGGATCTGTGCAATCAGCACTTAAATTAGTTTGGCTGTAGGTCGGTGATAAATACATGCCAGTCACAGAGCATGCAGGTACCCTCCCACACCACTCTGTTGTCATCAGAGAAACCAGCCAGAAGAACAAGAAGGAAGGTGGCTTTTCAGGGAGCAGGTGGGAAAGTCAGATGAAAAGACAGATCTGACCCTAAGCTGCAATATTCAAGTCCCATGAACAAAGAGTTTTAGTTTATGAACATGGGAAGGATGAAGAGAAGTCTCTACAGAGACCCTGCTTCTACAGAGGAGGGTCTCACTGGATGCAATGGGAGAGAAGAAAGGAAGAGCCAACTTGCAGGTTATGTGGAAAGGCCCCAAGGGAGGGGATAGAAGCCTTGGAATCATGTAAGACATTTAAAGCTTGCCTGGATAAAGCATCTGATCATATACAGTCAAGATTAAACATTTGCTGACCCTCTGGGGAATGACAGCCAAAGAACAAGCCTGTATTCCCTGTGCAGGAGTGGTTCACACCAGGACACAGTTGATGAAGTGTTCAGCTCTTCCAGAGCATTTTGCAGAGGGTAGCAACGCAGCCAAATGCAGGCAGAGCAGTACTTAGGGCTCCTTGCAGGCTCCCAGATCCGTGTTGGGAAGTTTGGCTCATCATCAGCCCCTGATGCGAGTTCCTTCCTTTGCCCGAGCAGACTGCTGATTAACTAGGAATTAAGCTGGCATGAGACAAGAGCTTGTTGATGTCTCTATAATGCTTCAGCTGATAGAGAAGAATAACTTTCATGTTGTCTATTCTGCTCTTTCTTCTGCAAAGACGTCCGATACTGCCAGGCTGTCAGCCAAGGTCCTCCTGATACTGCAGTATCGCACTCAACAGGATATGTGCAGCTCAGTCACGCTCCCTTACCCACACATACATGTTCAGTCATATGCAGACATATGACTTCCTGTGTGCATCCCCACACATTCACACCCAGACTTAGACACCCAGACATGCACAC
This sequence comes from Rhea pennata, assembly GCF_028389875.1. NCBI lineage: Eukaryota > Metazoa > Chordata > Aves > Rheiformes > Rheidae > Rhea > Rhea pennata. The sequence continues at coordinate 21,914,082 of NC_084669.1, forward strand.
ATGTCAAGCATCCCCAGACTGCCTGCAAAAGAACATTCACCATGTGCTCAGGGATGCACACACATGACTGTATTGTCACACACACGCTTTGATATTGGCATGATTGTGTATATGGGGAAGTACAAAAGTGCATCTCTGCAAGTATGTTTGAAGCTGTCTTTAAAGGGATGCATTCCCACTCTCACACATTCACATAGTCATTCCCAAGCAGTCACACATTTCTCTCAGCACAGATACCATATGCAAATCACACACAGGACATGCTAAGACATGGAGACTGACATGTAGTGGGTAAGCAAGTATACATGTATGCAAGTACATACATCACAGGACATGTGCATACAACATGCAGTCTTTTGCAAGTATGTCTAAATATGCAAATACCCTGCAAACCTACAGGAGGACAAATATTTTTAGGTCATATCTCAACAAGACTTCTTCATACATGAATGAGGTGCTGACAGTCCTATAAGAAGGGGAAGAATTGTTCTCTTTGCTAAAGATCAAATCCTTGTCTCTTCACACTCTATTATCATGGCAGGAACATGAAATAGTCTTAAACTGCAGATTTTTGTTACCACATTAAACAGCAAAAAGTCTTCTTAATGTTAATTTGCATCTTTCTAAAAGTGCTTTCCTCCTCACAAACCAGTCTCCTAAAAAAAGACAGAAATACTGCCCTATTCTCCATGCCTAGCACATAACCAGCTCTGTAACCACCATTGCCGACTGTACCGTAGCAATATCAGGATCCAGACTATGGATCAGCAACCCACTGTGCTAGGAGCTGTACAGAATGGTCCTTAAAGAAATTATAGCTAACATCTAAATCCTCTGTTTTTGCCCCAGTGCTTCACACAGTACAAGAGCCACTTACAGAAGCAGAGCCTGTCTTACCTAGGTGAGCAGTGTCTCCTCTTCCACACAGTACAGGGCAGACCTGCACTAGCTCTGCAACTCACAGCAGTGTAGCTATGATGATGTGAAGCTCAGCATCAGCTGTGAAACCCTCCTGAGGGGTCAAACAGGTATTAATTAGTCCAAGCTGGACTTTGTGCTTATAGACTATGAATAACACCCAAGCTAGCAAGTTTAAAGCCAGATCAGGTACATCCACACAACACAATGGACACATTTCTTCACCAATGCAATCAGCTCTGGACTTTCTACCAAGAGTCTTTCCATAACTTTTTGGAAAACAGAAGTTCTTCAGGGGTCAGAGATGCGTTAGTAAAGGAGGAATCAATATGCATGTATTTATTTGTTTTAGCGTTACGGCTTTTCCTTCTCCTGTCCTTAACAAGGGTGAGATACCACATGGGACACTACAAGCCAGCCGAAAAGGGCTGGCACTTACAAGGCACTTACTTTGGCAGATCTGCTTCAAAATAGCTTCAGTAGTCATAGGCTAACTTCAAACCAAGTACAGATGTTTTCAGAACAGAAGCAGTGGGATTGAGGGAGAAGAAAATAATGGAGTCAAAAAACTCTGCTGTAGCTCAGTTGTTAAAATGAAGAAATTCAAGTTAGTTTTAGCACATGCCAATAGCATCATTGTGGAGGTTACCATTCCAGTAATGGTTCCTGTTACTTCCTCTGTGCATGGGTGTACAAATGAGAAGTGAGCTCAATGGTATATATTTTGACTAATTCCTTAGCATTTCAGAGGGAATAGAAATGCTTTTAAGGCCTCTACAATGAATAAACACAGATGGAAAGGTTTTGACACCACATTCCCTCTTAAAAAAAGTATACTAGCTGACAAGGAAAAGAGAAGGTGAAAGCAATTGTTCTTAATCTATCCATCAGGTTTTGCCAAATTTGGAAGACTTCGTTGGTCAGGGAAAATAATTTTGAAATAATGGTTTCACAGCAAGTTGAAGTTAAAAAGGACATATGCCCCATCACCTCACAAAAACACTGAACTTTTATGTTGTGAATTTTATTGAACTCTGATGGTAAGCAAACACCAGGGAGCAAGGGCCTTTCTTAATCCTTTGACCTCTTGACTGCAGCCAAGGTGTGAAAGGTCAGAATAAATAGCAACAAGAACCCCAAGTAATTCTTCAACAGAAACACACCGTAACACCTCAGGCCTTCTTTTTTGCATCATCAGCTCTCAAGAACAGGTGTAAACCCTAATGGAAAGCACAGAGCTTTGTAACAGTTCTGTGGTACAAGCCATAGCCTCTGTCAGGGAGCAACAAGGGCCAGCTGCTCCCTAAGCAAAGGTGACTCAGGAGGTAGGGGGTATTAATACTGATCAGGGGTATTAAGGCCAACCGGTGCCCTCAGGGCTCTGAGAGCATCTCCAGAGAAGGCAGATTTGCCTAAAACCAATGTTACCAGCATAATGTCCAACTCGTGTTCAGAAGGGAGTGTTGCACAGCCTGCACCACTCCAGAGGCGTCTTGAAAGAAGCACCCAGAGACCACCTGGGCACGTCTGCAATGAACTGAAAAAGAGCCTGGGTGGATTTGTACAACAGTGTCAGAGGATTCAGACAGCCTGATGCGCCCTGCTGCTCTCTGGGCAAGAACAGCAGTTGTGCTCCTCCTTTTGCCCAGGTCTGAGGGAACAGCTTAGACATTTTGTTTAATAGGCCTTCGCTAAATCAGCAATAATGTGGTTCCCAGCTCTGTCGCTGTTTTCCTTTGCGTCTTTCAGCTATTTTTGCCTTTGTTCCTCATGAGTAACATGGAAATACTATTACTACCTTTATCTGCTTTGTACTCTAACTCTGGAAAGTGCTTTCTGAAAAGCATCCTATGAGGTTCTAAGATAGCTGCTTTGAGGAATAATAATTCTTTCCTAAAAGAAAATTTAGAGAAAGAATCACCTTATACTATGTCTGCCCTACAAGTCAATACCAGACTATTAATTAATTAACTTAAAATGCTTCCTTTAAAATAATATACCTTCCTGTACTACTCTCTCAATTTTTTAAGAGGAACTTGCACCTATTGGACCTCTTCACCTTTAAAAAATATGAAATAAACAACACCAGTGAAATTATTATACTTGTTCTAAATGGTATAACTGAAAAAAAAAACACAAAATAAATTGCTTGGTGTGCGTGTGTGTGTTTTGCTTTCAGGTTATTCTTTAACCATGGACCATATGAATTCATGTGATTACCTGGTTGTAGAATTCTAAGAGAGGAAAATGATCTTTATACTTTGAAATGACCAGAAAGCTTGTTTTGTATTTTTAAAGAAGAAAGCTGTTATGATTAACAAAATAACAGGAGTACATTGCCATCCCCAAATATTGTAACAATCATGAATTGATTACACTTGGAGATATTTGCAAAATAACAGTAAACTTTATATTCTTTTCATTTGATTGCTGAGGTCCAAATTAAGCTTTTCCTTGCAACTATATTAGGCTAAAAATACACTTTTTAAAAAATACCTGATCTTTAAGATTTGCATGTAATCACTTGACTCCAGGAGCTGGGGCTCTGAGAGGAATTGCTGTCACGATAAGATTTGTGACAATATCCCAAGAAGCGTCCAGGCACCTTCGAGGAGGTAGCTGCTAGATAAGGTTAAAAGGCAGCTCCTCACCCATACGGTGCAATGAATACACAAACCCCTCCAATATTTCATTCACGCAAGAGTCAGGCTGAGCCTCAGAACAAAGTTCGTAAATGCTAACAACGACCAAGGGAAATAACAACATCCAATCCATGTTCAAAATATGCACCCTGGGCTAAAGGGCACCCGGTTCATTATTGCCGGATGGTTCTTTTGCTGCTGGGTGTTGATCATTTGTGCTTGCAAGTCTAATTCATTTGTAAGGGTGTCTAGATGGCGAGGGGGGTTCGTGTGGGGGTGATTTCTAGTCTTACTTACATCTAAAGGGATATCTGTCATTAGAAGTCTGCGTGAGCTCATCCTCTGCATACGCACCTCTTCTACATCCATCTCAGACCACCCAGCCCACCAAACAGCTTGACACCACCAGCCCAGCCGAGGTCAACAGGAACCAGAGAGCGAGCAGAGCTCAGCTGACTGCAGCCGGCGGGACTTGCTCTAAGGATGCTGCTCTCTGGAGCACCTCGATCAATCCACAGGAAGAACTGCAGGAGTAGGAAAATAAGTGCCCAACTTTGCTGTCTGGTGGGCGGCTCTAAGAAGGCTGCCAGCTTATGCCAGCAGCACCACCAGCTTCCAGGCTGCCGGCAGCAAGCAGCACCACAGGCTGAGGCCCCAGAGGGACCAGAGCTGGGCAGGCCATGTCCCCCTGTCCCCAACGGACCGGGGCTGCACCTCAGCAGAGGGACCAGGGCTGTGCAGGCTGTCTCCCCCCCATCCGTGACCCACCTCTGGCCCTGGCAGCAGCACATCCCATAGTGCGGCATCGGGCAGGGGGCTGGAGGATCCTGCGGCATCACCCCCCTCCCTGCAAAGGGAAGCAGAAATAAAAGGCAGAAGAGCCTTGTGTGTGTTTTTATTATTATTATTTCTGATTAAAGAGGAATTCATTTCATCTTTGCCTCCTGCCAGGGGCTGAGGTGCCGCCATTGAGGTTAACGGTGCGGAAGAATACAAAAAAATTTCATTGAGGAGGATTATAAAAGTTACTAGCTGGAACATTAACAGAAGAGTAACTTGTAAAAAATGCAATATTACAATATTCACAAGGACGGTAGAGCGTGGTAAAGCTATAAAATTCAACATTAAAATCTTCTACAGCCTAGATAACCTAGTTAACAAACATTGTATTGGAACTACTTTTCGCCGCGGTGCCGAGGGGCGCGCGGGGCCGGGCCGGGGGGCGGCGGGGGGCCCGGGGGGCGGCGGGGGAGAGCTGGGGGCGGCCCCGGAGCGGCCCCGGCCCCGCCGCCGCCCCCCGGCCCCGGCGCGGCGCGGCGCGGCGCGGGCGCCCCGAAGGCGCCGCTGCGGCGCGTTTTCCCCCCGCGTGGGAAGCCCCTCGTGGGAAACGCGCACCAAAGGCGTGGGGCCGCCGCGGCGCCCGCCGCGCTTTGGCGCTGATGAACTTTCTGCCATTAGCAGCGCGTGGGAAGTGATTTGTCTAACCCCAAACCGCAAGCAGGAAGCAGCGATTCGTTTCATTTGTCACTAACACCAAGTGCCCATATAAATAACAGCCAATATGTTTCGCGGCTCCGACGGAATTCTGCAAGGCGAAACACCGGGAGCGTTTTCAAAAAATATGGAGGGGAATCTGATAATATTATTATTATCGCTTCCACTAATGATAATATCCTCATACAAATACATCAACGTTAAAGATAAATCGATGCCGTTCTTCCAAAATCGGCACGCAGAGTTGGTTGGCTCTGAAGTCTTGCTACACCAGGCAAAACTTATTTCTCTTGCAGTGGGTGGAGATCTCATCTCGCTTTGTTGTCTGTTATTTTAATGTTGTTTGTGGCTGCATCTTCCTCACTCTCTCCTTGCGCTCTCGCCGTCTCTCTTCTCAGGGCTGTTGAGTCGCAGGCAGAGAGTGTGAAAGGGCCAGGAGAGAGGGAGAGGGAGAATTGCTCTGAGCTACTGTGAAGTGGAATTCAGTTCCCTGGGGAGTTAGCAGACAGTTTGTGGAGATGTTACTCCAGAGTTTCAGACTATGATAAATATGATAATTTGTATAAAATTTGAATGGGTTCTTGTTTTCAGGGAGAATGCCTCCGATGATGAATGTTCATGATTTTCAGATAGATGGCTGATAAAAAGTGTATTGAATTGTTGAAAGCGATTTTAATTTTAATTCTCTACCTGCAGATGTCTGATAATAATAATGTCTCCTAATAAAATAGGAAGGTGTCAGTTTAAGCAGCAGTATTTCGCTTCACTTCATCCTTCCCATCCCCAGACTGTGGCAACATTAACCTCTTCTTATAAAAAGGCACATAAAATTATTATAATTACAGAGTTATTAATTTTAAAAAGAGGGTTAGCAGGATTTTTTATTATTATTAATAGAGCTCGCAGAGTACCCCTGCAAGTAAATCCCCGTGTGAAATGATGGATCCGATTGCTAATTCTATTATTAGATATTGCCTAGGAATTGCCTTTCGGGTTTTTAATTAGAGTAATTGAAACTAGAAGAGGCGGAGCTAATTATTTTTATTTTCTCCCTTTGTTATTATTTAAAAGTCATTGATAATGCTCCCTGCATTCAGATCTCGGCTTCGGGAGGAGACTTACAACAAAGCAACAAAGGGAAAACAGGCAGATCCGCGGGTCTGCAGGTGGAAGCTCCCAAGCCAGCAGTGTGCGGGTAGCAGGTTAATTGGGTTTGGTGGGTTTGGAGGATCTCAGAGGAGACCGCGCTCTACCCAGCTCCTGCTGCCTCTGATCCGGGCTGATATTTCATGTCAAAACAACAACAACAACAACAACTCTGGTAACATGAAATCAATGACCTGGCAGTTACACTCTAATTAGCGCCTCCCTCGAAGCAGCCCAAAGGCAGCCCAGGAAAATCTCGCACCGCACCGCACCGCACCGCACACTCGGGCGGGCAGCGCAGCGCACCGCGCAGCGCGGCACAGGCGCCCCGCGGGAGCCGGTCGGGCCCGACACGCCGGCGGCGGCGGCGGCTCGGCCGCGGCCCCGGAGCGGCAGGCGCGGAGCGGCCCCGCGCTGCCGCCGCCGCCGGGCTGCGAGCGGCCCGCGGGCGGCGCCGGGCCCTGGCGCCGCGGGAGCCGCCGGGTCCCCCTCCCGCAGCGGCCGGGCCCCGGCCCGCAGCGCCCTGCCCGCAGCGCCCCCCCCCCCCCCCCCCCGCGGCATGCGGGGCGCCCGGCTCCGTCCACGCCGCGCCACTCGGGGGGCGAAGGAAGCTGGATAAGCGACTCGGTAGCGCAAACCCGCGCGGAGGGCGCAGGCTGCCTAGCAGAGAAGCGCCGTTTTATAAACAGCAGCAGCTGGCAAAAGGGCAAAGAACTGAGCAGAGCTCGCAGCTTTTCTTAAAACTCACGCTAATATTTTATATATGCCCCAAAGGAGAAAGAAAGAGATACACATATGATATATGTGCATAAACATAGACCTCACAACCACGCAGGGGCATTCACTTCCAAACCTCTGTGCAGGTGCTTCTCTCCACATACTAAGTATTCCCTAGCTGTCTCCGAAATAAATGGTTATAATACGTAATATATATACATATCAGTTAAAATCTATTTCTTTAGATATAGAGATTTAGTTTTATATTATACACTTCCCATATACATCCATGTATTCCTTTCCACGGATGCATTCATTTCGTATCTGTGCGTGTAGTTGTGAATATAACATATATACCTATAGCTACGCAGGGGATCAGAGAACTGCCAATACACCCAGCAACAAGACAACTCGTTAGATACATAGTTGTCTAAGGAAGGGTGTACAGTTACATTAAGTCCCATTAGGAGGGTGCATGTCGGTCTGCGTGGTTTCGCACACGCAATTAAAACTGTAAGTTTCTGACTCCAGAGCAGGAGGAAATTACCAGAAGCTGGGGTGGTCTGGTCCCCCTGCCTGCTGCCTTCCCCCGGGGCGCTCAGGGATTTAGGAAGCTGGAGACGGGCAAAAGACATTTATTCAGGGCAATTAGAAAGCAGGTACCGCTTCAAAAATGGATTTATTAAGGGGGAAAGGAGTTGAAATTATTGATAAAAATGCACATAAACGATTCTAACAAAGTAGGGAAGCAGAAGCAGCTTGGCGTGTAAGGTATCATATTGGAACTGCTTCTGCTTTAGACCTCGGGATTAATCAAAGAAATCGCTGCAGCTGATGAGGAGTTATTCAGCAGCTGAGCTCTGGAAAACTGCATCCTTGCTTTCTTTATACATTTTATTATTTTCAATTGGGTTGAAAAATTAGGAGTGTTTAGAGAAAAGAAATACACATTTCTTCTTCCAGCGGGCTGGAAAGCTTTGATTTTATTTTCCCTCTTCTCTTCTCTCTCTCTCTCTTTTTTTTTTTTTTTTTTTTTTTTTCCTTTCCTTTCCTTCCCTTTCTTCCCCTTTCCCCTTTCTATTTTTCCTTCTTGTGAAGTTTGTGGTGGGGGCCGAAGGGAAGGCTGCACTGGAGAAAGTGAGAAGCGGCAGTGCCGGTTTTCCGAGGTGATTCTTCCTCTTCGCCCCTCCCGCAACATTTACCACTGCGGGTCCACCGGGGCAGGCAGCCGTGGGCCCGGCGGCCGGGCCGGTTTGCTCCTTGGGTGCCAGAGAGGGAAAAGCATCAGGCTTGGGCCCCTCGTGTCAGGTGTCTTTCACCGGGTCTTTCATCGTCCCCCTCGCAGGGCTGCCGAAAAGCCTCAGTCCGCTTGGCCGTGGCCGTGGCCGTGGCCGTGGCCGGGGCGGGGCGGGGCGGCGGGTCCCTCCTGCCCCGGAGATTCACCCACTGCAAAACTTCCCTATGAAACTTGGCAAACGATAAAACTCCCGGGGCTGAGCGCCCAGACTGCAGCTGCCAGAGATGCCCACCACGATCAGCCCTTTGCAACTTTCCCCGCTTTCAAAATACAAAGAAACGAATCTTGTTCCCAGGCTGGCAACCCCCTTCCTGGGTTACTTTTAAATGCCGACCTTCAGCTCTGTTGAACGAGGAGCTCCGTCCCTCGGTGGGCTCGGGGGCAAAGCTGCCAAGCTAAAGAGATAGCGGAAGGGAAAGTTACAGCCGTAAGGGGGCCAGGGCACACGCACCCAGGGCCACTCGGGAAATGTCCCGCGTGTGCAGCCGGCGGAGCGCCTGGCGAGGAGCAGCCGTGCTATTTCCACCCGGATGCCCGGGGCGCGGAGGAGGGGGGGGATGAAGGGCGTAGGGCCGGGGGGGGGGGGCAATTTATCGGTTATTAAAGGACTCTTCCCGGACCTAGAGAGCTCAGGGGCATTTCTCATCTTAACTCCAAACAGGAAAAAAAATGTAGTCAGCTATCTTTAATCATTGACTCCAGGGCACATTTCACATCATCTCTCAAATCTGCATTTTTTATGAAGTGTCCAAAACGTGTGCTGTGTGCCTAATTTTCTCTCCCTTACAAGCGTTAAGAAGAGTAATGAGAAATCGGCTGGAAATTAACTTGCTTTTGCCCCTGCAGCCTTCTCCCCCTCCATGAGGGATTGCAACTTTTATTCCCCCCCCCACACACACACACACTTTTATATCAACCGGCTCAAAGACTGGGGCTAGCGAGGGGTGCCGGGCGGGCGGGGGGGGGGGGGGGCTGGCCGCAGCAGCGCTGCCAGACAGACCTGCAAACTTTCCTTTTCTCTGCAGTTCCCAGACCATAGCAGAGATTCTTGTCACACGGACAATGGTTGTGCTCCCGGGATAAGGTGAAAGGCACACGAGCTACATCTTCCCCGGCTTTTATTCTTCCCATCAATATTCCTCGCCCGGCCCGACTCCAGCTCCCAAACCCCCTGAAAACTCAGCAAGCGCTAGAGATCAAGGGATCCAGCAGGCAGCGGGTACATGAGGACATTTATTTCTTAGGTTTTAATACTGGGAAATCCGTTGTCACTGTTGCCATTATTGTTACTGTTGTCACTGCGATGGTTAGTGATGCAGCGGGTACTGGAGTTTTCCACCGCGGTTGGGAGTTTTCCACCGGGCAGGAGGCGGCGGGTGCGGAGCGCGGTCTGGGCAGGCAGAGCCCCCTCCCTTCCGCCCTGGTCCGCACCCGCAGCTCGGCCCTGGGCGCTCGCACGGCCCTGCCGCCGCCGGGCAGAGCTCCGAGCGAGGCCGCGGCCTCCCGCCGGGCTCCCGCGCCGCGCCGCCGCCGGCTCTCCCCGCTGCGCGCCCCTCGGAAGGCCCTGGCCCGGGACGCAGCGCGCCTCTTCGCCTCCCTCGGCGCCTCGGGGAACTGTTGCTCCCGCCCGGCGGGCTGCAGCGGCCCGAGCCCCGGGGAGGCGCCGCCGCGGGGGCGGCAAGCGGCTCCCGCCGCCCCGCTCTGCTCCGCTCCGCGGCGCGCCGGGGCGGCCCGGGCGGGCGCGCCGGGGCCGCGGGGGAGCGGCGCGGCCGCGGGGCACCTGCGCCCGGGGGAGCCGCGGGGAAAGTCGAAACGAGCCTACGAAGAAAAGAGTGCGGGGAAATAACTCTCACGTTTCAAACAGTGTTAGGCGCAGATTTAGGAGCTCCATAAAATGCCAGTGGGGAAATCGCCTCGGCGCGGACTGTCATAAACGTTTCTGCTTTTCCGATCTAATTCTGATGCCTACCAACTGTTTGATGGCTGTTAAAAATGTTCCTTTCCTTTCCTTTCCTTTCCTTTCCTTTCCTTTCCTTTCCTTTCCTTTCCTTTCCTTTCCTTTCCTTTCCTTCCCTTCCCTTCCCTTCCCTTCCCTTCCCTTCCCTTCCCTTCCCTTCCCTTCCCTTCCCTTCCCTTCCCTTCCCTTTTCCCTTCCCTTTTCCCTTCCCTTTTCCCTTCCCTTTCCTTCCCTTTCCCCTTCCCCTTCCCTTTCCCCTTCCCTTTCCCCTTCCCTTTCCCTTTTTCTTTTTTTTTCTTTTTTTCTCTCTTCTCTTCTTTCTCCCTATGCCCCTCTCACTCACTTCTCTCTGTCCAGAACCTATATAGCTTCTTTTTCATTTTGTTTTCCTCTTCTATTTTTCTTTTTTTGGCATTATAATTCTATCACTATTCTATTTATCCATCCATCCACCCATCCATTCTCCTTTCATCTTCAAATTAATTATCCCCTTCTTTTATTCAGTCGTTTTCTCTAATATTAGTAAAAATCAATGTGTCTCTATCCATCCACCCTGATTTTCATCTTCTCGCTTACTTCAGTCCTTATTTTATTTTCCTCTTCTTTTGCACTTTAATACAACGTGTATGCTCTCTCTCCAATCTCTTTTTCTTTTGATGTGATCTCTCAGTTTTCCCTTCCTTTTCTTTAGTTATGGGGACTGGGGTCCCAGGCTGTGTGACCGTCTCTCATCTCCCCCCCCCCCCAGTCCCCAGGGCGTCTCCCCAAATTCCCCAAGCTCGCAGGGCAGCTCCCCAGCCCCTCCTACCCCAGGCTATCCCTAAGCGTAGGGCAATCGCAGGCCACTCGGCTGCTGCGTCCCCCCGCCTCGAGCTGGAAAGTTACGTCGGAGTACCCGGAGAAAAAACAGAGACCGCACCGATGCCTCCCAAGCCCCGGGAGCGCCCGGGCCGCCCGCGCCCGAGCGGCGCCGCGCCGGGCTGCGGCAGCCCCGATCCTCCCGGCCCGAGCGGCGCCGCGGGACAGCTCGGCGGAGGCGCCGGGGGAAGCGCCGTGAACCCGCTTCCGCGGGAGCAGAGTTAGCCCTGCCGGGGCTAAGGCAGCCCCCTCCCCGGCTCGGGTGAAGGCAGCAGCCCCGCTCCCGGCTGTGGCGGAGGGCGACGCGGCGGCGCGGGGCTGCAGACGCGGCGGGCGGCCCCGGCCCGGCCCGGCCGGTCTGCACCGCCCCCTCCGGCGAGCCGCGCGGCCCCGCGGGAGCCGCGCCCGGCCCACGGGCGCCCCACGCCGGCCTGGGCCCCGCGGCAGCGCTCGCCGGCAGCGCAGCCGCCGCGCTGCGGCCAGCGGTCCCCGCCGCGGCGAGCGGGCAGCCCCGGTTCGGGAGAGCCAGGCCGCAGCGGCGGGGCCGCACCCGTGGCGGGGCGGCGCGGAGTTCAGACAGCGGCGTGAGACTCCGCGGGAGGAAGCGTGACAAGCTGCTTTTTTTTTTTTTTTTTTTTTTTTTTTTCCGTGGCCAGGGCAAGTGTTTGCCTTGCAAATGGCTCAGAGCTTCGGGTTAATCATTTCCCGGCGCTGCAAAACACCGCCGGAGCTGCCCACCTCGGGGCTGCAGCGCTCTGCCTGCCTCGGCGCGCCGCCGCCCACGCGGGGGCACCGCGATCCCCGGGCCGGCGGGGGTGGCGCCCCCCGCCCCGCCCCGCCGCGGGCCCGCTCCCGGCGCGCTGCCGCGGCCGCCCGGGCCGCCCGCAGCCCCCGCCGCTCCCCGCAGCTCGGCGGCCTCCGCGCGGGGCCGCCCCGGCCGCTCCCCGCAGCAGGCCGGGCCCGGCGCCGGCCCCCGCCGCCTCTCCAGCCGCTCTGGCTCCCCGCTGGACTCCGGCAGCCCCCGCGCCCTGCCCGGGGGAGACGCCAGGCAAAGCGAAAGGCGCCGAGCGCCTGCCGAGCGCCGCCCCGCACGCCGCCACGGGTGCGCTTCCCCTCGCCGCTCGCCCGGCCGCCGCTGCTCTCTTCCCTACTACCTGTTGCAGCTAGTTTGTGTCTCGAACTACAGGGAAGAGGTCTGCCTCGCTCCTCTCTACACCCCCGTCATGAGTTTATCCCTTAAAACTCTCAGCCCAGATCTCTTTCCTAAAATGAACAGGCAGCCGGGGACCCGGGTCCGGAGCGGAGCAGGTTTCTCCAGGAGGGGTTTTACGAACTGAACTCTCCCAGTTAGAGGGAACTGGTGGCCAGTGCTCGTCGGGTGCATGGAGAACCGCTCTCGTTCTGCCTCCGCATTTCCCTGGGAACTTTCTATTCCGGAGTTAACTATTAACTGAGGGAAAGCAGGCAATTTTCTTCGGAATGTGAACTATTTCCTTTATCCAGCAGATAGATGGGGTGATTGATTAATATGGAAATTGATATTAAAATATGGGTCGTAGGCATGAACACTTTCCCTGTAGTCAGAGCCACGCGGCTACAGCCGCACGGAGGAACAGGCGTCCGGGGAAAGAAATGCACGAAGCTGTTATCGAGGGTTTTCCTGGTTCGCCAGGAAATATTTTAATCGTGGAATATACCCAAACATAATTATAATAATGGCTAATGTTAACACATTCCAAACAGTGCTGATGAAAAGACACAAGGAAAGGGCACAAGAGCCGGAACACGACGGACTTAAGTGTCTGCGGCCACGGCCACAGAAGACGGGCTTGCTGGCCGAGGCCCTGTGGTCCGGCAGGCAGGAGCGGCGGGGGCGGCCGGGCGCCTCGGGGCGGGGGGCCCCGGCGCCCCTGCCCGGGCCGCCCGGCAGGGCCGCGGCATGGACTCGCGTGTACACATCTGCGCTCGCTGCGCAGAGCAACGCGCACCCTACACTCGTTTGTAGACTGCCAGTTTGCTATAAGGGCCGGGGGGGGGGGCACAGACTGTAGCCAGCGAGTCCGTAATTCCAGGCTCTCGGTATTTCAGCAGGGCTCTGAGGTAGGAAGAGGTGCGAGTCTGCACGTGCGCCCACAACTCTCCCCTCCTTAATCATTTACTCCTCGTATTTGCAGTCGCACTTTTGCTCCGTGGTTAAGGGTCGCAGTTTGCCACCGAAAGGAGCTGTTCCAGCCGGGGGCCGGGGGCCGCGCTGCTCCCCGGCGCTGCTGGGGTCCCCGGCACCCCGCGCCAGCGCCGCGGCGCACGGCTGCCTGAGCGCCGGCAGTGCCCGGCGGCCAAGCCCGCGGCCCCCTCCGCTCCGCTCGGCCGCCTTGCGCCAGCTCTCCGGTCCTCCCCCCACTTTTTCCCCCCTCCCTCTCTTCTGCCGCTTCGTGTCTTTCTTCTTCTCTTCCTTTCTCTTTATTCCTCGGGGGGCGAGGGGGGAAGAGGTTATTTTCCAACTTCCTCTAGTGCTTTGCTATCTTGCAGGGGGTTGCTGCTCTCCCTCTTGCCCCTTGTCCCTGCCCCCCATTTCCCCCTGCCCCTAGCACTCACTTTCTCCCCCCTCTCCCGTCTGTTTGTCCCGGTGCCCGGACAATCATCGCTGTGTATGAAGTTCTAACTGGTTTGTGTCAGGCAGCTCTCTCTAAGCAGCCTGGCGTGACGGATTAAACATCAACTAGTTAAATAAAAATTAATATCAACTGCCTCCTAACTTCTAATGTCATGTTGTTTATAACTAATGAACTGATTAGGGGATAAACACATCAGGAAGACATTTCTGCTTCCCTGCTCTTTCGAGAGAGATTTGCAGAATTCAAAGTAAATCTCCCAGAGTCCCCCTTGGGTTTTTCTCACACCATTTTTTTGGGGGGGGGGGAAGAGGGGGATTCCGTGGGGTTTGTTGGGGCTAGCTTTGGAGGAATATGGTGTGTGTGTGTATGTGTGTGTGAGGGTTAGCTGGACTTATTTAAACATCTCCCCGTGGCAGCACGTTTTAGAGGAGTGTGCGGCTGCGAGCAAGGCTCAGCCGGCAGCGAGGTGATGAAATGCGCTAGACAAATCCGGTGCCTATTTTAACGCCGGTTTGGAGAAGACGTCTTAGAAAAATACTCATTGCTGCCATTATTGACTTTCTTGCGTCCCATTTTAATATTTAAAACGAAACTTTCTCCTTTGCTTGAAGCGACAATCGATGATTTTTAAGTGTTATGAAGGAAAGCGCTCCCTCCACGTTCTTTATTTTTACAATCATCCACTTGTCTGTGGCATGCTTTTTGCCAGACTGCTTTGTTAACATTTTCCTAAGCACTTTAGAAAAAGGAAACACATACACACACAAAACCCCCAACAGCCTCATCTTGGAGAGGTCCCAAGCTTTTAAATACTGTTTGCCCAGCACCGCCGGCTTTGACAAGACAATAATAACAGGGGAAGCTTTTTAAAACCAATTTAGCAAATGCAGAAATGTAATTTTAATGAAGAATCGATAGCAGAATGGTTCATTTTTCCTAGGACTCCTTGTTGGAGCTGAGAGAGACTTTCAATCAATGGGGAGATGGAAGAGGGGGGTAGAAAGAGAGAAAGAAAAATATTCGCTCAGTGATGTCTTTAGCACTGGAAATTTTTCTTCTTTTCTTTGCAGCCTTGCTTTATTTACTTATTTTCAATCGCAAAGCCTTTACCAAAATGCGGCGGTGTGGCCGAGGAGGAGTGGACGGACACACGGATGGACGGATGGACGGACAAACAGATGATCTCTCAGAAACCCAAAGCCGAGCGCCGCGGAGCCCCCGAAGCGGCCGGCGGAGCCGCGGCCGGACCCCGCAGCCGGAGGCGCCGGCCCCCCCCCGGCCGGGGCCGGCAGCCGCTCGGGCCCCCCCGGCCGCAGCCCCCCGCGGGGACGTCCTCCTCCGCCCTGCCTCCTCTCCTGTCCCCCTCGCCCTGCCAGCCCCGCTCCAAGCACATTTTTATGGTAATAAGACAACAAATTAATCTGCTGTTGCAACAAGACTTCCCTACAGGTAGCCAGTTTGTGGGAGGGGGGCAGAGGGGGATCAGATTCAAAGTCCAGGCGCTGCCCCCCGCGCCCCCCAGCCCCCTTTCCTCGCCGGCTGCACAGCCCGGTACGTCGGAGCAGGTGAGTCCCTCTCCACTTTTATAAGCAGCAGAGCTGCATTTCCTTTGATTGTTATTTATTTTCCCCTCCTTCTAGCCTGTCCCGGCTCAGTAGAGCGGCGTTTCGTTCTCTGTGGCTGGCTTTTTTTTTTTTTTTTTTTTTTTTTTTTTTTTTTTTGGTGGTGGTGGTGGTGGTGGTGGTGCTGTGGTGTGTGTGCGGCGTGTGTGTGTGTGCGTGCGTGTGTGTGTGTGTTGTTATCTAAACCGTTTAGTTTTGGGTGGTTGCGCCTAGATCTCGAAAGTCAGCGGGGGAAAGCAAGACACCCAAGCGGGGAGGAGAGAAGCGAAGAAAAGGCCGCGGCGGATCTACTGGTTTGCAGCCGTCCCGGGGAGACGGGCCATTAGGCAGAGGAGCCATGGCTCAAAGCTCAGGGAGAGCAGGTAAGGGGAGGGGGGGCGCTGAATATTCAGCAGGGAGGGATGAGACCGTCACCCCCAACTCCCTCCTTTGGCAGGAGGCAGCCTGCCTCTGCTCTCTTCCACACACCCCCCCTCCTCGCCCAAGCAGATTCTCCTCTAACGCCGCCACCCCGCCCGCTAAATGCCCGCTTCCCCGAGGGCTGCCCGCCGCAGCCCCGCCGCAGGGCTCGTTTCCCACCGAGTTTACCGCGCAAGGAGCCGCACGGAGCCTGCGGGCGCCGGGCTGCGCCCTGCCCCTGCGCGGCCGCTGCGCGCCGGGCCGCTCCGCTCTGCTCCGCCTCGCCTCGCAGCCCCGCGCCCGCGCCCGCGCCCGCGCCGCCCGCTCTCAGCCCCCAGGCTAGTGCACGCTGCGCCGCGGGCAGCGCGCCGCGGCCCGGGAGCTTCTCCCGGCTGTACAAAGCTCAAGGTATCGCCTGAACTCTCCCCCTCGCAGCTCCCTCCCCACCGCGCGGAACTTGGCGGCGGCGGCGGCTTGGCCGGCGGCGCAGGGCTGCGCGCACGGCGGCGGCGGCGGCGGCGCGGAGCGGCCCGGGGGGCGCGACGCTCGCTGCGCGCCCCCGCCGCCCCGCGAAACCTCTGGTGGGGGCCGATACCCCCCCCCCGGCTTCAATTTTATGATTTGCAAACAAAGCTTCAAACAGCCCCTTTCGGAGGGGAAGGCTTTGCCCCTGCGCTCCCGTCCGCGGTAAGAGCACAATTACGCGGTTTGTCTCTTTCAAATCACATATAGAAACGGAGCTTTTAATTTAAGAACAACAACAAAAAACAAACAAAAAAACCCACCTAAATACCTAAATGGAGGTTTAAAACGCAAACGTCGCCGGCTGTCAGCACGGAGCCGTGCTGCTGCCCTGGCTGCTGCCCGTTTGCTAGAAGGGGAGGCTTGGAAAGAAAGGCTCCGGCTCATGTCTGGAGCTGGGGGTTGCAGCTCTTGTTTTCTTTTATCGTTTCTGGTCGTGTCGCAGAGTGACATATCCCCCACCTAGAGAGCGATTCAGGTACACAAAACAGAGACACATGCGGGAGGCAAATAAAATCCACCACCCTTTAGAGAACCAGATCTGTTGCCTATCGATAAAATCCCCATATATAAATATATGTGCACCACGTGAATGAATGTCAGTATTAAAAACATTGTATTTGTGCATATATACACATACACACGTGCGGTCAAATTTTTCATAAACGCACCAATTAAATGTATTATATATGTTGCATGTTATATATAAGTATCACAAAAATTCACCAAAATGTAAAGGAAAAATATATAGGTAACGAAAAACGGCCATATAATAGAAAAGGCCATAGCGGCTTTTTTCGTTCTTCTCCACTGAAAATCTTCTAAGTCGAAACAGAAAAAAACCTTCAGAAAGTTTGCAATCCCCTCTGCTCCTTTTCCCCTCTGTGTTTTTAAAGGATCTGCTGAAGTCCCTTTGCATCTGAGGTTTAAATAGGGAGATCAATAGAAAACAGTTGTAATGATCTAATTAATTATGGCAAAATTAAAAGCGAGTAGAAAATCAATCTCTGATGGTGTTGAAGATGGAATTAAATTGATAGTCCATCTGTTCACCTCCTAGACCGTATAAATATGCAACCCAAGGACGGAGCTAATGGGATCAAGCTGCCTGGGAGACTCTCTCTCAATCTCTCTCTCTCTTCTTTTTACTTCTTTTCTTCCCGAAGTTGAACCCTGCAAAAATCAGACTTCCAGTGCTCCCACTGTCAGCCCTGTATTTACACAGCGTTACCCTGCACATTAGAGACACGCGCAGACGTTTGCGCCGAGCAACTCAAACCAACAAAAACTGCAAAACCTGAGGGTAAAAAACGTATGCTTAAGCTGAGAAAATGAGGGGGGAAAGGGAAGGAAAAGCTGAGGAGATAGCGTTCAGTGACAGGCATGTTGCTATCGTGCTATTTTTAAATCAAACCGACAGGCTTTATTATGATGGTGATGACTACCGAGTAGTTTGAGGATGCTCTCTCTTTAAGGATCTTTTTCATATCAGTCGGGGTTTAAGGAAAGTCCTCCGTTTCTTTAGCGGGATTTCTCTACAACGCTGTATGCGCGGTGCCAGGAAGAGCTGATCTATCGAGATAGTTTGGTGCCGAGGTTTGCTGGGTCTGTGAAGCTCGAAGGGGAGAGACGCAGCGAGAGGACCCCGGTGGCGGGCCGCCCCCCTGCGCCCGGCCCGGCCCGGCCCGGAGCTCCCCCCCGGCGCTCGGCAGCGCCGTGCCGGGCTCCGCCGGGCTCCCGGCGCTGCCCGAGCGCTCGCCAGCGTGGTCTTTGGGGCTATCCGCGCGCTTTGAAAGAAAGGAGAACTGATGTCATTGCCAAATCAGAGAGCCACCACCGAGTTCCCACACGTGCCCGTTTAGAAATAGCAGTAATAAAGAAATATTCTTTTCCACCCATTTCCCCGCTCGTTTGTACATGTGGAGAACACAGAAATAGCAGAGAGAGCAACGGGGCTAGGCTGAGCTGTCACACTGGAGGAGTTTCCCAGCATCCCGGCCCCTTCTTAATTGTGAAAAATGAAACCTAGGTGCTGCAGTTCAGTTTGAAAACACCCGAACAAAATGATGATGTTTATTGCCCGGGCTGGAGCTGCGTGGGGTGGGACTGAGCGATAGGGGGAGGCGGGGGTCGTCTAAACAAGTGAAGCCGAAATATAAATCAGCTCAGACGGGGGGTCCCAGGCCCCGTGGCAGCGGCGGGTGCACACCCACAGCAGCGCACCAGGGCGCCGCGGCTCCGGGCGTGCGTGGGGGGCACCGGCCCCACCTTCCCGGGCTGGGCTGGTGCAGCGCTGCAGGACCCTGAGCCCCGAAAGAGAGCCCGGCGCGGGCTCCGCTCCTGCGCTCCCCTGCGGGCCCCGGGGCCCCGGCCCCGCTGCGCCGCGCCGCGCCGCCCGCGCTCGGCGTCGCCTCCGCTCGGGCCCGAGCCGGGCCCGGGAACCTGGGCTGCAGGAGGAGGGGGCGAGGGCGCGGGGTCCCGTCTGAAGAAACTCCCCTTGTGAAGTCTGCCTTCCCCTCCCGCTTCCCCATCCACCCATCAAGAGTGTCCTGGGGGAGCAGCCCGCAGCACCAATCGGATTTATTAATTGATGTATTGAAAAGAAGGATTGATTGACATCTCCTAATGGAAATTACAGCCCCGCTTTGCTGCTGAACGCTGCCCTCCCGGCTATCCCTTCGTAAAGAAACCCTTGAGGCGAAAGGTAGCTTTTCATTTAAAGTGTCTCCATCCTCAGTTTCACAGATTAGATACATTTTAAACACAGACACACATATTGCAAATTAGAAGCTAATTTAATTATAAATCAAAACTGGGCATAAATCTGCACTCACCACAAAGGATCCATTTAGCAGAATGCAACCACTTCCCCTACCCTGGAAAACTGCCTTGCAGAAATAACGCTGTATATACATTGCCAAAGTTATGGATTGTGCACAGTTAAAAGAGATCCACGGGAGATATTTTCCCCCACGCTGGGGGAGGGGTAACACCCCGTGTGTCAGAAATTAGCTGATCACATGGTGACAATTTCTCTTTCTCCTAGAGAAAGGAATTCTCCGGTAAATGAAAGTTTGCATAGATGTAGAAGGTTGTAATTCGGGACTTACAGGCTGGGAGGGAGTCGGAAGCGGCAGATTTTGGCAGTCCGGCAGGTCAGGATCAACAGCCGGGCGCGCACTGCGCGCCCCCGCGCGCCCCCGCGGAGCCGGGCTCATACCGGTCGGTGCCGCGCTGGCCGCCAGCCCGGCGGGCGCGGAGCGGCGCGCCCGAGAGCGGCCGAGGCCGCGGCGCTGCGCGGCTCCGAGGCGCTCGCCGCGCCGCCTCCTCCGCCCCGCGCCCAGCCCGCAGCCTGGGGCGGCGAGCAGCGCCCGGGCAGCGCGGCTGCCCGCTCGCCGCTCGCTCCTTCCCCGCCCCCGCCCCCGCCCGGCTCCTCTTTTGAAGTTAAAAGTGTCCTTTTCTCCCCTTCCTTCAGCCCCTTTTCTCTCTCTCTCTCTCCCCCCCCCCCCCCCGCTTGGAGACTCCCCCCCGTCCTTTCAGCCCCCTCTGCTTCTCCTTCTGTCTCTCGTCTCTCGCGCTCAATTCTCTTCCTCGGAGCCCCTAAACTCCGAGGCGCGAGCAGCTGATGCTGAAGAGGGAGGACTCTGCCTCCACTCCGCAGCGAGGCGCCGCACTCGGGCTCTCGCTGCTCCCAGGCAGGGGAAGGGGGGAGCGAGTCCCTCCGTGGGACAGAGCGAGCCGGGACCGCTGCTCCCGCCTACTTCCCTGGCTGTCCCAGAAGGGGGAATGCGGAGGGCGGGGAAGCGCTTCCCCCCTCCCCAACTCAGCACCAGCCGCTCCCTAAAGCCCGCGGCGGCCCGCGCGCTGCCCGCCGGTGCGGGCGCCCCCGGCCGCGGGAGCCCGCGCCGGGCTCGCCTGCGCCCGCCGCAGCGGCGCCGCCGGCCGCCGCGTCCTTCGTGGGGGCCTCTCCGGCGCCCGGGCAGGGGCGGAGAGGAGCCTTCCTTCCCCGCAGCAGCCCGGCCCCGCGGCCGGGGGCTCCCGGGGCAGAGGCAGGGCTCGGAACGGGGCTTGGAAACGCTGCCGGGAATCGTGCGGGGGAATTTTCTCTGGGGAGGTGGGTCCGCGTATGTATAGGACTTGTCCGGGCTCAGCTCTGATGGGAAAGAAAGAAAGAGGGAGAAGAGGGAGAAAGAGGGAAACGTGGGTAGGCATAAAGAGAGAGAAAGAGAGGAAGAGAAAAAAAAAGAGAGAAAGAAAAAGAAAGAGCGAGAGAAGCATATATAGAGAGAAACCGGAGGCAGTCACGGGGAACACGTTACTTTGTAATGCCTGTGTGCAGAAGTCTGCTCCCAACTTCCCCCGCCGGCCCCGCGGAGCAGAGCGCGGCGGCCGCCCCTCTCCCCGGCAGGTCTCTTTGTGCGATCCTTTTTGGAAATGTGAATCCCAGGCAGTCATTACCACACTTTGGCCCCTCTGCCTGCTGGAATTACCCTTTCCGGGGACTTTAATGGGCAAGCGATAGGGTTTTTCGCTGATCCACAGCAGTTTTCGCTCCCTCCCCGTTTTTATGGGTGTATTATAGTTAGGGGTTATATAAATGTTTTTGCGTGTGATAACTGTAAATCCTAACATTTGCAAATGGCCCGGAGGCAAACTAACCTTGGACGGGCAGAGAGAGGGAGGGAGGGAGGGTCTCCCATTACTGCTGATTAAAAGGAGACTTTAATAAGCGTCTAATTCACTCATCGGGAGTTTTATGGAGAAATTAGAGGAGGACAAAAAAAGGCGCCTCTAGCGTGGGGGGAGGGGCCCGCAGAGGCTCCTCTGCTCCCCCCGAGCGCCAGCGCAGGGCAAAGGGAAGAGGCAGCTGGGCCTGGCCAGGGCCACAGCCTTCCGTCGCAGGAGGAGCAGGAGGGCTTACATGTGGGCCCAGCTCCTGTGGGTCAGGGACGTAGCCTGGAAACACCCGCCGGCCGCCTGCTCCGGGGGCACAGAAAGGACCCGGTGGGGGAGCGGGGGGGGGGAGGGAGACGCGGTCCCGGGGCCGCACAAAGACAGCGAAATGCAGGGGCGGCCGCGGAGCGGCCCCCGAGGCGGCCCGGCGGTGCGGGGCCGCGGCCGGCCGCGCACGGCCCCGGTGCAGCGCCGCAGCCCCGTGCCCGCTCCCTGCCTACCTGCTCGGGGCGGGAGGGGCGGACGCAGGCGGGGCGCGCCGAGCCCGGCCCCGTCCCCACGCGTCTGTGGCCCGGGAGGCCTGGAGACTCGCCCCAGCTCGGCCGGCCCGGTGCGCTAAGAGGCGGCTTTGTCGCAGAAGTGTCTCTTCACATTGTTGGCTTTTTTTTTTTTTTTCTCCCTCTCTTTCTTTCTCTCTTTCTTTTTTCCCCCCTCAATGAGGCTGTAAAAGGTCTCCGGCTTGTCTCGTTTTTGTGGCAAACGCTCTCTTGTAAAGAGGAGAGGTTAAAGTGTCGGTGACTGAATAAAGAGTAGCACACGTGGGCTATTACCATTCAGGGCAAACAAACGCAGGGAAGGGAAAAGCCAGCAGCAGGCAGGGCGGGGGGAGCGCGGCCCCCCGGCGCACACACGCACCCAGCCCGCTCTGCCCGCTGCCAGCCCGCCGGCTCCCCGCGGCCGCCGCGGCCCCGACACGCAACCCACCCACGGCTCACAAAGGAGCCGCAGAGGGGGGAGGCATGAGGGGGTCTTAGACGGGGAAAAAAAAGAAAGTAGCTTTAGGGGGAATGTGCTGTGGAGTGTGAAATTGCAGCCCGTGGTGCTCCATATTGTACCAGAAGCTCTCCAAAAACTCATCCTCCAACGTGACCAGAGGTGCTTAGAGGGAGAGAGCGCGGGGCTCTCAGACAGGGGGAGGGGAAGGATGGGGGCCTTTATTCCTTTCCTCCTCTCTTCCTTCTTTTTAATTGTGCATTTAAAACTAAACTTCGGATTTATTTGTTACACTCGCCACCGCGTGCAACCTCGCATCGAGTCTCCCGGGCAGAGCGAGGGAGGGGGAGGGTATCCCTGTCTGCCTCTCGTCGCTGTGTCCTGCCAGGGAAAAGCTCCCCAGACAGCCTTTGATCCGCTTCCACAGCCTCGCACGGCTGCCGGACCGGCCCCGCCACCTCCCTCTCGGGGGGCGATCCGACCCCCCAACCCCACAGTTAGGGGTGAGCCCTACTCCGAGCCCTCCCTTCCTGTGAGCTCAAGCTGCGGAGAAGCAGTGAGATGTCTCCTCAGACCAGAAATCACTGTCCTCACGACAAAACACCCCAAAAGTCACCCGGGCAGATTTTATCAAAGCGGCCCCTTCCTCGAAGCCCCCCCGACACACACACACATTGATTCATTACCACGAAAGCTCACATCTCTGGCTTTTCTTTCCTTTCACAGTCAGGGATTTTGGCTCTTATTTCCTCACCCGAGGTTAAATTAATTGTCACAGGTCAGAAAAATATATATAGACGGTCAGGGTAGATTTATCATGTAAATTCGTAAATACAGTGCTGGGGAGTATTGGGGACAGAGCTACCACCCCACGTCACCAATATTTGGGCTGAAAGCGCTCGCCGACTTGGTAAGGTGAAATAGGAAAAAAAAAAAGCGATTTACTGAGCTGATGAGTTAGCAGCTCAGTAAATTTCGAGGTGGCATAAACACAAAACTTCTGCCCCCACTGCCCCCCAGCACGCCGACCCTATAGCAATAGCTTGCGCTTAACTAGGTCCCAGTGGTAATGAGCGGCCAGCACAAGCTATAGAGGCTGAGAGACAACGTGGGTGCAACTTCTGGCTCTGAGACAACGATCGCAGTCAGAACAATTTTGCTAAAGGCCTGAATTTTCCAACAAATTCCCCCCACTGCCCGATCCCTATTGTTCCCCGGTCTTCGCCTTCAGACCAAGCCGATCTCCCTTCCCCCGGGTGGAAGAAGAGGAGAGGAGGCAATTGCCGAGAATAACTTTTGTTTAACCCGTTTCCGAGAGATAATACAAGCAAGGCAAGTTTGAGAAGCCAGCGCAGCACGGGAGAATTGAAAAGACTTTGGAGGAGAGTTGACAAGGCCCTCGTGGTTACGAGTGTGCTGCGGGAGGAGGGGAGAATGGGATCAATAGAGAAGATTTTGGCTTGATCAGCTGGAGAAAGCCGGCTAATGAAGCAGATCCAAAGATCGCTATCGCCGTAACTCCCCCCCAAAGTTTATTTTTCTTGAAATTTCCGCAGAGAGGCGGGCGCCTCTTTTGAAGTGTAAATGTTTCTAGGTTGGGGGGGGAGTAGAGAAGAAGGAGGAGATCCTCAGATCCTCTTTGAGAAAAGAAGAAAGAAAAGAAAAGAAAAAAGAAAAGAAAGAAAAAAAGAAAGAAAAAAGAGAAGAAAAGAAAAGAAAAAGAAAAGAAAAGAGAAGAAAAGAAAAGAAAAGAAAAGAAAAGAAAGAGAAAGAGAAAAGAAAAGAAAGAGAGAAAAGAGAGAGAGAAAAAGGAAAGAAGGAAGGAATGTATAGAAAGGATAGAAAGAAAGAAAGAAAAGGGGACGGAGTGGTTCATTTCAAATGGGACGGGAGAAAAGGCAACCAAGCCTAGTGGGATGGGGACAGGGCTGGGGAGCTCCGTGCGGAGCAGGGGGAGCTGCGACAGGCCTCGCCCTGGTGCGGAGGGGCCACACGGCTCTGCCCTGGCCGAGGCGACGGGCTAGTGTTTTTAATCCGGACAGACTGAAATTGTTCGGTGGATCTGAATGTTGACAAAGCAATTCTAAGCAATTCTTCAGGAAGTCTGCTGTGGGAAGGGGGCACCAGGTGATATTTTGGTATGTGCGATGGGGGAAGGGGCAAGCGAGCAGAGAGCTTTTTTTATCTTTTCCTCTTTTCTTCCCCTTTCTTCTAATTTCTTCTTTTTCAAATTTCTTTTATCTCCATCTCTTTTATTTATTTTCGTTCTCCTTTCCTTCCCTTTCCTTCCCTTCTTGTCGTGAGAAAACGGTCTTAGTTTTCCGAACTCGGGACTCTGCCTCGCTCCCCGCTGCCGATCTAGCTCCGTTTTCGGGAGCGCTCCCGGTGTGTATTCCTTGTCGAGTCTCTTATCACTGCCCTTCTCATCATCGAGAAGGGGAGACAGCAACGGGAAGGGAAGAAATCAGGGCAAAACACATTCTGGGGGAGAAATTTCAGATCTGCCGCCCTGCCGGCACCGGCCCACCACGAAGTTGTTACCTCCTTAACGTGCGACCAGCAGTTACCCCGGCCCAGAGCATCTCCGTCAGAGACAAATGAACTCTCCCAAGCGCTAGTGACTGCACAGCGCACGGAGACAACGAGCAAGTCCCCTGAAAGCAGAAGCCCTGCGGATGGAGGCAGTTAGGAAAGGTAGCTGTAACACTGGAGGATGTTTCCCTTCCTAATGGGGCTGTTGGAGGCTCCCACGCTCATGCCCGGCCCCTGCCTGCCGGCTGCACTGTGCGCTGAGCCCGGCCCTCGGCGTTGCCTGGCCCGCAGGGCCTGGGGCGATCGGGGCTGGCGGAGGGGGGGGGGAGGAAGGGGGGGAGGGCGCTGGACGAGGAGAAGGGACGGAGATTGCTCGGAGGAGGAGAAAGAAAAAGAGCCGCATTTAGCCGCAGGCGGTGCCCCAGCAGCTCGGCGGGCCGAAGGGGTTAACTGCAGCGACCGGCAGCGCAGTTCCAGCCCCGACGCGAACAGGAGTTGTTTGGCGGGTGGGGGGGAGTTAATGGCAAATGGGTCTGCGACTGTGTCCGTGTCCGTGTGTGCGTGTATGTGCGTGTGTCCGTGTGTCCGTGTGTGTCCGTGTGTGCGCGTGTGTGCGCGCCACAGCAGCCAGCCCCTCGCCGCCGCCGCCGGCAGGTGCGTGCGCCGCCGGGCCGGGCCCCCGGGCCGGGCCGCCCCCCGGGCCGGGCCCCCCGGGCCGAGCCGCCCCCGGGCCGAGCCGCCCCCGGGCCGAGCCGCCCCCGGGCCGAGCCGCCGCGCCGAGCGCGCCGCGGCCCTGCCCGACCCGCGGGCGCCATCTGCAGGCCGCGGCGCGGCGCTGCGCCCGGGCCCGCACCTGCGCCCGGCCCCGCTTCGCCCCGCGCCCCGAGGGGCCGCGGCTGGGCAGGGCCCGGCGTCGGGGCCGCGGCCGGGCGCCAGCAGGAGCGGGGCAGCGCTGCCCCGCAGGCTGGCGGCCGCCGGGGTCCGGAGCCGGAGCGCCCCGGCCGCCGGCGCTGCCCTCCGCGCCGGGGCGGACAAACCCCTCCGGGGCGGGGGGCAGCGTCCCTCCGAGCGGCAGCAGCGCTGGCGACTCCTGTTTCTGCTCAGAGAGCGGCCGCCGCCCCGCCCGGTGCAAACTGCGCCCCGGCTGGGCTGCTCTTAGCGGCTGGGAACTTGCATTTCATTGTGTTCCCTGCACCTCCTCGCAGCGCGGGTCCTGCGAGGATGAGGCTGCCTTACTTCACACGTAACCACCGGCGGTGTCAAAAAAAAAAAAAAAAAAAAAAAAAAAAAACTTTTCAAATCATCCTTTTTGCACACAAGAGAAAGAGAGACAGGAGTGAGGGGAGAGAGAGATAAAACATCAGCTGAAGTGCCAAAATGATTTATGAGACAGTGGAAAATATTTCATAAAGATCTCTTGGAGATTCTTTACTTAACCAGTTAGAAAACAAAGGGGCTGTTCCGTGACAGACAAGCAAAGGGTGGGGAAGGATGGAGGAAAAGAGGAGCAGAAGCAAACGTATTTCAGGTGATGATAAACTCGCAGTTTGAGAAACGAGACTGAGCTCACAGCAACTTCCACCTTGCCTTTTCACTTCTGGTTATTGCCCTAAGAAGGCATCTCTCTCCCGCTTCGTGTCGCCTTGCTAGGTCAAAGTCACGTCTTTTTTAGTAATAAACCAGCTTGTGAAGTAGTTCCTAAATCCTAATCTAGCGCTAAAAAACCGGCAGAGACGGGGAAAGTGGTAGGCCGAATTTGCTTTTATTTTCACAAACATGAGAGAGGGAAACTTTGCGATCACTGAAACAGTCTCAGTCCCTTGGTTCAAAAAGGTGCAAGGTCTCTTCTCACTGCTTTCTTTCTTCCTTTTCCTTCTTTCCTTCTTCTTCTCTCTTTTTTCTTTTTCTTTCTTCCTCCTTCCTTTTCTTTTTTCTTTCCCCTTTTCTTTTTTCTTTCTATTTTTCTTCTTTTTTTTCCTTTCTCTTTCTTTTTCTCCTTTCTACTTTCTCCTTCCCTTTTCCTTTTCTTTCCTTCCTCCCACTAAGTTTCACACCGAGAAAGCCCTGAGGTGTATCAAATCTCCCCTCCCCCGTTTCAGCCCGAGTCAAGTCTTCAGCAAAAAAGAGAAGAGTGAGAGAAGGGAGGAGAAACCACCCGGCTCTGCGTGTGCGCGCACGCGCGCGCGCGCGCTAACCGAGGGAGTTTAAAGCTCCAGAACCGCAAGTCAAAACAAAGCGGGGAGGGGGGGGGGGGGGGGGGATAAAGTCCGCTCCCGCGGGCTGCGCGCAGGCCCCCGGCCGCGCTGCATATTCAGCAGGGCGTCGCGCGCGGCGCGCAGCGCGGCGCGGCGCGGCGCGCAGCCGGGCGCGGGCCGCCCCCCCGCGCCGGAGCGGCCCCGGCTCGGCCTCCTCGCCGCGCTCGGGCTCGGCGCTGGCGAATCAGAGAGTGTCGGAATCTATTGCCTTTGTCTGACAAGTCACCCGGCGCGGCGCGGGCGGGGGCGAGGCCGCTGCGGCTTTTAGAGAGACACACGCCGGCGGAGCGGGCTCCAGTCTCCGGCCGGCTCCGCGCAGGCACTTCCCGCCGCGGGCCCGAGTCCGCCGGATCCTCGGCCCGGCCCGGCCGCCTTTCCCGGGGATTGCTACTCCGCTTTGAACTTAACTGAACTAGCCCCGCACCTGGAGAGCGGCGGGAGGAGGGAGCGCCGCGTCCGCCCGCCCGCCGCGCCGTGCTCCGGCGCCCCCTCCCCGCCGCCGGCGATGCGCTGAGCCCCCCAGCCATGACAGCCGCCTGCCCCCCGGCGCCGCCTGCCCCCCGCTCCCTCGGACTCTGCTGACTCGGCCGGCCCCGCCGCCCGGCCCGCGCCGGCGCTGCCCGCCCGCCCCGGAAAGTACTTCGCTCCCCGCTCTTCCGGGCAGGGGGCCAGCGCGCCCCGGCGCTCCCCTCCTCTCCTCTCCTCTCCCTGTGCCGTTTTTGTTTTTGTTTTGGTTTTGGTTTGTTTTTGTTATTTTTTTCTCCCCTAAGTCTTGAAGTTGAGTTTTAGAGGCGACACGGCGGCTTCAGCCGATTTCTTCCCCTTCCTTTGCCTCCCCATGGATATGCACTGCAAGGCAGACCCCTTCTCAGCAATGCACCGTGAGTACTGGAGCCCGGCTCCTTCCGCTGCTCTCCGTCCTTCTCATCCCTCCATTCCTCCTTCCCCAACCATTCTTCCTCACCTGATCCTCCCTCAGGTCCATCCTGCCAGCGCTAGTCTCGCCGAAACGGGGGACAGAGAGGGCCGGACGGGCAGCGCCAGCGCGGCTGCCCGCGGGGTCCCGGGCGGCGGCGGCGGGACCGGGGGCGGCGGCAAACGCGCAGAAACCGCATCGCTCCCGGAGGCACTCGCGGAGCGCGGCTCGGCAGCCCGGGCTCCTTCCGACTCCGTGTCACGGTCCCGCTTTGACCACGTCTGCTCGCAGCCCCAACGCCGCTCCGGCCCCGCGGGGCGAGGGCGTGTGTGCAAAACCACGATCCCCCCCACCCCGCGACCTGATGCGATTTGCTCTGATTTTGGTTTTCAGTCGCACAGAGCGGAGACGTCCAATTCAAATTAATGGCGGGTTGGTCAGCGGTTGTTTTGCGCTTGTTTTGCCCTGGTTTGGTTAAAGGTTGGACTGCAGGAAAAATAGGACAATTGTATGGCTGGGAAATCTGGCGTTTTCGGAGGTTCCCAAGAAGTCACAGTCCTTCCTGGTTCATCTACCAGGTCCCCGATGTGCATTTTAAATGCATTCTTAGCATGCAGGGAAGTCGATTCGCCATATACTTGCAGTTACGAGAACATTTCTATCGGAGGGGGACGAAGGAAAGCGAAAAGATTTCAGGGGCTGTAATAAGGAGTTTTTCAGGGATTTTAGTTCCACCGCATGGAGAAAAAAAAATACTTCCTGGCTTTAAATTAAAGAAAATACAAATATAAATCCGAGATTGAGACCATATTGACTCAGGAAATGAATAATTAAGAGCAATTTGTAACTTTTGACACTGAAACTTTTGAGGACACGCCCTGCCCGCTGCATAAAAACAAACCCAAAAGATATAAAATTAAAATGATTAGAGTCTATAAAATCCCGATTTTGTGAGGCGAAGGCAGGCGCAGAAATATAAAAGACCAGATCTCAAAATGTGGATGTGGGTAACCGTCTTCGTTTTTCAAAATTAATCAGTTCCCAGATATATTGCTTAGAATTTAAGGATTTAATTTTCGAACACCTTTAACAGAAAATACTCCGCGCATTAGACACTATTTTTAGTTTTCACCGGCGCGACATTCTGTCAGAAATGATAGCAGTAATTCAGCCTTCAGTTTGATTTGGAAAATGTAGGCAGCCGGCAGAGACATTTCACAACAGAGCCACTGACGTTTAAAAACTCCAATAAAATTCATAAACATTTTTTTGGCTCTCGATATTTTTTTTAAAAAAATCAACATTTGATCTGCTCCCTAAAATGTCTTTCTAGATCTACTTACCTAGGTATTAGTAAGCAATTGTAATACATATGGGCGCGGACTCCTGATACACGGACAGACAGCAAAATATAATCTGTTCGAAAACGGTATGATCGAGTGTGTATATGTATATACATACACCGGCATTCACACAGATAAATATACATAAAAATCTTCCTGCTCCCGCAGAAATAACCTTCGAAAAGCATAGTGCAGAGCAAAATAAACTCCAGTAAAAAAATACCCTGGGTACAATAATTTGAATTATTAATTTTTAATCTTTTTTGCATCTGTTGCCTTTTAATACTTTGTAATGCGAGTTATCAAAGGTGCTTTGAATTATTTATCATGGAGTTGCCGAAGAAATTGCTGTCTTGTAACTTTAGAGGCAACATGTGCAGAAGGGGCTCTGAACAAATGAAGAAAACGCACAGTAACATACACCCGCAGGTTTTAGCGGAGAAAGATAAATATTTCCCCTCCCCCCTGAGACCCTAAATATGTTTTGCGAAAGTGCAACAAAAGAATGCAACAAATAACATGAGCTCATCGGGCCCAGGGGAAGGGACCGGGAACCCACCCGGCTCCGTGGCCAAGGCAGCTGCGAGGGGAGATGCTGAGGTGCTAGCGAAGGGGTGAGGGAGATGGAAAAAACTCTATTTGTGCGAAAGGACTTGGATCGATCGCAGGGCAATGAGAGTTTCCACTAAGTTCAGAGCCAATAAGTCAGTGTCAGAAGCAGGGGAGAAAAAAACCTCAGCGAAAATACAAACAGATCATTTTTCAGCAAACTGCAAAAAGGAACTAAGATCTCTTTGCAAGGAAGATACGGAACGTTAGGGTTGCGCGAAAGGAAAGCTTTAATACAGTGCGCACTCCACAGCTATATCAGCTGGATACTCCGGAGATAGAGACACGCGGGTATCAGCGCAAGGGAAGCTGCACCCGCCTGGAAATGTGCATCTCCCCGCACGCCCCGGCACACGCCAACTGCGCCCGCTCCCAGCGCAGAGCACGCTCAGGTGCAAGCGGTGCGCACGGAGCCCAGCTCCGCTCAGCCCCCGGAGGAGACATTCCCCCTCACTCCTCACACCCAAGTCCTCCAGCCAGCACTTAGCAGGTGCATAGTTATTTTTTCCCCAAGTTTATTTCTCCAAATGGAGAAAGATGATTCGGGAAAAGAGACAGAGTAGTCCTACATGAGAGAAAGCGAGGTTTTGTTTAGGAAGGGGAGGGAACAGGGGAAAATAGAGCATTTCAAATTCTCCCCGAATTGGATTGAGGGAGAAGGGAACGGTGAAAGTCTGTTCGATTTTTTTTTTTTTTTTTTTACTAGAGGATTTTTCCCTTAAAGATCGAAATCTGATGAGAGAGGGTCTGTCTGTAAACGAATACCGGCTGAGGGACACAAAATATTTTCTTTCTCTCTCCCTTTCTCTTTCTCCATTTCCTTCTCCTTCTCTTGCTCTGCCTCTAAACCCCTTCAACTCACAGCCGAAAATAAACGGAGACGAGGACTCGTGCGGGGCACGGGCTGGGGCTGGGGGAGGGCGGGTTCGCCAACGGTCTTGACAGAAAACCGCGGCAAGAAAAGCAGACGGGTGAGCGAAGGCAGGAGAGCAGGAGGCCGGGGCCGGCAGCGGGCATGCCCGGGCCGCCAGCACCGCGCTCCGCACTGCGGGAGCGCCTCGCCGCCCGGCGGCGGGAGCGGCCCCGGCGCGGCCGCCCGCTCGGGCACGGCGCTCGCCGGCCGGAGGCAGGCGGCGGGCCCAGGGGCAAACCCCAGCGAGCCCCTGCCTCGGGAAAATCCGCTCTTCTGCCTCCGCTTTCTCTCTTTCTCTCGCGCCTTTTCTTTTCCTTCTTTTTTCTTTTCTTCTTCTTCCCTTCCTTCTCCCTTTTCTCTCTTTCTCGATCTCTATTTTTGTTTCCTTCGTTCTCTTTTTCTTTTTTTCCTGTTTCTCTCATTTTTTTTCTCCTCTCTATCTCTCCTTTTCTCTCTCTCCTGCCTCCTCTTTCCCCCTTTCGACCCTCAGCCATCACCTCCATCCATCTCTAGTCACTGGAGATTTTGCAGTACGAGTGGCGAAGAATCCACGACTAACGGTCTGTTTCTGGTGTGCGTGGGTTGTTGTGTTTTTTTTATTTCTCTTTCCCCAGCAGGGCACGGGGGTGTGAACCAGCTCGGGGGGGTGTTTGTGAACGGCAGGCCCCTACCTGATGTGGTGAGACAAAGGATCGTGGAGCTGGCTCACCAGGGGGTGCGACCCTGTGACATTTCCCGGCAGCTGCGGGTCAGCCACGGTTGTGTCAGCAAGATCCTGGGCAGGTAAGGAGAGCGGCGGCCCCCGGCGCCCCCCCTTCCCCGCGCCGGCGGCAGCTCCAGCCCCGCCGCCGCGCCGCGCCGCGCTCGCCCGGCGGCGCCGCCCGGGAGCTGCGGCCCGCGGCTGGCGGAGCTCCCGCCCCCGCGGGTCTGCGAACTCCGGGGAACGGGAGCGATTTGCGAGGGGTGGGCGGGAGGTGGGAAAGGGCCGGTGGGGGGGGGGGGGGTCAGGGAAAAAAGACCGAAAAAAAAACCCCAGTAAAAACAACTCACAGCAATCCGTGAGCGGCCTTAGAAAATACACGAGCAAACAAACAAACATCAGGGCAAATAAAGAAATACTCGTGGTAACCGAACGCCACCAAATATGGTGTGAAAGAGCCCCCGGGGCAGAGCGAGGAGGGAGCGGCGGGCCGGAGCCCGGCCGCTCGGATGGGCGCCCATGTCAGCAGGCGCTACCCGCCTCTGCGTGGGCGCTGCGTGGGCGTGGGCACCACCGTGCCCCTGCAAAGGACGTGTCAGGGCCGCTGTCGTGAGCGTAGCTAATGGCCAGCAGGGAGGCGGGATGCTGCCGCCCCACACGAGACCCCGCTTCGCAGAGCCCCGGCACGGAGCAAACTCACTGCGCAGCCCGCGCCCCCTGCGCCCTCCCGCCGTACCGGCGAGCGAGCGCGCCCGCGGGGCAGAAACGCGCGGGGCCGGGCCGGGCCGGGCCGGGCCGGGAGGCCGGGGGCGGCGAGCCCCGGCGGCGCCGCTCCCGCGCCCTCCCCGCCCCGCCGCCGCCGGGCCGCCCCGGCGGAGGTTTCTGCTGCGTTTCCCGATCCCCGGGCCTGAAACGCGCGTGGGCGCGGGGAGCACCGCAAACCCGGCGCTTCTCGCTCCCCGAAAGCCAGTGGCCAAAGAGGGGCTCCGAGGAAGCCAACGAGACAAAAGCAAGCGCGGGAGAGGGCCGCGGCGAGGGGCCGCGGCTCGGCCGGCCCCGGCCCCGGCCCCGGCCCCGGCCCCGGCGGCTGCGCGGCCCGACGGCGCGGCGCGGGGCGCTCCGCGGCTCGGCGCGCCGGGGCGGCCGGGCACGGCAGCTAACCGCGCTCCTTTGTTGCTCCGGCGCGGCAGGTACTACGAGACGGGGAGCATCAAGCCCGGCGTGATCGGCGGCTCCAAACCCAAAGTGGCGACTCCCAAAGTAGTGGATAAAATCGCCGAGTACAAGAGACAAAATCCGACCATGTTCGCCTGGGAGATCCGGGACCGGCTACTGGCCGAGGGCATCTGCGACAACGACACGGTCCCCAGCGTCTCCTCCATAAACAGGTAAGAGCCACCCCGCAGCCCCTGCCCGCCCGCCTCCTCACGGCCCCACACAGCCTCGCCGAGCGCCGCGGGAGCCCGGGACGGGGCCCGGGACGGGACGGGCTGCGCCGCCCCCGCGGCCGCCGCGGGCAGCGCCGCTGCGAGGCCGCCGGCGAGGCGCGGCGGAGCCGCTTCCCGGCCGTCGCTCCGGCCCCCTCCCGGGCTGCGGGAGGGGCTTTGAGGACTACAAGCTGCCGCAGCCCCCGCCGCGGGGGCGGCCCCGCTCCCGGGACGGGCCCTGCGCCGGCCGCCCCCGGCCGCCCCCGACCCTCGCAGGCGGCTGGAAACCAGCAGCGTCGATTCAGCACTAACCGTTTCCCCTCCGCCTCTCCCCCGCTGCTAGGGTGGGACTCTTGGTGGTGGAGGGTCTCGGGCTTGAGGTGGCAAAAATAACCGTATGACAGGTACAAAATGACTGATGCAGGGGAAAAAAAAAGGCTGTGATACCTGTAATCAAGTATTAACACACTGCAGCACACGCAGACTGCTCACACGGACATTCAGATGCAACACGCATCAGACCTTCACACTTGGCAAAACGCAGGCACGCTGTCACGCACCCGGTAGAAGTAATCACGCTGTTCTGGTGTAACATCTTTGCTGACACACTGACTACGGCCACAGAAATACAACCTCTAGGACCCTACTAACGCGTGCAACATTTGCAAAGAGTAGAAACAGGCACAGCATAGAGTAAGAATACATGAGATGCCTCACTAATAGAGTAACAGCACAGGAGATTTTGCACATAGTCCCAAATACAGAGCTCCCCCTTCAAATAAATGTATTTAGTGTATGTTCAAACATACGTGCAGCCTCCTGTAGACCATACATAGATAAAAAATGCGCAAGTCAGCATGCTGGCCCTTTTGATATATAACAAGTTTAGACAGATTTTTAAAACCTCGTGTATTTATAGCAAGGGAAACAAAAATAAATAGCAGGGAAAACACAGTGGTATTTTTTGTCTTGTGCTTTTCATAGCAGATTTATCAAAATATGTCTAATAACTCAGGCTGTGTATTTCTAACTCTGGCATCCTATATAAATGGGTTTTAATATTTTGCAAATGATATGGAATTATCCCAAATCATCTTGAAAACAGCAGGTAGAATTAGCTAGTGGAATGTACCTTGGCTAAGGAAGATTCCCTCAGACACACTGTCTCTGTAATATACTGCTAGGCTACCCTAGGAAATTATCCCTGTGTGTGCCATCTGTATTAAAATGGTTATTAAGTTATGAACAGGGTAACATAATACTGATCGGCTAATTATACACCCTCCTAAAAAACCTCCAGGTCTCCGTTACTCTCTCAGTCAGGTATTGAAATAATAACAGTTTGACATTCAGACACCTTACAAAGGCAGCTGTGGAAGGACACCAGCTATGCCTGCGAGGAATTCAGCCAGCGGTAGGGAAGCCCAGAGGAATGGCTGTGGGGTCTTCGGAGGAACGGGATACCGTTCTCCGAGAAACACGGGGCTGACACACACAGACTTCTACCTCCAAGTACGCTAGTGTCCAAGCATCACCGACGCCGCAGCCTCGTGCTTTCTGAACCCGATGCCTTCCATCGGGGATGCAATGTCCTGGGCAGGAGGCTGAGAGCCAGATTTTGCTCTTGCCTTTGCCACCAGTTTGCGGCAGGGTCCGGGCGCTTGTACCTCACTTTCCTCCTCCTGGAAACAAAGACTGATCTTTCTCACAGGGAGGAGAGAACAGGTGTCAGCTAGTTTGCATTTATAAAATGCTTTGAAAAGGACAAGGGCTTTGTAACTGCTAAGTATTACTATATTAAAGAGGCTCAGCTGTGACCCACCAGGTTTGCTTCAGATTGTCATGGCTTTTGAGTGTGTAGTCACCAAGGCACAGGAGCATTTTGGCTTCATGTGATTAAGGCTTTCCTCACTCCTTTTAAAAATTCAGGCTCAGCTTTGCAGTGCTCACCTTTGCTTGGGGCTCCCCAAACCCCAAATCTGTGAGGAAATGAGCCCATAATATCACAGGTCAGAAAATCTGCAAGTTTGTGCTGGCCGAGAACAGGACAGTGAGCTGCGAAAAAATTCCAGCAGAATAGGAAGGAGTGAGCGTGTAAGGGCCCAGTCCTGCTGCCACGGAGGGTAATGCGAGCTCCACCGAGCCCGTGGAATCAGTAACCAGCTTACAAAACACAAGGAGAGGTCTAAGTTCACAATTCAAATATACATTTTGCTGTCTCCCATTGCCAAAGTAAACACATAGAATTGGGTAAATCATTTGTAACCGCGCATTCCTTTGTGTTCCCCTTACCTACTGCATGATCGTAAATTGGACTTAATCTAACACTGACTCTCTGAGCAGCTTCAGACAGATGCCAATTTCTAAAACCAATCTGCTAGAAATATCTGTCTTTGTATTTTCGCAAAATGTGGACTTTCCGCAAAACTGCCTTGGCCCAATATCCAGGACTGTTAGATCTACTTCTGTGAGGGGTTTAATATCTTGAGACTACGAATGAGATCTACGTAGAAAAAGGAGAAGTTATTTATGTCCCTAGAAAGACAGTGAATATTCGACTCAAAAACAGGAAGCTCCATGTATATAGAAAAAGCTACTTTTGGTTATTTCAAGAAGTTCTGAAAATGTATTAATTACATTTTATTTTCTTTCTTTCTGGGGCTTAGTCTAACATTAACAAAAGCTTTAGGGTGAAAGACTACAAAACATAACAATTTCAATTCTCCTTAAAATCTCTTTTAAACCATATTTTCATTAAATATTTTCTGTGGTACATGAAGAATATGTGCCTGCATTGCACTGATCTGTCAGCAATGCACTGCAGATATCAGGATGCATTTGGGGCAAAACGTAATTTAGACGGTATTGAGACTTGTCAGAAACCAAACTCATGCAAATGCAAAATATAGACAAGCTATAGTGAAAAAAGAAGTTGTAACTACTCCCCCAAGATTCATCAAAAAATCCTTCTGCTATGTGGTGGTCTTGCTTTAATGACAGCAAAAAATCAAGATAGTGTATTAGTTACTAGGTAAAGCACATAAAAACTGTCAGAATCAAGACAAAGCAATTATTTGTACTACGGGAGCCTTCCAGTCCCCATTTCATACAGTAGGTACTATATGTTATAAAACTATTATGTACATGTACGCACCCATACACACGTGTGTGTGTATATATATATATATATATATATATATATATACACATACGTATATACATGTAAATATACACACACATAAGCAGCATGTAATCGAAAAGCAGCTGAGTGAAAGAAGCTCTTAATTCTTTGGTGAGCAATTAGTGCTTACTTCTCTGGAGCTTCTCTGGAGCATGGTGTGTCCTAAGAGAACCTTTCCATCTATCATATACTATAGACAAGTTATCTTTGGTCATTCTAAGTTAGAACACTTCAACCGGACTCATTTACGCATTGCTGTAAGCCTTGCGGTGGCCTCCCAAGAATGAGGGTGGCAGCAGATGTTAATGAGAATTTTTGCTTTGTTTGCAGCGCATACAGTTAGCCTAAGAATACAGGTTTCATGGGAAGATAACCAGCTTGAGCAAAATCTTTTGAACTAGACCATGAGCTTTAGTAGGACGGGAGTAGGCACGTACAGGACGTAGACGCATGGTTGTGCAGCTAGAGAGGCAATAGCTATTGTAATTGCAGCATTATTTTCTGTGTCTCTTAATATACAAATTCCATGCACTTCCCCAAATGCAGAGCAGAACAACCCACTCACAGGCAATTTGTCCCACTATTTCAGCTCTCTTGGGTTCAGTATTTGGGACTCTCCGTCTGTTCTTTTACAAGGAATGCAAAGGCCAAAGGATTATGGAGTTACGCTATAGTACGGTCAGCCTTCTGGGTACACCCTGGACAGAGGGTTTCTGAGAGTAGATCCACTAACCCATGGCAGAGAATGGAGTTTAGTGGGTATATCATCTCAGTCAGGCCATCAGGGGTATTCTCTATCTTCTCTTATGTATCAAGTATACATTAATTTTTTGTGTCATGTGCCTGGTTTTGAGGATATGTTTTCTGTTATGTTATGTAACAATTGGCTAATGATTCCTAGTTAAAGCTTCCATTAATTATGTGCTTTTTATAAATACCTATGGGTAGAGACACACACTGACTCATATTAAAATAGCCAAGGAAATATGCTTACTGTACAATGAAATATTGAGCCTGTGACCAATTTCAGTGGCCATGGGCAGGGTTGTATCTCTGTTAGAGCAAAGAATGGCATACTAGGAGATCAGGTTTCTCTTACCAGTTCTGCTGTTAACATTCTGGCTGATTTTGGTCTATCAGAAGGATTCCTTATGTGGTAGTTTTAATACCTGTAACAGGAAAAGAACAGTATTTAGCTACCTTTTAAAAATCAGTGTAGTCAATCCTTCAATAAAGAGCTCAACATATAACGACAACAAGCTCAGTACTGGAACTATGCTGTTTTACATCAGCTAAGGCTTTAGCCCAGGCAAGGGAGATACAATTGAAGAGAACCTCGGCTGAGGTAAACGTAGTGTCTCAGGACAGACAGCCGCGGCTGGAGCAAGGCTGGCACATCAGGGCATGGTCTGTGCCACAGGCGGAAGAAACCAACCTTAGGCAAACAGCTTTCTGAGTCATTCCCTGCTAGCCTAGCTTGAGCGTTTCCCCAAAGGACACCCCAGCCGTGTCACTGCTGAATCTCTCCCTACCTTCCCCACCAAACAGTATGTAAAATCTGGAAGCCTGGGAGGATACGTACAGATTCTAGGGGGGAAGTCTGAAGAGCGTAGAGCAGCTCTAACCTCAGTTTGCTCATAGTAACCAAGAGCAGTGAAAACTGCGTGGTCTGCAGTGGAAGCCAGGCGAATTGCGCAGTTCACAGTGAGCAAGTGTCTGCGTCGCACAAACCTATCACCAGCGCGAGGATTCAGCAGGCACACGGTCGGTTTTCTCAATGGAGAAGGCAAGGATTAGACTGGCCCTGTAGCCTGGATTAGCCTCTGACTGACAACAGGTTGGCGGAGAGCAGGAGTGAGGAAGGCTTGTCTGACAGTACCCAGCATAATTTACCAGGTCTCATAATTTGGCACTTTTTGGTGCACACAGAAGCAACTCGGGATCCTAGCAGGGATCCTCCCGTTCAGCTGATGCTGAGTCCAAGGTTTCCACTGAATTCCTGCACCAGGGTACACTCTCAGGGTAAAAGACTTCTATTGCCAGCCGCTTTCAGTGGAGCAAAGAATGCAACTGGGTCACACTGGGCTTCATTATAAGGAATATACTCCTCTAAACTCAAATTCTTTTCCATCAGACACAAACCTGGTATTATCATCTTTTCATCATTGCAAATAAAGGACAGGCTCATAAAGCAGAGGTTACAGACAATGTTACTGCAGCCAAAAGAGTAAATGAATGCTCACAGCATTCCTCTTTGTCTTATTCCTCATATCTGGCCACTGAAAGGTTGTATGGAGATAACTCCAATAAACTAGTCACATTTTTTCTAATTTTCCTGTGATGCAGATATTAGCTGAACAGATGCAGTATTGTTGTGACTAGGAAGTCTTGCGCTTCCTGATCTGTGAACCTAGAAGTTTGGTACTACATCAGTCTCTTTATCATCTAAAAATGCCAATCCTTCCTTTTTGTATAGATGTAAAAAAGCTTGATTTTCATTAGAAGTTACACATTTTCAAGCTTTTGCATTTAGTAAGTGATTGCTGCTTTCTGCCACAGAGGTAGCTGCATTTCAGCACTGGGTGAATGAGTCTTACAGAGCTAAACCTCATGTACCAGAATGGCTAATATGTGAAAAACCATTTAACTTTGGGAGGAAAAAGGAGAAAATATAAGCGACTTGGCCAAGCAATGATGAAGTGGTGAGAACAATACAGGGATCTGAAGGGCACAGCCCCTCCAAAAGGAAAGGAATTATTCAGGTTTAAACAAAGCGGTATAGCCAGGAATGAAGGCAGGGAAGTAAGAGAGCAAACATTTAAATAGTAGCAGAAGGAATCTCTTCATAGAGAGCTCCGTTAAGTTATAGAATTGCATCCCATAGGAATTCCTAACTTTTTTGAATATATATAACTAGATGGGATTAATAACACAAGCAAACATCCTATACGAAATATTCCTGCATTGGCTAAAGAGACAGAAAATGCTCTAGTAGACCAGCTGGACCCTCTGCGGTACGATATACGCACAAGGTATACAAAACAAAGGCATGTCTACAACTATATACCAAATATATCCAAAAGACTGTCTCTGATCCTAAAGCCCATTCAAACAAATGATTTCTGTATTACTTGAATAAAAAGATTATACTTCAAAACAGCTGAACACAGCCAGATCTTCACTAAGTTTAACCTGACATGGACTTTAATGAAGGCATGTCGACATTCAAACAGTTTTGGCTCACTATTTACAATCTGCACTATATTTAGGGATCCCACTTTTAGGGAAGCTCTTTTTAAATGGAAAGAAAGAGACTTTCAAAAGCATCTGTCATCAGCCTGACAGTGCAGCTAACTAGGGCTTCAGGAAATCCCATCCATGTGTAGATGACTCTGGTGATCATTATAACTCTTAAAGGCAGTCGGAAAGGTTTGAGTTTTGCACCCAAACAATCATTCTTTAAACTGAGAGCTAATGACAATGAGAAGTTTTCCACTGTAATCTCAGTTAATCCATTGCAGTCTACACACATAGACAGATTTACCAGTTTCAATAGTTAAAAAAAACGCTGAGACTGAGCCCAAAATCATGAGATTGGCATAAAAATCATGAGCACTTGTAATACAAGGTGGATTTTTCTTACTTGTTTTTACTTTTCTACCTGAAGTTTTTAAAGGGATTTGGGTATCTGACATTAAATGATTTTTAAAACACCTTAACAGCACAGCCCTTTGTGTCTTCAGGGAGCAGAAAGCCCCCCTTTCAAGATCCCCAAATACCCCTGAGCACTGGAAACATACTTTATTAAATGAGAACTGTAATTCTCATGCTGTCCCTTGGCTAGAAGAGCTGGAAAGCCAACAACAAAGACTGTTAGGCTCATGATGAAACACTAGACAGTATGATATTCAGCGTTAGCCTCCAATTTTCTCCAGTGCCAGTAACTGCAAGCTGATTTTGTAGCACTTATATGGCTATCTACCCAGCTGAAAATCACAAATCTAATCTCTTGGTTTCCAAACTCCTCAGACTGCACTTACAAATATTCATTTCTGATCAATTGCACCTGCTAATATTTCTGAATGCTCACATGTGATGACAGAGTCAGAAGCAATGTTGGGGCTTACTACTTCTACTGCAACTGCATAAGGCGGCTCTGGGCACAGATCACAGCCCACTGCCCAAAACAGGCACTGCATAGATAGGAATTTCTTTCACAAGATTCTTTTAGGAAATCAATGTATGCACATGTGCTTTTCTCCATGCCATCCTCTTAACTTCTGCTAGGCTTGTAGTTCAGACAGTCCTCATGGTTTTAGAGATTAAACATCGTTATCTGTCATAAGGAATGAGAGACTTGGCCAGGGCTCATGCACCAAAGCTGAATCTAGCAAAAGGCAGAGCAAAACTGAAGAGCTCTCTCTTCAGGCTCCGATCTGACAAGATCAAGGGTGAACGTTAGCTAGATTGCGACAGCCTCCGCCTCTCCCCCGATAAGTAGGCAAATAAATAAATAAATAAACGGTATCCTAACTGCACTGAGAACTCAATAAAACAATCACAGCAAATATGAGGAGGTATAAATCTCATGTCTGCACAGGTAACCCACTCAATTGCTTTTATTACGGCTCAGCCTGACTCCATTTATTACCATCCGTGGCCTGGGTGAAGGATGTTTGCATGGAGGGTGGTCTCCTGGTGAAACCCTACCCCTAGAGCCGTGACAATCAGCCCATACAGAGCTGGATTTTGGTGGGGAGACCAAAGGCAGATCCATCTGTCTGCAAGAAAACCAGTCAATAACCCTGTAACTAGACCCGTTGTTGCTGGGAAAGGGACAACACAATAGTTCAACACTGGAGCCACAGGAGAGAACTAGCTGTGGTTGGAGTGTGAAGAACGACAGGGCATACGCGTGATGTGTTAGAGGTGTCCGGACAAAGTATGTCCGTCCCTACAGATATGTGAGGAGGAGTGATGGGGTAGGAGGAGTGTAGAGGGCAGCTTTGCACAGATAGTCAGGAAATTGGAAAGGTCAATGTGCCTGGAGGTTGGTACGCGGAAGGAAAAAGGGTAGAGTCATACTGCGTGTTTTTACAGGTCATTTTTATGGGGACTGTGAGTACAATGCAGATGCATCTTTGGGGAAATTTGCCTGTTGGCTGGATATTACATATGAGTAAACTGGTACATGGCAGGGAAAATGTATCTCCTGGCAGGCACATACGCGGTGACACAAAGTGCTAGGAAGCTAAAGGAAGCATATGCGGGAGTTCTGTGTGGCCAGGGAAGGAGATTCCTTTGTCCTCCGTCTGGCTTGGGATTTATGTGTGTACTAGTTTTGACAGAGAGGAGGGAGAGTGATGTGCCAAAAGCCTGAGCTAACGGACTGTGAGTTCACAGATACGCTTTCTAGAAAATGCTATGTATGAAACATTTACCCAAACCTCACTGTTAAATAGTGAAAGGGGATGCTGGGGACTTCTCTCTGCCTGTATGAAAAATAGAAGTAGGACATTTTTGGCTGCTCTCATCCCCTAGTTCTGC
Source organism: Rhea pennata (assembly GCF_028389875.1). Classification (NCBI taxonomy): domain Eukaryota; kingdom Metazoa; phylum Chordata; class Aves; order Rheiformes; family Rheidae; genus Rhea; species Rhea pennata. The sequence goes on from NC_084669.1 coordinate 21,955,359, forward strand.
CATTCCCATAGTGGCTCTAAAATTTGCATGGCATATCATTCCCAGTGCTTTTAGCACCCCGCAAACACAGGCACACATGCGTGCGCACACATACTCGCGCAGAGAAATGCTGGAGCTTGCCTCTATTAATTCCTCTCTCATGGGAGCCAATTTAATTTTTATTCCTTTGGTTGCATGTTGAGCAGTGCCTCTTCTCCTCCAAGGGGAGCAGCCTCCACTCTCTGCAGACTTCAGGGCACAGGCCTAAACTTCTGTCTCTTGTTGGAAGGCAAATCATCTCAGGAACAGCTATGGGCTCCCATCAAAATGCCCATCATCGTATTTCAGTTGAGAGGGGAGGTATCCATACTTTGCAAAGTAAATTGATCTCTGCTCATAACTTGTAACAGGAAAAGCAGAGAATGTGACAAGACAACAAAGGCGCAGATGAAACTCTCACGTATCTGCCAGACAGGATGCTCTTTGCCACCTCTACTTTAAGGGTAGTTTAGATGGCTCTGGCAACAAGAACAGGACCAATCGCTTTAGGTAGGGAGGGCTAATATCCCAGCCCTTTGATTCCTGGAGCTAGACCTCATTTTCATTAATAGATCTTCTGTTTCTTCAGGCTGGGCTGAAATATGAGGGAGACTTCATTATCCCCGCGCCCATTTTCAAACTCTCTTTAAATTGTGATGGAGTCTTTGGGCACTAATGTTTGGGCACTTCTTAAAGGGGCTTTTGCCTTTCAACATAGTCATACTTTCCTAAAAATTCTTTTAAGAACATTTTTTGGTCAGTCAACCTTTAAAACAGAAAATTGCAGCATAATGTGGCTATGTAATAGTGTCTGCTGTTAATATTTGCCTAAATTTAGGCTCAGAAAAACATTCTTGGTTGTTTGAATTTAGGCTTTCAAGCTTGAAAATGTATACATTTATACATAAATTATATACACATAAACACATATATGCATTTATATATAAAATTAATGGGGAAGTTAGAGATCAATAAGGAAAGAGGAAAGGAAGGATGCATGTTTGAGGAAAAAGGATCCATGTTTGCATACTGTAAGTGCAAAGAGGAAGTGTATTTCCAGGATACAAGTGGACCAAGGCAGAGTAAGCAGAGGTGGAGTGGAAAATGAATAATGCCACAAATTCCCTCTCCATACTGAACAAACAGCAAAATTCAAGTTTTAGAGAGACTACGTGCCTCTCTCTCTAAGAGAGGCAGAGCTACCAGCGCGGGGTGGGGTGGATGGGAGGAAAGGGCAAGGGATAATGATGGAGTGAAAGGCTGAGGAAGATCTGCCTTGACTGTTGTCGAGAACAGACTTGCTGTGCTTTCACACAGAGCAGGGTGGCCACCACGCCAAGCAAGGCACAGAGAGGGACCATCCAATATTGACATCCAGCTCCCTTATGTGGCTTTAACAGTTTCAGGCTATGTGTGTGCCTGTGTCAGGGGTCTGCGCAGGGGGAGAAGGAAAGGATGGGGACAGAGTAAGTGAATCTGGCTGTGCATGAATTCTGGTGAGGTATACAAGCTGCTGAGCAGGGAGGAGCTGCATGTGTGTGTCTGTGTGTTTGCACGTAAGAGCACATGTGTAAATGTATAAAAATGTGATTTTTGTGATCCTAACCCTTTTGTGGACTATATAAATTTCTGTGACTTGCAGTGGTATTTAAAGAAAATTATACAGTTATGGGTGACTGCCTCTTTAAGACAGATAGGTGCTTGGTGCCCAGCAGGCAAAACCAGCAGAGCTGGTGGCACAGGGACACAGGCAGTGGAAGGGAAACGACCCTGGCACAGCTGAAGGCAAGGGGTAAGGCGATCGTGGGGAGTAAGTCTTTAGAAAAATGCATGCAGAGGGTGCCGGCCTTGTAAACGAAACCTTTGTGCTGCCTAGAGCACCACCTTTCCAAAATGAAAGCACCTTCTGCATCATTTGAATGTGCTCCTGCATCATTCTGTGCACTGTGAAGTAATTTGAGCACGGAAACCCGCATGCATTTGTGTGGCAAGACCGTCGAGCCCCTATTGTTCCACCAACCTGCTCTGTAATGGATATTTGGGTTAGACTTGCCCTATACCCCATGACATGTGTACGAGGAGGAGCGTGGGCATGTCACTAGGGCAACTCCAGCTGGGAGTATAGACTTATCACAAGAATCTGAATGTACATATTACTGGTCTGTGTAAGGACAAAGAATAGTCTTATCCAAGGAAAAAACGTTGCAACTCTGCAGTCATGTACTGGGAGTTACAGGGGCGAGCAAAGGCATGGTGCTATGCAGTTCTGGAAGCCCACCTAGGTTTGTGGGGCTCTGTATACGATTCTGCATGACTGCGGAGCAGCCGCGTTTCCCACGGGCAGGGCCACAGCGTGGTGCACTCACTGCTTGTGGCTGTGCACAGCTGCGCACGCGGGTGCCTAGCGATGACCTGTGTATTTGTCAGGAGTCCTTTTGTGTAGGCCTCTGGACAAAGTGATGTGGAAGCCACATCACCAGCATGCTGAGGAAAATGCATCTGGTGAGACGGGCAGCGTCAGTAACACAAACCTGCCTGTGAGCGTGCCTGTGGCGGAGTGGCAGGTGATCATGGAAGATGTGTGAACAAGGAAGGCACGTGGTGGAGCGCGTACATGTACGCACAGAGATGCCATGTATGGACCTGCTGTTTGGGGCACCTAGCACGTCTGAGGGAACGTGTGTACACGGTCTCATGTATTCAGAAGGATGTGGATGTGTGCTAGTGTATCTTATAGAGGACCCAGGCTGCAAGAAGGTGCTACCTGGCGACAGTGGAGGTGAAAGAGGTTATGCTAGAGGAGGTATTTCTAATAGTATACATAGTTTAATGCACTGGACTCTCCTCTCCTCTCCCCTTCTCTCCCCTCCCTTCACACTCTTCTCCTCATTACCCAGGTTATCTTGTTTGGGTTAAGAGGCCAATTTCAACAGACTATAATTGAAGAGTGAAGAGAATCTGATAAGATAAGGAAGGGACATCATTCCTCAAGGGATCAATAGAGGTTTCATGTTCCTCCTTCCCTGCTGTGTTCCTAACATGCTAACGCCGTGTGCCCATGGGCCTGGTTTATTTGCTCTGCTTGTCTGCATGCCGGCAAAGGAAGAATGGCAGTTGGGGGGTGGCTCTAGGCCCTTGTCTGTCCGGGCTGCCAGAGCAGGGCAAGTGGAAAAACGAATGTACAATGGGGATGCTGGCAGTGGTAATGGAAAGGAAGGGGACAGGGCAGTGTAGTGGCCTCCAGGAGCCAAGAGGAGGTAGGGATGTGACAAGCTTGATGCCCACCTGGATCTGGCAGGTGGGCACAGGCTCCTAAGGGAGATGTTCACCTTTGATCTTTTATCTCAGTGCCTTGTTCTGCAAGGGAAAGATATTGATAATTTGTCTAGACAGACTTGTTTTTCGTGGTGCTCACCAGCAGACAAGCTTAAAGCTTTTTACAAGCACTGATGGGAGCTGAGCCACTCGCGATGAGGGAGGAGTAATTACCCGTACCCAAGGCAGGGCCAGGAGCTGGTCTTGATGAGGTTTATGTTAGGATCTGTGGTTCAGGCTTCGTGATTCCAGTATCTCTCGAGCTGTCCCTAGCAGTTTTTTTTGGACTAAAGCAGCATGGGAGGATCCACTTAAGAAACATCTGAGCTGCCTCAGCAGACAGGACAGGTCCCTCCACGGCAGGCAAGCCCGCCGGGGCTCCCCCCACGCTGCACGCCGACAGCTTGTTTCCTTCTCGCCTGACGCCCCGTGGCAGGAAGGTGCGTGTGTGTCGCAGGGGCAGCACGAGAGCCGCACGCGTCCTTGCCGCAGGGATCGGCTCTGCCTGGCACGTGCAGGCAGCCAGGGCAGGCGGGCTGGGCAGCGGCGCGGACGGCAGCGCTGCGCGGGTCTCCGAGCGGCTGCGCAGAGATGTCCCTGCAGAAGCCGCGGTCTCGTGTGGGCGGCAGCGCTCTGCAGGGCGCTCTGCCGTCGCCGCAGCCCACGCGGGGAAGCCCAGGCCCGGGGAGACAAGCTGAGAGGTCAGCACAGCACAGGATCCAATCCAGACCCCACGCTGCAAGGCTGGGCAAGTTTCTGGAGAGCCTCAGACACCCAGGGGTCTGCAGCTGAGATATCTTCTTCCAGCTGATTTCTTTTTTAACACCCAGAGAAACAAGACACTGAGAGCAAGTCAGTCATGCAGTGAGCATGTGGCAGAGTTGGGAATACAACCCAGATCCCCTGACTCCCAACCTCAGGCTTTAACCACTAGACCATGCTTCCCTCTAAGCCACCTTGAACTTTCCTCAGTGAGGAAGGGGGCTGCTAAGCCTCTGCGGGCTGCAGTTTACCAAGCTGTCAGGAGTGTGCTCACTGGACCGCCTCACCAGAGACAGCCTTCCTCACACACGCTAAAAAAGTTGAAAAGAAATTCATTTCATGGCCGATGGTTGCTTAAAAAAGGCGATTCCAGCATATGTATGTGATAAATGTTAACTGTGCATTAATCGCATTAAAGAGGACCCTATAAACTTTTCATTTCTAATTAAATTCTGGCCGGTGATTCTGGCGAAGCCAGCACACTCCGGGCCTTTGTTTATGTGGAAAATTAAAATGCAAATACAATGGAATTTATTTCCATTACCGGAGTGATATGCTGGGCTCCTCCATTTAACAGCCTCCAATTACTTCCAAACAGGTCTCTCTCCTTCTCTCTCTCACTTGCTCTCTTGCTCTCTCTTCCTCTCCCCCTTACCCCGCGGTACTGCTACCCCGCTGCGAGGAGCGGGGAGCCGGTAAAGCAGTGGGTGGGCTAAGCATGGTGTCACCTACTCAAGGTCAAAGGCAGGCAGGAGGACGGAGGAGGAAGAGGGAAAGAGTGGGAGAGCCCAAACGAGAAGGCAGAGGCAGTAACATGGCTTGAGCTAATGCAAGGAGGAGTAAAGGAGCTGCTACCTGTTAGCAGCCTCACTGAGAAATATTAGCTAAACTAATTGGCTTGCTAAATCCCCGCAGTCGAGATGACCCGATTGGGAGAGGTCACAAGCCTTCTCCTGATGGGACGTTTTGGTGACAGGATACACCTGAGAGCTCTCTTGGGAAGTTTTCTTGACCTTTTGTAGTCCACGCCATGACTTTGGATGTGACTGTAGCTGGGCCATATCCTGACGCCTCACGAAGCACAGAATGGTCCTAGGGCCACACTGCCTGCACACAGCAAACAAATCCATGCAGCAATGACACCTAATCATCAGCAGAAAAATAACTGAGCTCCCTTGTTTATTTTTCAAGTGACCAAACGTGGTTACACTGGCACGGGGCACTGCTGCACAATGCGTGTGCAATTCAGAAACCCAGAGATTCACGGCACGTTTAAAACATCTTAGTACATATTTTTACAGGTAAACACTGCTGACACAGAATCACATTCATTCCTGTATAAATGAAGGACCCTGGTCAGTGCAGACACGTGAACATCTTCAGGCAGCCACACACACACCCCACACATCTGCGAGCAGACACGGGTGCCCTTCTGTGTGTCCATACAGAAAGCCACACAAGAAGACCCTTGCAAAGGCATGTGTGCTTCACTCTAGACTTATGCAGTCATTTATAGATCTCCACAGATGCAGGCAAATCCGTTTGGAACGGCACAGTGGAGTCTTGCCTCCAGAAACTTCGGACATGGAGACTTGCTCAAAAATGTAACTGACAAGTCTCACCTAGATCAGAAGCATGCCAGGAGGTACACGCATCTAAACACATCACGTAGCCTTAGAAATACAGCTGATCTCTTCTTTCTAAGGCTTACTAGCCTTAGAAGTAAGCATGTGAGGCGCGCACCGAGCTGTAGACACCGCAGCGGCCACAGACCGCTCGCGGGAGCACGGGGCGGCGTGGCGGCCAGCCCCGCGGCGCTGCGCGCCTCGCCAGCCAGGCAGCCTCGGCACGTGCCCCGGCACGGAGGGCTCGCGAACCAAAGGGACGTTCTCCCTACTGCATGTGAGCGCCTTAAGGAATCACCTAGCGCGAGCGATCCCGGCGCAGCCGACACAGGGAAACACGAGAAGGACACATTCACTCACGACGCCGAGGAGAGGCCATTACCCAGCCAAACAAGCCAATGCCTGACATCATTATTCAATACACAGGAGCCCTGAAATGCACACTAACTCAATCACAGAGACACGCAATTACAAAATAATCCTGATGGGATCAATTGAACGGACATGCGGTCGCACAAAGCACACCCACCCCGGCGTTAATGCACAATAATAGCTGCCCAACAAGTGAATACAAATCAGGCACTCCAGACCACAGCGGCGAAGCACGCGGGCCGCGCTCTCGAGGCGGGCTGGGGAGCTCCGGCCGCAAAACCCACCCCTGGCAGAGGGGCCGACCGCTGAACTTCGCGCGCCTGCAGAGTCTGGCTGCTGTCGGTCTGGGGAGCAGTGAGCAGTAGGACCCTGAAGCCAGAGCGTATTTGCGTCCTGGTGAGGCCAGTGGACCCTGAGGGCACTCAGGACCCTGCAGGATTGCACCCACAGCCTCTGAAATACACCCATATAGCAAAGTGACACATTTGCTCAATAACCAAAAGCTCACTGCAGTCACTACTAATGCAAGCACGGGCACGTGGCCTTCAGGACTCACCGTAACACAAACCAATACAGCAAAGCGAAACCCACTGAATAATATAAATGCAACATGTCCACACTATGAAAGGATGCAAACGCTCCTGAATACCCAAAGCAACAGAATCTTCTCACAGTCAGGCCTCAGCACAACAGCAAACTCCCTCCCAAAGCACACACAAACATACCACAGCACCAGTGTCCTTCCCCATCACACGGGAATAGAGTCGAGCGCCCACGTTAAACACGTTCACAACACCAGAACCACAAGAAACCTTCCCTGCATCTCTCAGGCTCTGCCAGGGCGTGCTAACCAAGCACTTAAACGGGGCCTCAATGGCCAGCTTTTGCAAGGCCTGCCTGCTCTTGCGGGCAGCGAGAGAGCGGACCCACCTCCCCATCTCCCAAGTCTTTTTCTGGGCACTGGAGGCATGAGCAGTAACCAGGTTTTGTGTCTAAAAACTGTCTATTATTGAAAATGACAGAGAGGACATGGCAAGACTGTGTGTGTGTGTGTGCGTGCGCGCGCGCGCACTGTGAGTACAGGAATTCCCCTTCCTGGACCAAGTCGGCTGTTTGTAGCCATTAAAAAGCCTAGGTCCTCATGCTGGGTGTTCAGTGAGTATTGATTCAGTCTGCAAGCAATTTTAATATTTCTTCAGGGACTTTCCAGCAACAGCACAAGTCATTAATTCACCCTCCCAAATTGCTTATTCAATAGCAGGAACATGGCTCCTGAATAAAGTCCCAGAATTTATGTGACTCGCACAAGTCAGGAGGTCAAACAACTGTTATGGAGCGAAGTTAAAAATCCAAATAAATTATTGACACTTTTTTGGGGGAGTGGGAGGAGGGAGAGTGGGGGAAGGGGAAGAAAAGGTATTTAAAATAGGGTTTTGTTGCAATGCCCCCAGGATAAAGAATGGAAAGAGATTGAAGACAAGTTGGAGTTTGTAAAATCAATGGGATTTATTGCATATCCGCTTGGCATTTAGTAACTCCTTCCCTTCCACCTCCCTCTGCTCTGAACATACATGGGGGAGATAAACTCTTCCACAAAAGCATAAGCAGCCAGCCCCAAAGTACACACATGTACACCCACACCCTGAAACACCAGCGCACGCACACGCAGGGAGGAATATTGCTGTCAGGCACTGCTGTAACACCAGAAGATCCTCTCAGGCCCAGGACCCCACCATGCACAGCATTACACATAGCCGTGCAGTAAAAGACAGTCTTTGTCCGCAGTCTTTGTAGAGAAAGAGACAGGAGGGGAAACTGAGGCACAGAGCGAGTTGGAACAGCCGGCTCGGAGTCACAGGGCCCGTGAGCACACCGGCGGGATTAGGATCCAGGCCACCGATGCCCACCAGCCTTCGCGCTGCTGAAAGACGCTGCCTTTCAAGGGACTGAGAACACGCGGTCCCAGTGAGCACAGCCTAAGGAGCCATCCACCTCCCGGGGGGGCAGGCACGCACTCCGTAAACGCACCCAAGAGCTAACCCCACCCCGCATCACGCACGCCCACCCGCATGCAGATAGATGAACATGCACATACAAATACACACGTGCTTTTACTGAGCTCATTGCTATTCAGAAAGCACTGCAGGCAGATCACCGCGCACAAGTAGAACTCACCTGCAGACTGACATACACGCAGATGAACGTATGTACAAATGCACAACACATATGCACGCACTGATACATCAGCATATCCTTACAGAGATGTTTATCCACACCGCTGTACAGAAAAAGTCCTGCAAACTGATGTGTTGCTGCAAATCTGTATTTTACTTATAGTGGTATCTCTTTAGCTAGCTCTGTAGAGACAGATACCTAGATACACAGAAATACATTCTGTGCAAGCACATTAATGTATAGGACTGTCTCCTTATCGTATTATACTGGTAACTGTTTCAATGAAGCTACGCTAATTTACACCAGCCAAAGATCTGAGACTGTATTATCTGTCGAACAGCATTTATTCATTAGCACTAACTCTGTAAAATAGCACGGGCACAAAAACACAGCCTAACCGTGTAATCAAGAAGTACTTGATGGCTCGGGAGATGGAAGTGGTTTTTGCTTTGTTTGGGGGTTGGTTTGTTTGTCTGGTTAGATTTTTAGCAAAGATTTTGGGCAGATGTTTTATCTGAGTTGAGATTTTCCAAAATGCAAATTTTCAAGGGCTTTTTTGCATTCTGATAAACAATGTTTGACAGCATTTTCTTACTAAAATATGCTTTGACCAAATACCCAGGATGGTTTTAAATTTAAGCAAGGTAATGAAAAGTTTGAAATTTCCATAATTATGCTTTAAAAATATTAACATATGTGCATGAAAAAATATGCTTCTGAGATACTTCTCTGACTGCTTTGTTCATGGTTGATTTTGCAATTGCCCTTTAAAAAATGGCAAGAGAAAATATTTGGGCCACCTTACGGACCCTCTCTCTTCTTAGACTACAAAATATTCAAAAGGAAATGTAAGAGTAGTATAGTTTGCTAAATACCATTGCCTCTGTCCCTCTGCACTCCTGTACCTACAAATCCTTATTGCGCCAGATCTTGTCCCTACGCTTAGTCGAATCAAACAATGAAATAAATGTTAATTTATAGCTGGAAGTTTGCTGATCCATTAGGTGGACAAGTACCTAATTCAGACTGCTTTGAAATAATGCAACTGGATAAAAACTGTCAAAGTTCTCCAGAATATCATGATTTTCTGACAGGTTATCTTGCAGCCCCCCAGAACTAGAAACAATACCGTATTCCACTGCAAAAGCCTAAATAGTAGCATTCGAACAATTAAAAATCACAGCTCAGGTCTTCAGATGGTGTTAATCAGTTCTGGTACCTCTCCTCTATCTACCCCAGCCAGTGTCCGGCCCCGTGTGCCAAACGCTGGGCCGCGCAGTCCCAGGCGGGTCTCTGGCAGGTGCCGCCGCCGCAGCTCCGGGGCCGGCGAAGGCGCCCGCGCGGGCGCAGGGGCGAGGACGCGCGCGCGGCGGCTTCGGCTCTGCTGCGCTTGGGCCGGCGCTGGTCAGTGGACAGTTGCAGAAGGAGTCTCAGCTGAGACGGTTTCACTGAGAAAGAATAGGCAATGGGGTCGTTTACACGGAGGCAAGCAAGAAAATTAATCCGAATTAACTTTGAAAGCGGATTGGTTAAAACCATTAAAATGCTGTTTGGATGCTCATTCAAAATATAAGTGTCCTAAATTCAATTTAGTTTACTTCATTTCCGAAGTGAATTAAGCTAAACTAAATTAAAGCTGTCTTAATTCCAAACAAGGAAGTCAGAGGTGTAATGTAGTTTAACTAGACCATTTTAATCTCACACTTTCAGTAAATTCAAATTAGTTATTTTGCATAGCCATACGCAGGTAAACCCTGACACTGCTAACTCCTACAGGCAGAGACTGTATTTATACGGAGTAAGAACAGTGGCACTCAGAGTCCAGGGTACTCTCCACCTGCCATCCCAGTTGTAACATAACGTCATGTAGATAATAGCCAGGTTGTCCAAGGCCCACAAAAATACATGCTTCTGCAGTTTATTAAATGGATGCCAGATACGCTATTCAAAAATACAGCAGACCTGCACTCACAAATTTATACAACTATGCAAAAACCTACAGAAGTATGAGCCTTACAATGTCGCGAGGTTCCACCTAAATCATCTATCAGTATTAATACGTGTTAGATATTACATAATGGATATTATAGCTTTGCTATGGATGAGTTCTAGATGATTATGACTTATTATTTGTAATAACTGTGCTGGGTGCTCTACAAAAACATCAATATAGCTGGCTGTTGATGGTTATAAGCCACAGATCTGAACAGCCTATCTGCCTATTAAACTCTGTTAAAAACTGTAATGGTTGAATAAATGTTTATTAAACTAAACGTCTATTAGATCTTCATGGGGTCTGAATATAATATGTGACCCAAATGTCTTAACTACATATAGTCACAGTCATAAATATAGATCTATAGGCAAAAATAAACATGTACGCACAACATCATATGATAAATTAAAACACGCTAAGGGACAAATGCTAAGTGTTGTGAGCCCACAAACAGCACATACGTAAACTGACATATAGTTCATACTCTTGACACTTCAGACCTGTTTGTGACTTACATAGAGTCACGCAGACTGGCTCCAGATTTGTCCTCTGGTTATAAAAGTATGACTCTGCTCTATTAATATGAAAACTAGACTATGTTATTTTGAGATGAGCAACAACTGTATACTGGAAGTGTATGTAGCACCCAGCACCCTGGAGTACAAGCCTGTGGCTGGCTGTTAGCAACATAACAGAGCAAGGAGTAAATAATAAAAAGCATTAGGACCAGAACAGGAAGGAGAGAGATTCAGCTTTTCTCCAGAAATTTCCAGCTGTTCAATGTGGTTTTTATTTTGAATCAGAACTTCAGGAAAATTTCTACAACCACATTTCAGCACAGTTGGAAACTTCTGTTTCAATAAAATGAAAAAGTATTATTCAAATTTTGTTTTCAAATATACCCAAAAAGGTAATTTTAAAACGATTTTTTTTTCCCTTTCTTATCGGGCTGAAACTCTTCTCACAATTTTGTTTACTTCTTTAAAACTCAGTGTAAAAATAACATTAGATCTAAACTGACACATTCCTAGTGCTCTTTTTATTTTGAGTTTGGTCAGACATCATTTTCCACTATAAAATATTCCCTGATTCTGATAAAAGGTGAAACCCACATAAATGGGATACTCCCTAGCAGACTCAAGTGAATACTGTGGAACTCTACAGCACACAGAGATAATACTGCTTACATACAATGCTGCCCAGACCTCAAAATCCTAAGTCAATATTCCCCAAAAGCAGAAGACCAGCGTAAAATTCACAAGACTGTAAATAACAATGCATTTGGGTTTCTTTCTCTTTGCCTCCGGTTCTGGGCCTTTGGGAGAAGCCAGGGCCCACTTCCCACCTGTTCCTTGCAGTCGTGAGAGCCAGAAATACCTTGGTTTTAAATGAAAGCTGAGATTTGCACATAATTGCTTATCTTTAAGATCTGAGGTTTTACATAAAATACCAAGTATGAAGGGCTTGCAAGAGAGCTGAGAATATTAGCTGCATTTATCTGTTTCCTCCCAGTTCAAGACTCTTTTCCTAGCACACACATGTCTTCTGTTAATCAAAATGAATGTCCACAAGGAATTCAGCACAGGCTCCTGAATTTTAATAACTGAAAACAGGCTCAAAGCAAAGCTTTCAATTAAAAGTTCCCATGCTCCAGATTAAGATATTTAACCTTGGCAAGCCCATGTGTTTCTGTAAGTCTTCTTAACTCACCTGCTGGCACAGGCCCTGCTCTGCCAGCCGCAGCCCGGGCTGTGCGGCGGTCACTGGCGTGCTGGCAGCTCGTAGAGCTGCACCCGGTGCCAGCTCCACGCTGCCGTGGCAGCGCTGCTAACAGGACCCAAGCAGGCCGGTCTGGAGGTACAGAAGTCGTCACTTTGAACCGCGGTGCTGAGTAGATGTACTCTCAGAAAATAATCTTAATTCCTCAGGTATCACAGCTATCTGAATGTTTTCATTGCATCAGTCTCTCACTAGTGAAAGGGATGTAGCCACTGGCGATGCCTACACTCCCTCCTGCTCTCTTCCTTGCAGGCTTTTGGTCTTCTGTCACAGAGATCATGAGCTTGTTGAGGGGGACTGATAGGTCTGTAGCTGCTGGAACGGATATTCTCATGGGTGCTGCGAGTCAAATATCTGCTCCCCGGTTGCCCATGACACTAGAATTTGGACTTGGAGCCACCCAGGTGGCTCCTCCATGGCCCACGTTTCTAAGTCCAAGATCAGTAGAACCCATTTTATTTTTGGAGCTTTCCATAACTTTCCTAAAACCTAGGATGACAAACATCTAGACCCAGACCCAGTCTGCTTTTCATATTCTGTAGATCACATGACATCTTCTAGATGTTTGGATTTTAACATATTTCTCGCTTTCCTGACTGCAAAGAAAGCCCTTCAAATGTGAACTCAGTATAATAAAAATAGGAAGACCTACCTCAGGACATTTCTGCACTGCAGTCACTGCCTGACTGCAGCTCATGTAGACATACCTTGCTGGCTTTAAGCTAGCCAGCTTCAGTCTTGATGGCTGTGTAGCCACGGCTTCACAGAACACAGCAACTATCTAAGCACGCGTTCAGTTTCCCAGGCCGATTTTGTGCCCTTGTGCAAAGGGTTAACAAAGATCCACTGGGATAAATGGGCTAATGTTTCTCAAAGCCCAATGGTGCAATTTATTCTGGGATGTCAGGCTAGGTAGTCTAACCCATAGGGCTGACCACCGTCAGCCCCCGGAGCAACAGCGGCATGAAGCTCTGTGAGTCGCTGCTCACCAGGATGAGCTGTCAGGCCATTATTTCCCTTTCGCACAAACCTCCCCCTCGGAAGGCCCGCAGCTTCACCTCGCCCTGCTTCCCTTCCACCCCTCTTCCTTACTTCTAGATGTGTACTGTGTAACACAGCAGAACTGGAATGGGCAGAGATCTGCTAGAAGCTGAACGTTAATGCTCTGCTCAAATTAAATGAAATAAAACCGTATGGTGTCATCATGGGTCACTGATTTAAAACAACCAAAAAATCCTAGCTCCTCTCTAAGCCCGTCAGATAGTAAAACTGTTGCTGTGAATTCTGCCTCTCCTCAGAGTGCAGCCAAGAAATGTTCTTTGCAGCAAAAGGACAGGATTGGACTTTCTCTTGTGGTCTGATGTGAGCATGCTAACCTGGAACCAAGCAGCCCTTTTCCCCTCACCTTTTCAGGCATTATGTCAGCGTGGCACCAGTGAAGTCAATAGTGCTTCAAGGATTAACAGTAGACGAGGAGCCAGACATCCCCAAGGAGGACAGGGATTGTGTTTTGAGATATGCAAGGCATCTCCATTTCCACCTCTCACCTATTTGTAAGCTTCAGAGAAATAGGTGACCCCTATCCAGCCACCTCCTAGGACCTCGTATCCATCTGTCTGTCTGTCTGTCTATCTATCTAATCAAACTATCAAATCTGCATTTACTGAGGTAGTATACAATCACCCTTCTTCTTTCTCCCCTTCCGAAAAGAAGGGAGGAGGAAATACAATTTTCATGACGAGAGAGAGTGTGAATGTATGAATATTGCTTGTGGCCCCTGAATGTGGCAAGGTTTGAACGCATTCTGCTCTCTTGGCAGGGAGTCCAGGAGCCTCAGGCCAGCTAGCAAGAAGCTGAGTTGGCTGCTCCTGCCAATGTCAGCTGTTGTTCTGAGAGCTGCAAGTGTTGCAGTAGATTTTGAGAGCAGTAGGAGAAGCTACTATTCCCGGCACATCCTAATGGAAATTACGTTATGGTTTTTCTGGAGCAACTGCAGCTCTGATCTTTCCAACTACATCTGCTGCTGCAAATTTAAATGTGTAGTTGACCACTGATGTCAGTGTAGCTGAAATACAGCTCCTGTGCTCCTCCCTCCCTCCCTTCCCTTTACATACAGCCACTGTCAGCAGGGTACATGCCACTTCTTCTTCAAGCAGGGGAATGAAGCCAATACTGTGCTACAGTTCGCTGGAGCACTTACTTGGCCCATGCTATTACTGAGTCTGAGCCCTTCTAGCTGTCCTCACTGTGCCCCAGGTGGCAAGGCAATGCTCCTATCTTCACTCTTCAGGCAGGAAACAGAGCACAGAGAGAAATAACAGTTTGTCCGAAGTCTTGATGAGAGGTCCATGGCAAAGCAAGGAGCCAAAACCCTTTCCTTAAGTTGGATTAGACTCTATCAGGCTTTTATTTCCTTTCCTTCACCACCCAACTCCCTTGGTCAGGTCTCCTCACCATGCTATGAAGCTTGCTTTCTATTTTGAACTTTGTGCAAACAACTTCTTCCCTTTCTTTTGCTCAGCTGTGACTTCAGTTGAGCTTAGACCCTTGCGCAGAAACAGAAGACCCTCTCCTATTTGAACTAAAGCCATGTTCAGAGCTCTTTATGCCTGCACAGCACGAACCTACATGTGGAATACTGTTGGCTCCATGGCAGCTGTCACCAAGGAGCCCAAAGCTGGCTCTTCCCATCCCGTGTTCTCCCTCTTTCTCAGATGCACTTTGATGCCAGGAACACTGGGATGGTCACCAGCCTCTTTGTAGGAAGCGAACTGATGCAGAGAAGGAATCACTGTGTCATTTAGCCCTGCATCAGGTCCTCTCCAGGATGGTTCTCACTATATTTTGCGCATAGCCCATGGCTCAGCCATGTGCTAATTAAGCAAAGAGACACAGCAGGGTGAATGTTCCTTGGCCATCACAGCCTCCCTTGGATATACTGCAGAGAACGAGGCTGAAGTTTAGCAACGTTAGCCATCCAAGAACTGTTTTAATTGCCCAGTAATGCATACCCTGGGGTCTTGTAATGCGCTTCTAATATGGAGCATTTAAAATATGAATACTCCAAAAGAATTAAAATGGTGCTCTGTGGAGTGTAGGCCTCCACTCTGAAACACAATCCATTGCAAAAGAATATGATCAAAGTGAGGATACTGGTGTTTTTTGAAGTATGTCAAGGTCTTTTCCTGGGCAGCAGGACACATCATTCCTTTTCATGGTGCAACTTTACTCAGTTCTTCCAGGATTAAAAAAATTGCTAAACTTGGAGCCCCATACTGTTCAGAACTCTGCAGTGGGGAAGTAAGATTACCAAAGGAAAGCTTCCTCCAGACTGCTATCATCTGACGGCTTCTTTCTATACAGTGAGAGGGTATCCACCTAACCATCTAAGAATTTTTCTTTGAGACATTGTCTACAGATTCTTCTAGCAATAGTAGGAGAGGAGAAAACACAGAGTGCATCAGGCTAGAAGTGGTCTAGATAGTAGTGTTACAGAAACAGGGGGACATTTCTTAGAGTCTGTCATTCTTTCAGTAAATAATTCCTGGGCAGATTTAAAAGTGATTTTTCACTTACTTCTTCACAAACAATGAAAGGAAAGTTCTGCTTCTCAGTAGGGACTATATGTCAGTTAGTTTTATCTTGAAGAACTTTTTCTACATCCTTGATCAAATCTGATTAGAGCTGGTTGTAACTGTCGTATCAGGAGAGATGATTTTTATCTGTCCATCTGTATTCAGAATCAGCAAAAGGAATTGCAGTAAAACTTCCAAAATAACAAAACAGAAATCATTCACTGGAAATTCCTGACCTAAGAGTGAATACTTAAGATAGTAAGAAGCATCTGAAAACAGGCAGATGGTTTCAGTTGATGCTGTCTGAAGCATTAACTCTAGAAAGTGTTACTACAAGCCAACCGTGGTAACTCATGAACTCCAGGAGTGGATGTATAATTCACGGTGTGATGGTAAGTCCTGTAATGACACAATATGCCATTACTTAACATAATATCACATATTAAATTCAGATTGCAAAATGAAGTTCAGTTTCTTTACTGCATTTAAAGCTCTCTAAATGTCCTGCTGCTGAAACTTCAGAAGGTTATGTATCAAATCTGTGTATATTCTTTGAAACTCAAAATAGACAACTTATAAAAAATCTCCCACTGGAAAATGAAAAAAGGGAATTTACAGTGCGTACGAGCTTATTCCTCTAATTAAACACAAATGCTGTTATCGGAATCACTGACTGTGATGGAATTAGAGTAGGGATGACTTCAGTCCAAAGTGACAATTTCTTTTTGAGAAAAGAAAGACTTTTGAAAAATCTGCATTTACTTCAATAAATCAGCACTGCTGACTGGCACCCCAGGATCTGTGCCCTCTCCTCTTCTGAGAAGGATTGAGCAAGTGGTCTGCAAAAGGCATGTCTTTTCTCCAGTGTCTACAGATAAGAACAAGCCACTGAGAGCAGCAAGAGATGATCAAGGCTTTGCTCCCTCTCAGATAGCAGTAATCCAGAAATCCTAGCTTTGAGGCAGCAGAGCTGGCTTAGTGTGTATTTCGGCCTCTGGTATGGGCCAGAAGCTTTCAGCAATCCTGAAGTTTAAAGACAGCAATATTATACTGCATGTGTTGCTACAGGATCAGGTCAGCTTTGTTCCTCTTTCATCTGCCACTTCATCAGATGGTCCTGTGTACAACAGACCCCTTTGAAGCCTCTTAGAGTGAAAGCATCAATTCCTAGCAACGCTGCTATTTTTCACCATCCCTAAATATATTGGCACCCGGGTGGTGTATTGCTGTATTCTGTACTCCAGGTTAGCATCCTGAAAACTCTTCTTTCCTTACAATGCCAGAGTTCAGCCATGACTGTGAGGCAAAGGAGCTCTGCTAGGGAAAGCCTCCTCATGACCTGCCTCTTCTTTTAACCATAGGAAATGCTTTCTATGATGAGACTTCATTAGATTCAGTGAACCACTGCCAAGAATTATTTGATCCAAATTGTTAGTGGTTGCAAAAATAGAAATGCTCCCCTTTGCTTACTGTTCCCAGACCCTTTCTCATGACACAAAACTAGTTTCATTCTTAAGAGGGGAATGTTTTTCAGCAGAACCTTTCACCTCTGGGTCACTAGCTGAAATACGGTCCTGGCTGGTGGTGACCAAAAATCATTACCAGTTGATGGCTACTTGGTGAAACGAGCTGATGAGTCTCATTCCAGTTCCTAATGGACACATCTCAGTAAACACAGTAACAACTGGCACCAACTGGCATTCTCAGTTGAGATACCATGAACTCAACAGGGAAGAAAACTGAACTTTCCTCTTCATCCCTTGCCTCAGTTTCCGAAGCATTATGGACAGGAATTTTACATCACCGTTGTTTCACAGGCTGTTTTTATTCTGAATAGTTTCAGAATGCATGATTCAAACTATGCATGATTCAGCATAGTTTGACTGGCCATCTCAGTATAATTAGGCTCATCTTATGGATCCCCTCAGTAGAAGCTGAACTATCCTGATGTCACTTCTCAGTATGAGTGGAACCGGCTGATGTCATCTCAGTGCTAATAGGACATTTTATAATATGTCATCTAAGGCTGCAGGGGAAATCTTCTAACCCATTCACTATGCTACAGTACAATAGAACATAACATAGTATAATGTGCAGGTTAACTCAGACCCCCTTAGGCAGATTTTGGATGGATTGATAGATGGATGGATAGATACATTTATACAAAGTATACATACATTATATCACTCTATTGATTTTTAAAAAGTTCCAGGTCTGCCTGGCTATAATGAGATTTTTGAACTTTGTGTTGCGATCAATGAGGGGAATATTATTGGCCTGGAGAATTGATATACCCGCTCTCTGTGGCTTGTTCTGCTCCTGGACTGCCCCTGCCCCCAAGGTGTACGATTCCATCAGACACTTAACCTCTTTTACAGTGTCATCAGGCTAAAAGGAATCTAATAGTGACACGGGACTTGTGCTCAGCACTCTGGCACTATTGCTTTCCTGTCACAAATAATTTATAGCTTTCTATTTCCATCCCTTTGCCTGCACCCCATCCCCTCTTTCTGTTTCTCTGGGCTGGGGGGAATCAATAAACTCACACAACCAGAGTGGCACTTCAGGGGGCTTTAGGGAGAATGAGAAAAAAAAGGGGGGGGAGGGGGGAAGTTATATTATTTGCCCTGGCATAGACTTCTTAGATCAGCTCCTCAGCTAGTGAAAATCAGCCCGGCCTCAGAATCTGGCCCCTCAGCCCCAAGGGCCTCTGAGACCTTCTACCTAGGTCCTCAGTCCTACCTAGGATTCCTGGTACCACTGAACTATGTATAATGAGGATCTGGATCTTCATCCCCACCTATGAACCTTGACATTACCTGTCTCCAGCTAAGTCCCAGGCATGTTCTCTGACATGCCAATTACTGTCCGGGTTTCATCATGTGTATAACAGAATTTACTAACACACTGAAGTGATAAGCTTTGAAATATGCTTCTCTTCCCTAAGAATCCCTCACACTCAGGAGTCATGCTTTTTCAAAAAAGTCCTCTCAAAGTCTCTGCCTACCCCTAATGCTGCTTTATCCATGACATACGGCCCACTAGACACACATTTGCTCTTTGAAGTTTTGCCAACTTATTCCTTATAATGTGTTTTTTGGGGAGTATAGCCTTCTACAAGAAGCCCTTGGGTGGGCAGGGAGAATGCCAGAGTTATTTGCTTTCACTTCGTGGACAGGTATTTGGGGAGAGTTTAAAACTCATATAATGCAGAGCTGACAGTTCCAGAAACTGAGCCGAAGGAGCATGTGCACCTTCAGTCTAATTGGAAAGACTTGTTTTAATCTCAGAAGGGAATTTTGTCTCCATGGCCTCTGCACTTTATGGCTTATTTGCTAAGTTTCTTAGCGAGAGAATGGTTCCTAAGCCACAAATACCCAGCATCTGCCAGTAGACAGGGTCCCACTAGGCAGGTATTAGGTGCTAGTGATTTTCTTTCATCATTGACCTCAGCTGGATTTGAACCAGTGACCTAGAGGTGAAAGATTTCATGTAAGAAGAACTGGAGCACTGACAATTACAGCTCAGTTTATTTTCAATCTGAGCTGCATTATGAGCTCTGTGGCATTCACTGAGGCACCTTTTTGGGGTTCCTGTGCTACAGTCATTCACCACCTGATAAATAGCAAAGGTATCTCTTTGCTGCAGCTTCTTTTTTTCCTGGTGATCTATATCCCATCACCACTTCTCACTAATGTCTTCTGCTCCCAACTACTTGTTTAGGAAGGACAAGAGCTTTTGTAGAGCCTTACGGAAGTTCAATTCCTTCAATCCAAAGCCAGAAAAGTATTTTCTAGGCACCTAACAAAATGAAATCTGCACTGTTTGCAAATCCTGCAGTAGCTCTACTACCTGCATAGATTGCCTGACGACCAAGTTAGAAGTGAGCATCCTGCAATCAAATCATAAACGATAATGCAGTTGTTAACGCACAGGAGAGACTGGATCTCAGCTTGTTCATTGAGCACCGTAGCTATGCAGCGAATATCAGATCTGGGGAGGCCAGAGGCAGAAAGGACAGCCTTTTTGGAACTGGCTCTAAAGTCCTATGACTATTAAAGCAGTAGAATCACGACCACAGGGAGTCAAAAGAAGTCCCTCTGCCCCACTAACTGCTGCACCCAAAGGCTAGCTCGGGCTTTCAGGTTCTGGTAATGAGGATTGCTGGTATACAAAGGCATAGAGAAGTTGTATGAGGAGTCGAGTTCTGAACACGTTTTGCTCTTTTTCAGGATTATCAGAACCAAAGTTCAGCAACCCTTCCACCCAACACCAGATGGGAGCGGGACAGGTGTGACCGCACCAGGACATACTATCGGTAAGAACTGGCATGAGGGGTGTCAAAACAAGTGGAAATTAGGATGAAGCTAAGCTTAGGAACAAAGTCTGACAAGCAGATGCCAGGGCAGAACAAACGGGAGAAGGGGCGGGGGGAAAGAAAGCTCAACAGAAATCAAAGTTTCTATTCTCCACTGCCTTAATTACATTGCATAGAGGGGTATCAGGGCAGAGAAAGTGGCTCAAGGTAGGCGCTTGCCCAAAGTGATTCTGCCTCTACATCCATTTTACTTTCACTCGTTTTCCTCCCTAGAGAGAAGCATCTACCACTATCCTATATAAACTCCAGTCTTCACTTCTTGTCTCCTTCTTACTTGAACTTGCCTTTCCCTTCTCTTTCCCTGTTTCTCTTCTTTCCCTTTGCTGGAACTAGTTCATTTATTTAATACACAGATTAGAATGAAATATTCCTGATACCTTGCAACTGAGTTCTTCATTGTTCTAGCCCTGCAGTCAGGTATCCCATGGGCGTTTTCATTGAGAAAATGCATTTGCTGCTAGGGGAGATGGCTTTATTGAGGTGAGCAGCCGACGGAGACTGTAATAATGCTTCCAAAAGTCTAAACGTCTACTAGTCTGCTGTGTTTAAAGGCACTGTGCTAGAAGTGTGATATCTTTCACTGATGTCTCTGTGGTCTGCGTGGCGTGTGTGCCTGCTGTTGCTAGCATGCTGTTACTCAGTAACAATTCAGAGCAGGAAGAAATATGCTGTTTTCTGGGATACTTCGAAATACAGTGGCCAGCTGTGGCCTAAGACATTATCTTAGATACTGTTGGTTACTGACAATCAGCCGCAGTACAGAGATTTACTGGAAAGTGCTGGTTTGTATGGACAGAGCTGCCAGATATAATCCTGTACACAAACTGTGTTCAGGGACATAATGGAATTAATGGGCTGTTATGGAACAGCATTTCTGGATGCCCTTTTTAACTGGACTTGCTCACGGGACTGGGAAGCACTGACCACACCAGATGGAGTTGGCAGATATTATTCCTTCTCGGAGAAACACTGCAGTGTCTAGGGAAAGCACTGGCTGAGCTGAGATAGTGATTGCGAGTGCTGCTGCTGGAGTCTTCCATTGCTCTGGGGGGTACTGCGAAGTGTGGGTCAACACTGGACAGTGTTGATAAGTTCTACTCCATCCTGGAGAGCTTGAATTGAAGGTATTCACTACTTTAGTTCATTTTTTTATGGCCTGAACCATGGTTATGGATAGCCTATGAGAGAACTGGGGTATGCTCCTAATTACTGGGGCACACTGGGATATAATAGGCTTGTCTGCTGCATGCATAATTCCACTTAGTCTATACTCTAAAACCCTGATTATCATGAAGTGATTATTTCAAATGTGGATGAGTTGTCATTTCTGATACACTAGAACTCATGAGAAAACCTGACTAGCCCTGAGCTGCAAGAGGAGTCTGCTTCTCTATATTGGTCAGTGCAAAAGTGAGACACTAGATTGTCGTTAATGTGGTCTGAAGTATGTATCATCAACTCATGATTTGTTCTAATAGGGAACTGAATTTATTGGCCTAAACACTGAAATGCTTCTAAACTACACTAAGAGGAAGTGAATTTTCACTGAGTATACTAGGTGGACATGTGAGAGGCTGGTCTGGCTAAGACAGAATATGTGCATTCCT
Organism: Rhea pennata; assembly: GCF_028389875.1. Taxonomy (NCBI): domain Eukaryota; kingdom Metazoa; phylum Chordata; class Aves; order Rheiformes; family Rheidae; genus Rhea; species Rhea pennata. The sequence continues at coordinate 21,976,961 of NC_084669.1, forward strand.
GGTGGATAAATGCTGGGAGGAAATGATCTGTATTAAGCTCTTGTCAAAATATGGATAGATTAGAAAGTCACTAGAGAATGTGGCCTATGCAGACATTGCACTCAATTCCACTGGCATGCACTGGGAAGCCTGCTCTGAACTGGGACATAATGACAAGGTTTAAGTTCTTTGATGGACTGCACTTGCTTATTGTTACTGGCCCTGAACTGGAAGGCTGTGGAGCTACAATACAGGAACAGCCTGGCAAAGCTGGAATTTAGTGGTACAGGAGTATTAGTATGAGTCCTTCACTGAGAGGGATTGGGATTCTGCTTAGTGCCCAGGCTTTGCTGTGAGACTGGTGGCATATGTAGCTTTCAGCTGGGGGCTCCCTGAGTGCTGTGCTGCTCTCCTCATGGCCCTTTTTCCCTTTTCGTTTTGTCCAGTGCCCAGCACAGCATCCCCTCCCGTCTCCAGTGCCTCCAATGATCCAGTGGGCTCTTACTCCATTAACGGGATCCTGGGGATTCCTCGGTCGAATGGCGAGAAGAGGAAACGTGATGAAGGTAGGGGGAGGGGAGAAGTTCATCCTCCCTTTTATATTCTTTGTCCCCATGTACAGGCTCCAATTTCAGGCCGAGGTTTGCAGCTGCTCCAGGGGCTAGATCAGTTTTAGCAACAGAGAACAGTTCCCCGCCACTGCCCTGCTGGCTTGGAACGTTCTTCTTCCAAGGCCTTTGCATGACAGACATCTGCTCAGCAGGCAGAGAGCCGTCTCCATTGCTGGAGCCGATCCCAAGTTCATTCACTGCTGGAAACGGCTGGAGCTGAATTCCCCAGGTGCCAGCAGGTGCCTAGACTTTGAACCACAGGCAAACAAGGTTTTCTTGACTCGCTTTCTGACAAAATGCTGTCTCAGAGAAACACCAGCAATGTGGGAGGATCCTTCACTCCCCTTGCAAACAAGTTCCTGCCCTATGATATGCCATGAGCTACATTAGTTGATGTGATCAGAAGGGCCCAGCTTTTGATGGGTAGCATCTACCACAGCAGAACTGCCATGCTGGTAACAATCTGAAAGCAGAACAGCAGGTCTTTGAGCTCTGTGGTCCTAAGGTGTCATCTAGGTCTTTCCCTAGTGCCCTGAGATATCAGGATTAAGGTATCGCCTTCTCTTTCCTATCTGCTGGGAAGGACTTAGGGCACAGTGAATCTTGAAATGAGCCAAAAGCTGCAGCCCCAGGTCCAGATGGACAAGGTCAGGAGAGGTGGGTAAGATCTTGGTGCTGTTATGGTGGCTTTGTAAATCTTTTGTCTTAAACCTTGCTCTTTTATTTGGATACATTCAAAAATCAAGGACCGGGAGGTGAACCTTCCTAATAGTGTATTATCTACAACAGTAGTACCTGACCAGTCTGTTTGGTTCAGCCTTGTGTTTGTTTATGCTGCTTTCCACCGTTGCCTGTTGCATGGGGGGACCTCCTAGCAGTAAAGGTGACTCACTGTGCTGTGTGCTGTAAGCCCGAGTCTGTGGCATAACATCAGGGTTCTTGGTGATACATGGTGGGAAGTGAAAGCCCTCCTAGTAGAGATGCTGCACTTTGGGGTTATGCCAGTCATTTTCTCCATCTTTTCTCATGAGGTTCACATCTGTAAGTTCCGGATCCAAATAAACCCAGTAATCTCAAGAAAAAGGCAATTGTTGTGGCCCCTTTCCTCCTGATACAAAGTAAAACTAGAGGCTGTAAGCAAGGACCCAATTCAGCTCCTGTTAAAGCAAATGGGAAGATTTTTGCTGAAGTCATTGGAAATTGGATCAGGCCCCAGAGCAAGATCCATTTCCCAGCTAGATGGCAGTAGGGCCCAAGTAAGAGAGAAGTATAGCAATGGAAGGGCTGAGTCAATGCCTCAAAGTCAGAGAATGTCATGAATAAGAGTCTGCAGACACTGCAAATCCCTCCAGTACTTATCATCATTATATATACAGAAAATAGTGACATTTCAAGCAGTATGACAAGTTTCTCTAATAGTTGTGCAGATCTCTTGGCAGTATTTGCGGATTTTGTGAACCAGTTTGCATGCATTCCTGCTTGGTGATCACCAGCACTCAACACGGTTCCTTGCCATCTCATCTGAAAACAAAGTAGCTCAATCTAGTTTTAGTGGCCATTCTTTCCAAATACTGAGAAAGACCAACTCAGTTTAGATGCAGCCGCTCAATCATTTCTAGTCCCAGAATCTGAGCTGCTTGGAGCAGTACAATTAAACAGAGAAACAATCAAACAGACATCTAAGATCATGACACTTCACAATGACTTACTGACATTAAGAACAACTCCTGTTGTCTGTCCTGATTCATGTCAGCTTTGATAAATGAAGGAAAAGAACTTCTCTGCAAATCCCTGCTGTCAGCCCACATACCCTGCTAGAAATCAAAGAGATAAAAAGGTATACCAGGTAGTTCTGAAGGTGTTGCTTGCCTTTGGCTCTCAGACTTTCAGGTGGCAGTTGCATGCTGCAACTGCAATGTCTTTTGATTGCCTTAGAGAACAGCTTTCATCCTGTCATCCCAGATATCTGCCCCAAGGGGATGTCCCATTCCTGTCCCAGAGAAAGCTCGCAAGGGACCTCCTGCCAGCTGCTGAAACTTCCCATCCAAGATCTGAGTTATCTATGCCTCTGCTTACTTTAAGAAATGTTGAAAGACACCATCACTTTGCAGGGTTGGGTCCCAAAGCCAAACAGGTCCAAGGGGAGGACTCACACAGCCCGTGACCTGCACTTTTTGCTGGGCAATCTCCCTGTAGCTCTGATTACTCCTAGGTGAGGTGGAGGAATAAACAGGTAAGGCAATAAATCTCATGCAATTAATTCTTCTGTGCTCAGAACTGATGTAAACAACTTCTTAGTGCTTCCCAGAGCTGCTGAGCACTGTTTTGCTGCAGTTAGGTAACTGCAGGGCTTACTTTGCATTGGAAAGCTCTCCCTTATGGGCTCCCAAAACAATTCTGCTTTCTCAGCATTTTGGGGGTGGCTCTTCCTTCATCAGAGGAGAGGAGGGGGCACTGCTCTCTCCTTTCTGCTCCATTGGACCAGACCTGCTGCAAGGATGATACTCTGAGAAATGCCATTCAGCAAAGAGGGAGAAAGTAGCAAGCTGCTCCTGAACCCCTGATTATGAAAATCTTTTAGCACCCTCTGTGATGGGGGAACAAGGTGGGAGAAAGACCAAGGAGCCTCTGTCTGAGCATGTCCCCTCTATCTGAGCACGCCCCCTCCCCCAGGTCCTCCTTGCTGCAGCTGGTGCCTACATTAGACAGTAGCACAGATGATTAAGAAGAAGAGAGATAATTATGTGTCAAGATGATATAGCAGAACTCCCGAGTTGGACAAAAGGAGCCAGACGGATGCATGAGGTGGGCTCAGCAATGGACGCTGACAGCCAGGTGTGTCCCTCACAGGGAGCTAGAGGGGAGAAGGGGAATCTCAGCCTACTGAATACGTTGGTTGCAACTGAAGGGTGGCCTGGGAAGACTATGGTGTTGAGAGAAGGCAAGCAGCGAAGCAGGTCTGAGCACCTGCTGGACAAAGGAAGGAAGTCAGATCACAGTTCTCCTCCAGTTCCATACGACTTTCTCAGGTGGGTTCCTAGAAAGAATGGTCAGGGTTTGCCTTGTTAAGATATGTATTCCTTTTGTTTCAGTTTTTGCCCAGTGATTGCAAACCTCTGACTTCAGTGCCAGATTAGACACAGCAGAGAGCTGGGCTCCCATAATTTTTTGAATAATTTGGCTTAAAAAGTTCACCATCACTTGTCCAGCTCTATGTACCATTTCTTGCAACCTGTGGGTGTAGCCAGTGTTGCTGCAATCTCCCTCTGACCTTCCCCACCACTTGCACACCCCACCCCAGTCTTCCAGGGGTAGAAGAGGCACCACAGGGTGTAATGATTTTCCTAAGGCCACTGAGGACATCTGTATCAAGCTGCAATTGGGAACAGGAATCCTAGCTCTCATCAATGCTAATGTTGTACTGTCCTGTGATGGCAGGTCAGGCTGAGTAAGGTAGTTCTCTCTGAGTAAGGTGGAGCAGCAATGAGAAGTCCAGAAGGATGAAGGGGAAAATAACAGGCAAAGATGCCTGATGTGGCATCACCTCTCTTTAATAGCTAAAAGCATGAGAATGAGCTGACCCAGAGCACCAACATAAGATTAGCAGCATTCAGATACTTGGGTAGTGTATAGCAAGAAAAAGATGAGTGAGGCAAGGATGAATGAATGGAGGGATGAACAGATGAATAGACAGATAAACATATAAGATGAAAGAAATGTTTCAAACTGCTGCCTATATACCATGGCATCTCCAGCTGGGTGAAACCTTTGCGATCTTTACAAAATCACTCTTATTAAAGATAACTTCTTCTCTCAATAGCAGGCCACAAGCAGACTTCCTTTATAGACCCAAACTCTCATTTGGGATTCCTGTTCCAGGGAGGCTAGTGCTGTAACAATCTCAGCATTATTAATCTTGGTTCCTGACAATATCTGTAGTATTTGACAGCATTACTGGCAATAATATCTGCAGTGCCGACAATGGCAGAGATAATATCCCAGAGTATTATCAGCATTAGCAGGGATCATATCTGCAGCCTGTTATTGGCGGGAGCAGACGTAATGTGTCCAGTATTATTAGTATCAGTAGTAATAAAACGCACAGGCTTGTTAGTATGATCAGTGCTAATATCGGCAGTAGGTTTGTGGGAGAGGAGGGGACCGAGCGATTGTTACTGTAAGTGGCAATAATACCCAGGCTGTCTGCAGTAAAGGAATCCCCAGCGGAGACGGGGGAAAGAACCTCAGAAAGCAGAAGTTCCTCCTTTTCTTTCTTCTCCTGTCATTTTGATGATTAGGGTGATTTACATCGGAGTGATGCAGGGCTGTGTCAGTGCAAGGGGATAATAAGGGGCCACCACCATTTCTGCAGGTCTGACGGCGTTTTCCAAAGCGTTAGCTGTATCGACGCAGGTGATTCACTGCTCTGCTCAGAATGGGGGCTGCGCTGCTGCAGTCCGTGGCACCGAGCTGTTCAGAGCAGGGCACTGTGTACTAGCAGCAGAAGCACTTGCCCAGTTGTACAGCTGCAGGATAGGCAGTGTTGTCATAGGTGGGGCATTTTTTTGGTGCTGCAATCATCATTTTCTGACTGTCACCACTACAGCATCCTATACAGAGAGGCATAACTTCTGTTACTGGTGGTTTGCTCTTCCCTCACTCCAAATAGGATTGTGACTGCAGAACAGGGTCTTGACAGAATTCAGCTTGCCTACTTTGCTACCTGGCCATGATCTCTGTTTTCCTATTGGGAAGGTAGAAACACCTCCTTCAGTGGAGTGTGAAGAAGGGAGATCTGCCATACTCCTAATCCTGGAAAGCTGGTCTTTTAGATACAACCTCGGGATACACAATGTCTTGAAGAAAAGGACCACAATTTTGAACTAATTTATTTCAGTGGAAACTAGTGCAGGGAGGAGAGAGGTCTAATGTTCTAATGTGTTTGTGGAGGCTTGAGTTGTTTAGCAGATATACAGTAGACGAATGTGCCACTGCAAGTCTGATGCCATTTCTGTTGCTCAAAAAGGCAATGATTATATCATTTGGGAGATGCAGTTGTAACATTTCAGGTGACTTTGTATCTTTGTCAGTGGCATCAATATGTCTTTCAGCAGCATGCCGTGGTTTTCATGTTGCTCTAACTGTATTGCTATGGGTTGTGGGTTTGTGACACTAATGATGGGATTAACTGTATCATTGCTTGCTATGTTGCCCCATTACACTCAGTGCCATTGCACTCTTCGAAGGGGTGGCTGTGCCTTGTTTCTGATGGTATGACTACACGCAGTTAAGGTTGTCTCAATGTGGAATTGTTGGTACCCCATTGCAGGCTGTACTGTGCTGTCATTACAATTCATACAGTTGTTACTGCAATTGATGTAATTTGTTTACTGACAACAGACTGTCGTCTGGTAGTGACAGCGAAGGCAGTAAGCCTACGTTACTGCAGTGCTGTGTTGAGCATTGCGTGTTTTCAGGAAGTGTGATTATATTGTTCCTCCCCGTACTGGGGTCATTTAAGGAGAAAAAGTGAGCTTACATTGTCACCTGCAGTACGATCATGCTTCACCAGTGGTACTGTTGTACTAGTGCAGAGAGGTCTGGCTTTTAACTACCCTGTAAGGAAATACATTTGTTTTCTTGTGCTGTCTCTATATAGTTGCAAGGAGTATGAGTGAGTCATTCCATCTGATTATATCATGGCATCTAATGTCTGTCTGTCTCAGGGTGCAATAGGTATATTTGTGTTCTCCCCTAGTGCTGTACTGTTGAGGACAACAGAGAGTTTTTGGATCCCTGCAGGTGACACTACAGTATTTCTGTCTGTGGTGTGTCTGCATTGTTTCGTGCTGTGATTTCTTGTTGACACAGCTGATGAGTTTGCATTATTCTATATGATCGCTTTATTGCCGGTCAGCAATAGTTTTAACGGCACTGAAGACACAAGTAGATACATTGCCTTGGGTGCTACCCCTCTGTTCTAATCACCACATACACTTGTGGGGTGTGCACCAGCAGCTTATGGCTGTGCACATGGAAAGAGCAGCTTCTGGAGTGTTTCACACTCCGATTTTGTAATCGTCCTGCTTTCTCTGGGACCGTGTTGTTTCACACAGCATGGCTGAGTCTCCAGTGGTTATCAGTTTGCAATGATGGTGTGTCACTGCAAACAGCAGCGGTTATGGGGAACCTCCAGGATCACTGTGTCTATATACCTGAGCATAGGTAACAGCTCCTCATTCTAGATGAAGACATAAACTGAAGAGGCAGTTTATTTTCAGCAGCCACCCATCTCTCCCCTCCTGCGGGTCTTTTGCTGGTGAGACTCCTAAGAGAACACAAGGAAGGTGCCTGCCCCTCATCCAGCACTTCTCTAAGTAAACTGCAGGAGGAGGACCAGAAAAGGGAGAGTATTTGTGGGAAAAGAGAGGCGGGAGAGACTAGAGAAAGGAGATGACAGTGCATAGGCAGCACAGCACTGTCAGAAATGTGGGTTAGATCTGCAGGTCTGGCTGTAAGCAAGGAAGACAGTGTGTGTGTGCGCATGCAGTCCTGGGAGACTAGGGGTGTGCTTGCTCAGGATGACTTCAGGTAAGGGAGAGTTAAACGCCTGCATCAGAGAAAGCAGTTTGGGCAAAATGCTCTGCTTCTGAAGCTTATGTTGCGGCTTAGTTTGGCATGGTTTGGTACTATCTGTAGAGAAGCTGGTCTGGCTTCAGCTGTATTTGCCTGTGTCGCTGCTTGTGTATTTGTTTATTCAGGGCTGCACGTGCATTTGTTTGTCGTACTTCTGTTCATCAGGATTACTGGTTTCTGGTTATCTACGTTTGTGTACTGGGATGAGTGGCAGGTTGGACTCGTATTTTTGCGCATGCCCTCACAGATCTGGAAAATATGTATGTTAATCTGTGTATAGCACTGCCTGGTTGGAGTACGTATATTGTGGATCGTATGGATATCTGGGCATATATGGCTCAGTATTAGTGCTATGTATTTTCATGAATACCAGGTATTTGTATTCACATTTTGCGCATGTATGTGAATATTATGTATTTGTATGTATACTCTGTGTGTACGTGTTGTTACATACTTGGGGTATCATTGTATCTTTGTGGTTGCTAGATTTCCATAGATAAGTAGCCTGGCAGTGCTGTGCATTTCTGTATATGATTTGTACAGCTGTGTATCTGTGTTGGTGTTACATATCTGTGTGTATGTTCTCTACATATATTTTGGTTGTTCTTGCCTGTGTGAAGGTTGTTTATTTACGTAAATAGTTTGTATTTGTGTACATGATTTAATTTTGTATAAGTGAATTTAAGGAAATTCTGCTGAGTTCCAGGTTTTCATTTAGAGGTATGTTTTAGTGTATGTGCATTTTTGTAAACTATTTGCTTATTCAGAAATTATATTTAATTGACATGCACTTGCATTAGTACTTCCTTGTGTCTCAGTTTGCATTTCTGTCTTTAAATGTTATTTGCTACGTTTTGCGAGTCTTACTTCTATGCACAGCTCTTGCTTATCTGTGTGAGTGTCATGAATGTGTGTTTGACTGTTTATTTGTAAATATTTAGTCTGTGGTTAGATCTTCTACTTCCATGTTCTTGACAGTGACTGATTTCTGGGACGGGCTCTTGCACCATGTGTGTCAGCAGGAGTCAGGCAGCTACAGCTCCTCCCAGCATCTCTGCTGCCATTGCCAGGTGTCTGCCGGGGCAGGGGCTGCTCCCAGGCCTGGCTGGTGCTCGTCTCTCCCTGGACCTTGTCCAGTAGGCATGGGGTGCACCCTGGGTCTGTCTGCGTTCCAGGAGGTGGCTTTCTCCCAGACAGAAAGACTATGGGAGTCAGAAGGAGCATGGTGCCTGGAACCAGCTCCATGAGGATCCCGGGTTAATGCATGTTGGATGACAATAACACTGCAAAAGGGATCAGTGAGCTGGCAATGTGTGAGGGAGGTGGTCTTAGAAAGTATTGGAGGGTTGTTGGCGGCATGGCAATGGGAAGCAGGACTGCTATAATGGGGATCAGGGTGCCACGACAGCGGGAGACAAGGATAACACTGTTACGGGCGTCAAGTGACATGGCACTGAGGCATAAGGGCAATACAGCAATGTAATCAAGGAGACATGGCATTGAGGCGCAACAGGGATCAAGGTGACATGCTGACGACCTGGTCTGATCTACTAGAACAATTAGGGCAGGGGAATTTCCAGCAAGAATTGCCTTAACACAGCAAAGGAGAACAGGAGGAGCAGAGTGAAGAAGAGCCGAGACAGCTCAGTGGCATGTATGGAGGCTGTAGGAGCTGGGCAGCTAGCAGTATGGGACATGTTGTAAATCCATGAGGAGATCAGTTGCATCCTGGTGTCAAGGACTGGGCAGTCAGGTAGCGCTTGCATCCCAGCGATGGAGAGTGGGGCTAACACAGTGATGACATCAGGCGATGGACACATTCCATGATGGTGGCCATGGACCATAGGGAGTGTATGGGCAGGGGCACTATTCCTAGCTGCTGGAAAAACAAAGAACCTAAGAGGCAGTAAAACAAAAACAAAGGAGACTTGGAAGCACCTGACAGCCCTAATTCATCACAGCCCAAGATTTTTTTTCCCCCCTCATGTTCCCATTATATTTGTTTGTAAAAGTGGAAATCAATTTTGAAGGTAATTTTCTGGAAAGAATGGAAGGGAGGTGGGAGGGCCGGATAAGGCAGAGATGGCAAGAGGAAAAAAAAAAATTTAGGCCAGGCACAGCCCAGGGGCAGCTCTTGGCAAGGTGAAAGAAAATTGCATATTCAATCTCCATCCATGAATCTCCCTTGCTGCTGCCCGCCTCCTGCTTGAAAACAATGAAGGCTTTCTCCCCTACGCTGCACAACGCCTGAGTATCAGCGCTCACTTTAACTTCAGGGTCATTAATTCACCTGATTATTGCAGGAGAGGAGAGGGTTGCAGAGGCATCCGTTCTAGAGAGCCCTCCCTTAGCTCATCCTTTGATTAGTTTGGGGTGGGGGGAGTTGAGATAATATGTTGTCTTGACTCAGTTTAAAATGGGAGGGGTGGAAGGAGGTAGAGGTGGTGGAGAGGGAAAGATGTGGCCCCGTTGTTGTGGAAGGGAGGGTCGGAAAGCAGCCATTCTCGCATCCCTCTGCTGTGGTGTTATTGCAAATTAAAAGTAGCATGTTCCACTCTGCAGCTATCTTTCAGGAGGGGAGGGGCACGGGTGTTTGTCAGCATGGGGATGGGGGGGATCTTATCATTGCTTCTTCAGCAGCCCAGCGTAGTGTCACCCTGTGAGGTGACATTTGAATTTACAATTCCGCTGAGAAAAGCCATTAATTCACAAATTAACATTTCTCCCTCTCTCTCTCTAGCTCTCTCTCTCCTTCTCTCTCTCTCTCTCTCTCTATCTCACATGGATGTGCAAGCAATTGAAAAGACAAAGGAAATAGCCTTAAGGAAGAGACTTTACTGCTACTCTGTCTGTGCAGAGATTGCTACTACTGCTTCTAGATAGATAAACCAATTACCTGAGCTGCTCTGTTCATGGCAGCCTGCTATTACCTCCTTTTGTAGAGCTGACTCCATTGCTGGATTACACTGTGTGTATCTCATTAATGTAAACCAGCAAGATACTGGGCACTGTCCCTGACCCTTCCTGCCAGAGCCCATTGCTGTGCAGTGGAAGAGGGGACTGGGAGAGGCGTCAAGAGCAGAGGTGATGGCAGGCACCATGTACTTGCTAATGCAGAGGGAACCAGGCCACACAGAGAACCAGCTCAGGAGACACGCATTGAGCTTAGGGCAGATGGCAGCTTCCCTCTTCCAGAGGAGACTGCATGGAAGTTAACCTGCTCTCTCCTATGTCTTGATGAGCACTGACAGTTCTGGGCACACAGATATGGGTACTGGCACAAGCTATAGGCAGCTCCTTGCAGCTCCATTCTCAGTGTTACCCTGATTTTCCTCCAAGTGTACTAGTGCTGAAACGTGTCTGGTAGATAGATACAGAGGTGTGAGTACCAAAGCTACATTTACCTGGATGCAGTTGTGGCTGAACACACCCAGAAGTGAGTATTGACTCACAGAGGTACACAACAAACCTCAGAATAAGAAGTAAAAATAAGCACCGTAGTTGATGAGCTGAGAGGGGCAGATTTCTTCTTAGCGCAGCCCCACTGAAAGCCAGTGAAAGATGCCTATGACATTCTTGTAAAAGACAAACTTGGGAAAGTATTTGCCCACAATCTCCAGTCCCTCTCTGATTCCACTTTGTTGCTCTCACTTGTGTGCACCTGCCACACTCTCTTTCACGTGCTTATTTCTGCTACAAATGCTTGCACAGCACACGTACAATCTGCGCACAGCCACGCGCATGTAGGTACCACGTCACAGCCTGACACCCCCCGGCCTGTGCCTGTGCACACTGACACCCATACACACATGACCTCTCCCCCTGCTCCAGTACCACGGTTCTTTTCAGCAGCTCCAAGCCTGCCTACCAGGCTACACATCAGCAGGCAGCTTTCTAAGCACCTTCTGCAGCTCTTGGCATACAACCTTGCAGCTGTATGCCGGGTTCCCCCTGCCCTGTGTTCTCCTGGTCACACAGCTCTTGTGTTCCAGGGGGAGATGTCCTAGCAGTGTGGTTTACATAAAGACTTGCATGTCAGTCATTGCTCCCTAAGTATTTGATCTACATAACATTGGATAGAAATCTTTGCCAATAGTTTTTTCATCTCATAAAGATCTGATAGGTCCTGTTCAAGCCTACCTGTCATTAAAGGCAGAAACCTGGAACAGGGAGAAGGAGGCTCTCCAGATAAAAGGAAAATGGGATAAGACTGCTGTTTCTGGAAGCCTGGTCTCCATGTGCTCCGTGCATGGAGTATGTGCCTTGCTTTGGCATTGCTTTGGCTCTTTAAATCTTTCTAAAAACCTATCCTGTTAACAAGAGCATCTGCCTCTCTGACATCCCTTCTGCCCCACACCGTGAGCAGCACATGGTCAGGGAGCAGCATCCCACGGTAGGCGCTGGAAGACGGATCACAATCAGCGGAGGAATCGGCAGGCAGTGCCAGTAATTCAAACCATCCTGACCGTTCAGTGAACCCGAACCTGCTGACCTTGACAGCACTAGACAGCAGCGGCCTCAGGAATCCCAACCTTTGCAGAGGCATCGGCTCAGGATGGCTCGTGCTCTCTCCCTTTTTCTCTCTTTTTCTCCCTCTCTCCTTCCGATCATATCCCAGCAGCTATGGGGCCCAACAGCCAACCCCCCCTACACACAGATTAGCTCCCAGTTTGGCCATCTCTGCACTCCTGAGCCTACATCAATGTAACGCTCAGCATCACTGGCTGTTCACAGATGGGAATCATCCCTATAGGAGCATGACTTCTTGTGCTGAACAAAAACACCGAACACCTTGTTCTCAGTCAGGGCCAGAGAGAAACCCCTCCTACTCCCAAAATGGGGACTGCAGTTATTTGAAAGAAGAGCAGGAACTCTTTGCTTCCTTAAGTGATAGTATCAGATCCTTTAGCCTTCTTTCACTGGATCTCAGGAGGAAGCAACAAGATCTCACCTACTGATTAGCCCATGAGAATCCTGGCTGCATAGATAAGGGGCAAGGCGGCGGCGACTGGAGTGGAGGGGAGAGAGAGCAAAAAAACAGTGTGATTAATTTTGCCACAAGAACTTACATTAAAGAAAAATGCAGTTTGTGAACATCTCTAGACCCTCTCAGAGAATGCTGGATTTCCTCCAGTTCTTCTGTGGCTGACAAGCAAGGCCTGAAACAAACAGCATTTTGTGCTTGCCTGCAGAGGCTAAGTTAGGCTTTAAGACCTTGCACATGGAGGACAGCTCTGATAATAGGAGATTGCCCGACAGAAGCAGTTATAAATACCTATCTATTTAGACATAAGCAGACATGTTTGTCTTCTATTTTAATCTGTCCATAATTCTTTGAAGGTGATTTTCCTGTGCACCAGTCAGATAACATAAAGGGCACTTTAAATAGGTGTTAAATGCAATTCATGCCTATTTTATAGCCCTTTCCAATGTCAGAGTTTTGTCAAGGGGCCTAAGAATAAGGTCTAGGTCCACATTTCTCCTTTGCTTTTTCTTCATCCATCCAGACATCCTTCCTGCTTACATCCCATCAGGCACCAGGTACCAAGTCCTCTTCCCACAGAGGCTACCACAGGAAACACACAGGAGCAGAGTGGCTGAACAGGAGCTGGGTCATGGGTATCCCTGTTTCCATTTGGATGTGGAGCAGGTCGGGATTGCTTTCTCACTGGCCCTGATTTGCCGAGAGCTCAGAGGTGTTCTTCTGCTTTTGAGCTAAGTCTGTACTGGGACAGGCTTAGAGGCATTTGATTAAACATTAATGAGGTGGATACTGTTGTACATCAAGTCTTGCATTCTCGTCAATGCTTTGGAAAAGGCTGTAAGGCTGTTCTAAAAGACAGATGCATTTCCATGACTGGTTTTCTAAAACAGTTGTTGTTTTTGGCTTTGGCTTTTGACATCTAGTGTGGGATGAGGTAGGCCCTGAACGCAAGAATTGACTTTGTAAGCAGATCAGAACTATCCTAGAGTTTGGGAGAACCCAATTAAATCCCAGTGAATAAAAAGTAACTAGCTAAGCTTCAAAGGTACTTGGGGCTCTCCACTGCCCAGCTTGCTGCAGTTTGTGGCACTGGTTGCTTCTGATGATGTTTGGGGTCTGCCTCTTACAGTTCCAAACGTATCTCAGACGTATCTCAGACAGTATAGATCGGTTGTATCAGTATAGGATCTTTCATATATCAGTAAGGGATTTTATATGAGTTCATGCAGAAAGAATGCAAATTACTTTACTAACAATTTACAGTTATTATAGGAATCAGAAAAAGAGTTTACATGGTAACAGTCCAAGCTAATTGCAGCATATTGCAAGCCTGCAGCTGTTTCATTGCATGGCATTTTGCAATCACCCATCTATATGATAAATTGTTTATTAACCTTCCTGTTCTGAAGATCTCATTTACTACGGAAATGTGGCTGACTGCAGTGGATCGTGGCAGATGTTGACCAATGCACAGTAACAACACAGCAATTTTGCTGTGCCATGTCCAAATGAAACCACAGGAGAATTAAGATATGCTGTGGGTAATCACTCAGGCTGGATTTTGTTCAGGACAGCCAGGTTAATGTCTGCACTCTTGCAAAAAATGCCATGGGAATTTTAATGACTCTGAGTGATTGGAGCCTTTGTTTTATGGCACATCAAAAAATGGTGGCTCTAGAAACACTCTACTTGAGCCTTGGTTTAGTGCTGACTCAGAAGAGCTTCTTATAACATGATTCACTAGCACCTGGCTCAGGGGCAGGCCCAGCCACCTTTAACTTCTGAGGTTAAGGCAAAAGCATGTATGAGGGGAAACCACGACAGAGTGAAAGGCAGAGTCTACAGCAAGGGAAATGGAGGGAAAAGCGGTATGAAGAGGTATTTGAGTGGGGGACAAAGCCAATGGAACCAAGCAGCCTCAAGAAAGGGGTATTCGTATTTTCTAGACTGTGCATTAGAGGGGCCTGTGGCTTGAACTAGAGTTGCTGAGCTCTAAAGCTGGTGTCATCTCAGGTGCCATCTCAGGGTCTCTCAGAAAAAGGGAGACGGGGCTGGACGGGGACAGCCCCAGCTCCCTGCCTTGTCTCTAGTGGTCTGACAGTAGTGTTGATTTGCATGTCAGGCAAAGCACTGCTTGGGAAAAAAAAAGCCTCTGAGTGTGGCGGTGTCAGCGCTCGCTGTTGTTCGACAGTGTAAAATTAAATTAATAAAGCCCCCAACACAGGAAAACATAACAGGAAATTAATGGCCTTTACTGTCGCTCTGATGCAGTCATTTGCAACCCTGCTTTCCGCACCAAAGACTTCATAAATGCAAGCAGTTTCTCTAAACAAGCATAGTTAGGGCTGCATGCAATGTAATTTTTTGCCTTGCTTCTGTCCTTTGGAGCTAACAAAAGCCACCGTTTTCTATGTGCTCACCAAGGGGGATCCTGCCAAGAACCAGCTCCCCAACAACTAGGCTTAGGAAGACGAGGGGAGGGAGCTAAGTCAGACAGTATATGCCAGCCACGCTGAGAAGGTCTCCTGCTCTGTCAGAGGGAACAGCAGAGCTCCTGGTGCCCTGCTTTTCTGAGGCAGCACTTCTCCCTGAGGGCTCTGTGCTAAAGGCAATGCTGTGGGTACAAAAACAGTGTAAATCAGGATAACCCTTGAGTAACTTTAAGGTTGTGTAAATCAGTGCAACTCCACTGAAGGAAAGAGAATTATAGATTTACGCTAAGCTGGGGATCTGGCCCATGTGTGACAGTGTTGCTTGCTACTCCACCAACATAAACAAAGCAAGTGTACTAGCTCCTGGAGGCAGCTGCCTTTCTACCTGGCTAACAGTTAAACCTAATAGTGTTAGTAAGAGATATTGGACCCACACTCTGTCCTTTGTTACAATGGTATAAATCCCCAGTGACTCCTCTGAGGTAAGGGAATTGCTGTGGATTTACAACAACCTGGCTGAGAGCAGAGTATGTCCACTCACCCCCAGCATACCCAAAGGTCACAGTCGCGACTGCTTGCACAGAAACCCCCAGCTTGGACTGCTTAGGCCAATGCCCCATGTGCACCCCTCCGAATGCTGCAGTATATGACACACACACAGTCAAGGCAGCTGTTTGCAGGCTAACATCTAGAAAGACCTCTATTGGTGTATTCAGTAAGGCTAGATTGCTCATTATACAATCTAACACATAAAACTACAGACTTAGTCTGTACAGATTTAGTTTCCCAGATACTCTGGGCCAAATCTGTTATCATACACTTATATGCTGTAGTAAATACATATGATTTTCATACGCATACACACACCCACATCCTTAAGTGCACATTTGCATGCTCCCATGATAATCCAAGACAGATCTGAGTACACACTTCATTACACATTTGCACACACAATTCATTTCATTTACATTCTCATTGAGCATTGCCATTTTGCTCATGCAAGCCCTGCATTAAAGCTACACTGCCCATCTCGGCTCCATCTGATGTACTGTGTCATACTCAGCCCTTGTTAAAAGCACTGCAGCCCCCCAGCTGGCACACGTGAGGATGGCTGGCGCACATCTCGCTCTTCTTTGGTTAGGTTTGCACATCTCCGTGCATGGGCAGCCTTCCTTGCCCAGCAATTCCTCATCTGAGCTATCCTCTCATTCCTAACGTGCAATCCCTTTGTTTCTGAGCCTTTCTTCTCTGAACCTGAGCATGCAAGTAACACACACGCGGTATGCATACACAAATGCACCCAGTTCATGTGCTGCTCACACACTTAAATTACAGAGACACCTGGACCAGCACAGCACCATCAGTTTGCAAACTTAGATTCAGGCTTGTGGATTCTCTTAATGCAAATGCAAACAAGAATCAAAACAAATGCAAAGCTCATGAAGGCTGATATACTTCTTTGAGGTGTTATTCCCCCACCACTCATCTTCCACTCTGTTTCTGAAGGATACTGTACATAACCTGCGCTCTTACTACATCTTCTTTCACTATCCCAGTATACATCCCTGATTTTACATTTACTCCACATATTGCTGGGTCTTGCCAGCACCTTCCATGCTCTGCTGTTGCTGCCCTGCATTCACTGAGATTCTCTTCCACCTGAATTTGAGGTTCACCTTTTTCCCCACAGTTCAGTTATTGCAATCAAAGCCATGACAATTCCTGTAGCACTGCCAAGGGCTGAAACACAGAACTGGCCCGTCTAGAGAAGATGCCTCCTTTCTCACTGCCCAAAAGATAGAAAAAGTCCTTCAGGAAGGAATGTAAACCAAATTTTACAGTCTTCCTTTTCCAAACCTATGGAGTAGGGTAAAAATGTTACACAGGTGAAAAGATGACCAGATTAGGGCTGCTAGTCCCTGCCTGGTCCCTACCACGGGGGTTCAATATTAGCTTAATCATTGAGGATGCAAGTAGGACACTCTAGAAATGTCAGAACAGTCAAACTTAATCACTTTGTCTAGACCAGGACACCAGAACGACACACTTCAGACAATGTGGAAATAGGGTGATCTACTCCCTCAAACAAGGTCTTTGTCCCTGGACTCCCCTGGTCAGCACCTAGCTGAGCCCCAATGCAGGAGGTTTGCTCTTCCCAGCACAACGCCTGATACCTGGCTTTGAAGCCCAGAGCCGATATGGCCGGGCTCCTTCCTGGAGCTGTGCTGCGTGCGAGCGAGGGGCTGCGCGGGGCCGGCTGCCGTGAATGACAAGCGCTGGCTATCGATCGCTTTCTGAACTCGGCCCAGCCGATAGAAGGTAATTAATGACTCCATTTGCCTCAGCACCGGGGAGAACAATTGAGTTTGAAACTGCAACAACCGGCAGCGCTGCGAAAGGCCCCCGGGGACGTCCCGGACACCTGCCTGACAGGCCAGGCTGCGCTGGGACAGGGCAACACATCACACGGGGAAAAAGAGAAGGGAAATCGGATAAAGGGAAAGAGCAGTATTGACCCCAAGGATGACTCAGGCGGGGGGCACTCGTGGCGGCGAGGTGGGTACCAGAAGGCGGGACAGGGCTGCTCTGGGGTAAGCGCCCCCGCGGGGAGCTGCCGGCCAGGGCCACGGCAGGCTGCAGGAGAGGAGAGGCGCCTCGCTGGAGCGCTGGGAAGGCATTTCGGCAGCCGGCTCAGCTTTGCTCTGTTAGACAGCTGCATTTCCCTCGGAGGCTTTGACAATTAGATGGGTTCTGCTGTGTCACCTGGCTGGGAGTTCTCATGCCAGTCACACGCGCTTTTATTATGACTGCGATTTCTCCTGGTAGTGCTACCAGCCTCCACCGAGAGCAGGGCCCCCAAGGCGCTGGGCAGACCTGTCACTGGGGCAGTAGCAGTCCCGGCCCCAAAGAGAGAACAGTGCCAGCTTGCTTCTCTGTCAGCTGTACCGGTGCTCTCATGACCTTCCTATGCGCTCTCTGCCACAAAGGCGTTCCTATGTCAGCAATATTAAGAGCACCTTTAAATTACTTGTTGGGACAGGTCAGTCCTACCCTGAGCCAGGGTGCTTTCTGTGTCACCTGTAGCTAGGGATGTGACTGTATCGTTTGTGTTACTTGTACATAATGGTGTCTTTGTAGCTTCCAGGCCTGGGAATGTCTCTTTATTTTGGAGCTATTTAATGGGCATATTCCCTGTGTCAGATGCAGCTACAGTTGTTTCTGTGTCCTCCGGCAGAGCAGCTCCTTGTTACCTGTCAGGATATTTCTATGACACCTGTAGAGCCTTTCTGTGCCTTGTGTCAAAGGCTTTTGCCAAATGTTGGCTCTGTATGTTCTCTCAGCAGCCCCTGGGGAGGCGAGATGTTTCCTGTTAAATGCACAAGGCAGCCCTGATCACGCTGACAGCAACTGTGTGCTCCTATGAGGAACACGGAGACTGAGGCCATGGTTTACCTCTCAGCTGTTTGTTAAGATCCTCCAGATTTAACAGAGAGGTGCCCCTGTGTCACAGCCCCAAAGATTCCTGAACCACTAGAAAGGGAACTGAGAAAAGTGATGATACTTCCTAACAACAAAGCTGGCGCAGCCACCTTCCGGCATTCCCCAATTCATCCTGCAGCTGAAGCCTTGCTTCATCTCAGTGACACCCCTTCCAAGAGTTTCTTTCTCTGCAAACTCCCCTCCGTGGAGCTTTTACTCCTAGCAGTACCCTTCATCAACTGAACCCACGGTTGACTGTCACAGTGCCACTCCTCACAGGATCTGCCCTCCTTTCCCAAGCCATCTCCTCCCTGTGAGTCCTCTCTTCACCCTCACCTGCAACCCTCTGATAGACGCCGTCTCTCCTCACTGTCCTCGCTGTTCTTTATTGCCACCCTTGCTCGTAACCACACAATTGCCAGCCTTCATACTTTACTTGTGTATTACAATATTTGAGGTTTTCCCTGAAACTCCAGCTCAGAGAGTCATATGCTTAGGTAAGAACTGCAACTTTGATCTAAAAACAGATGCAAGTTTCTGCCCCTTACAATTTCAGGGGAAAAAAATGAAAAAAACCTTCTATGGGTTCTGACACCAGAAAACAAAGACAGGGGATTTACTTTCCTTTGGTTTTGAAGAAAATATACTGATCCATGACTGTGAATCTCTTTAAGTGCTAGCAACACAGGACCTATAAATCTCTATCATTCAGGATCATCTCTGAGAAATTTTATCTGCTTCATCAGTAAACTGCCATATGCACAATTCATATTATAGCTGTGTGAAGTTTGGTATTTGTGTGCCCTGCCATTATTAAGCCCAGTCCTACTACAAGATAGTTAGACAAGGTCCACCCCTAGAGAGACTACAGTACCCTGTCAAAATTTTGTCTTTGTAGATTTTAAAGGTGGAGGTCAAGACTGGTTGTTGTAGGCTGTGACTGCGTATGCCCTCACATACCCAGAACTCTTGTCTGAGCTAAACATTCCCTTTCTCCTCACAAGTTTTCCACCTGTCCTGGCCTATTCTCTTGCTTTGATCATTTGGCTTCCTTATCTAACCCTGCTGCTTCCCTTTCTCCTCCCATCATCCTTTTCTTTCATTTCCCACTGGCTATACAAGGACCTTTCTTACCAGCTGGTCCTGAGTTTGGCAAATGTACACACCACCGACACACACACACACAGACACGCACTCTCTCTCTCTCTCTCTCTCTCTCTCTCTCTTTCGAACAAATAAATAAATAAATAAAAAGGTCAGTGAGCAGAGCAGCAATAACCCCTAAAACAGTACTATCAGAGGGACATGATTGATCAATTGAATTCCATAGCGGCTGAAAAATGTGGGATTAAGTAGTGTATTATACGCACAATGAGTTGAGGCATGATGTTCATTTCAAGTTCATTTCGCCAGCCCTCTGCCACCAGATCAGGCAATCAATAGGGGCAGCAGATATCATATATCACCTCTCTCCGTGCTAGGGAGAGAGCACCATAATCTCTCGCAAATTTAGAGTGACAGATTTGTCAAGATCTGAAGGGCCCCTGAATAAATGAAGGAAAAGAGACTCCTACAGCGACTTGGGAAAGCTGTGGTTTCAGCTCCTTCACACAAAGGCATGGGCCACGCACACATGGGAGACACGTGTGCGCAGGGCTCTGCGGCACGTAGGAACTGTAAATACATGTGTGCACAAACCTGTATGAATGATCAGGACAACCTACAAAGGGTAAAACCTAATTTAATGACGATCAATGGAAGTTTTACTGTTTACTTGAACACCCGCCCACTTACACCAAGCACTGTGCACATTTTAGGGCTACCATGCTTGAAAAGCAAATATAATCTAAAACAGCCACCTCAGTCAACTGGCTGCTCAGGCATATAAGGCGATGCAGAATCTAAAACATGCCAGAATAGTGATTGATTGTAAAAATACCAACGCATATTAACAAAATGGTGTGCACTTTCATGCATACTGACTGACATGTGTGGAAAAAAGTCCTCAAAGGCAAACAGCCTACAAGATGCAGACAAATTAAGATAAGCTTCAATACAGATACACTTTTTCTTTTTTTTTTTTTTTTTTTTTTTTTTTTTAATGAGCCTAGACCCAGCAGTTCCCTGTCAGCTTTCTGCAGAGAAGAGAGTGACTACTAGAATTAGGAGCATGTGACTCAGGTTACTTTAGTCCTTCTGAAAGGAAGTACCAGCCCAGTCTATCTAAAACTGAAAACTGAATCTGCACTAACTAGCACAGTGTACAGTCCAGCAAGCCAAGTTCTTGCTTTATTTTTTTCTAAGCCAAATCTGTCATGAGCTCCAGCCTTCAGCACCTGTGAGGATAAGCCTAAAGAGAGTAAAAATGCCAGGGATCAGTGTCAGTAAACATCCCCACTCTGACTAGGGGTGGAAAAGAAAAGAGTAAGAGAGAGAAAGGGAAGGGGCTGCTCGAGGGAAGGCTGCTAGCTGGGACAAATCAATATGTAATATTTTCTATGGTCTTGTGAGTGGTACTGTACTACGTTACTGTATATAATGTACTATTGATTATATCATATTGTATAATCACCTATAAACGGATATATCTCATAGCCAGGAGGCAGCAGGCTCAGTTATTACTCTGGGCCACCAGTTGGACATTAAGTGTGCCAGGAAAACAGTCGGCATGGCACCATCCAGGAGCTAAAGGCTGAAGTGCCTGTGTGGCATGGTTCTAGCCCTTCCACAGCGAAATGCCACTCCTGACCCACGGGAGCAGCCTCCTGCTGTGGGCACGCTCTCAGTCACCCAGAAGAGGGTCATGCAGGTACCTCAACCGCTTTCTTGCCAGACAGCAAGTTTCTGAGCTTCACAGACAGGAAGCTCCTGGGAGAGGCTGAAGTCTGAGGAATAATACTAAAAAGCGGGAAGGTGACTGTAGTGTAAGAGGGAGAACCTGATCTTAGGTTAGACAGAGCTGTAAGACAGTCAGACCTTTGTTTGATGAAAATAGTAGGTAGAGATTCAGCACAGAAGGTACGGAGATGTGTCAGCATGCACGAGAGTATTGTAAGTGGTCTCACCAAAGTTAGACTGAGGAGTGGCAGTGGAAAGATACTCAGCACAGTTGGAGAAGATTATAATGAGCAGACGTGCCTCAGATGAGATGAGGGATTATGACAAAGGGAGATCCACTTCAGGAGGTTTTAACAGACAGACTCACCTTGGATGAGACAGATGCTAATAGCAGGAGACTTACTCACTTCAGATGAAAAGGGGTTATAACAGAGATAAACGCACCTCATTTGAGTTGGGGGATAACGGGGAAAAAAAACAGATGGGTGCAAAGGTGGTTTATCATACAGGAAGATTCACTCTGGATGGGGCAGAACATTTATAATGGATTCACCTCTCCTCCAAGGGCTCTCACAGAGACAAACTTACCACATCAGACACAGGGTGGCATAACAGAGATAAAGACACCTGAAACGTGACAGGAGACACACACTGCAGCGAGACTGTGGCAAAGGGTTGCTGCAGGCACAGAGATGCACCTCTGATGATGCTTACACCAGGAAAGGTTTTTCTCGTAGTTAAAACAAAGGGTTACAAGGGAGGCTGATTCCCACTGAGTAGGACTAGGATTCGTGATACTCTAATTCATTTTGGATAGGAAGGGAAACAGTCACAGATGAAGATTCACCTCATTCTGGTAGGAGGTTTATAACAGAGAGATATGGATTGGAATAAATTAACAGCTACATGGAATGGGACAAAGATCCCAACAGAAACCAACATATGTTGGACAGGACAGAGGGCTCCACAGAGACTTGTCTGTGGTGAAAAAGAGTCAGAAACAGGATTGCTCATGATATCTGGAGGGAGAAAGATTCATCTACGATATGACAGAACATGATCAGATGGGAAGGAAATTATAATGGAGATATAACTTCCACTGAGACTGAGGAGCTAAAATAGGACCGTCTCCCTCCCAAGCTGTATCAGAGCACTTCTCCCGTTTCAGGCTTCTTCAGCCCTCTACAGTACAGGTCCATCCTCACACTGTAGCTATTCTCTGAGCTGCCTCTCTAGTAGCCTTCCACCGATGCTAATCGCTGTGCTTCGCTCCCATTTTATGCTCAGCATTGGAAATTTGGCAATTTTTAACCCTGAAAATCAGTGGAACCGAAACTCATCTCTGAGCTGAGCACCATTCTCCACAGCCTCAATCCTGCTGGGCAGGAGAGTCCCCTGGAGCCAGCAGGAGCATCTCCAGCAGGCCAGCTGCCAGGGCCAACAGAAAGGGGCTTCCCTCGAGTCTCCCCGGACTCCTTCCTGCAGGAGGGGCACAGCTCCTTGGGCAGAGGTGGAGGGCTCCTTTCGCTACTGCTCTGTTCTTGCCCCCCATCAGTTGCTGATCTAAGCCAGGGTGGTGCTAACTCCGTTTTCTCTGTCTGTGCCCTGCAGATGTATCCGAGGGCTCGGTTCCCAACGGAGATTCCCAGAGCAGCGTGGACAGTTTGCGGAAGCACCTTCGTGCCGACACTTTTACCCAGCAGCAGCTGGAAGCTTTAGATCGAGTTTTTGAGCGTCCTTCTTACCCTGACGTCTTTCAAACATCAGAGCACATCAAATCTGAGCAGGTGAGGGCCAGCCTGGCAACGCAGACCCACAGGCGCCTGCAGGGTGATGGCAGGGAGATTCCCTCGCCGGAATCGCTCCTCCTCTCTTCATCCCTTGTTCTTGTGCTGACCCGCTATTATACCTATATTGCATTCACATTCCACAGCACCTTCTAATCGTAACTGCACTGATGCATGTACACACAGCAGCTCTGTCTGCCCTCATGACTTGCCATGTACACTGTGCTCTTCCTAAATTCCCAGGTCAGCTTTTCTCTGCACAGACACCTACAAGTTCATTTGCATGTTCCTTCTGGGGAGGTACTCGCACAAACACTACCATGCGTGTTCACCGGCACACGTCACTGCTGGCAAACTCATGCACTCTCAGACCACACCAGTGACCAAGGAGTCACAGCCTGGCTTTAAAGGACTTTTGAGTATTTTCCCTCGTGGCCCAAAGCTGAGACCTGACTCCAGTCTTCAACCTAGTTTTCCGCACTTCTGCAGCTCTGCCCCCCTTCCCTTTACTCCCCCGCTTCCCTGGCCTTTTATCCCAAAAGCTGTTTGTCTTAATAAAATGAAAATCAAAAGTCTTTTTAAACCGCCCCAAGCCATAAACCAACAAAGGAAGAGAAGGAGAGGCTGGCTGTGGACTCCCTCCATCCCAGAGTCCCTGGGTTTATTACAATGAATAACCTTTATTTACTTTCATTAGACTATTAAGCACCAGCACAGTCATTTTTCCCCCTGAAACTCTGAGCAGGGCCCATAAAGCAAATCCGAAGCCTAATTGAGTTCATTTTAATTTCTCTCCGATCACAGCGAATTACTCTGGTGATAAATCAGGGGGCAGGCTCACCCCCAGTAGAAGGCCTAATTTGCAGCTAATTACAAAACTGATTTCTACAGGAAGATCAATACGAGAAGGAATTGGAAATGACTAGGCAGTCCTAGCCAAGCAGGGACAGGGGGCGGGGAGGGGGCAGCGTGCGGGGAGCCCGCTGGAGGAGGGGGAGAGGTGGGGAGGGGGTTGGGGAAGTGCATGGAAAAAAACAGAGCAGAAAGAGCAGAAAATCAGTTTTAATTTAACGTAATATTAATCAGAGCAACTTTTCCTGCTGTTTTGTAGCCTTCCCGGTTTCTCCAGCTCCCGCGTCTGGTCCGGAGGCTGCCACAATAAAAAGGCAATTACCAGAGCCTTTCGGACAGGACACCCTTTCAGATTCAATGGCTCTCCCCCTCCCACCCTTCTGTTAGCCATGTGGCTCCCCCCTCCCCAATTTCATACCCCAATGCACAGAGTGACAGAGGCGGGGGATGAGGCTTCTTTGTTTGTTTTTAAAGAGCTAGGACAGAGGTAGCAGCGGAGGGGAGGGAGACAGCTCAGCGGGGGGGGGGGGGGGGGGGGAAGGGGGGCGACTCAGTAAAGCTGCCTGCACTGGACCAACAGGGGCTGTCTACAGCCCATGTGCCCCAACCATGTCACTGAGGTCTTCTGCCCCAACCGTCCTCACGCCCAGAGCAAATACTTCCTCCCTCTGCTCAGCTAGGATGGGGGGAACGTGGATTTCCCCTTTCTTCTCCACCGAGCTTGTATACACAGACGTTCCCTTTCCCACAGGCCTGAACGAAGACTTCAGCCATCCTGCTCACAGCAGGCCAGGTCCCGTGCTTGGCCTCACCCTGCTTCCCCTGCACAGCAACACGCAGGAGGGTGGAATAGCTCATCCTAGGACTCTCCCCACCCCAGCCCTCTTGCCACTTGTATCTTCTCCATTTCCTCCTCCTCCTCCTCTTCCATCTGTGCAGGGGTTTGCATCTCTCCTCTTCCTCCCCCCCATCTGTACACTGTTCCCTTTCTCTCAGCGCATCAATAGCAAGCTGTCTTTCTCCTCTCTTCCCCAGGGTAATGAGTACTCCCTCCCAGCTCTGACCCCTGGTCTCGATGAAGTCAAATCAAGTCTATCCACCTCTGCTAACCCAGACCTGGGGACCAACGTGTCAGGACCCCAGACATACCCTGTGGTGACTGGTAAGCTGCCTGACCAAACAGCAGAACCAAGCTTTTTATTTATTTCCCTCATCACCATTAGCTTCTGCTTTTTCTGCTAATGCAAGATATCCCTCTGTGGTAAACATGGAAAGAGACAGAAAGACTATGGAGGAAGTAAGGGAACAAGAGAAGCTTGAAATTCAGAGTGCTGGCAGTTTTGGGTATACCTAGAGGTGCCAAGGTATGACTCAGACAGGTAAATCCAGACATGAACCAGGAACTTGTGTGCCCACATGTAGCTTAGGGATGGATGACCGTAGAGGACAGGTATGTCCAAATGTACACTGTGATTTCTTCCTTTGTGTCTCAGAACACAAGCTTCATGGCTTAGTCACAATCTACGCTTGGAGTTCTAGGGGAGAAGTGATAATTTAAGCTTTATTCACCCCTGGAATTTTTAGGGGGCATTTACAAGTTAAATACTGAAGTTTGCTGAACTGTGACTGTTAAACTCCCTCTTCCTTAAGCCCATGAGTCTCTAACAGCAGCTGGCAAAAGAAATTTGTTCACAGCCTCCCTCCTTTCCCTTACTGTGGGCACATTAAACTCAGGTGTGACTGGGAAGCCAGGGTAGGAAATGAGACCAAGTGCCTGACAGCAGAGGAACCAGGATGTGCAGAAGTCAGAGGCAATTTCTGCAGCAGCTGTTTCATTCAAACTTCCCTGCTGCTGGTTGCACTCATATGACCTGGCTGGCACAGGACTTCCCTGGGGTCACAGGACATGCCACCCTGACACTGGAGTTAGACTGCCTGGTCTGTGCATATCTAGAACCGTAAGAAGATATTTAGGTGCCACAGCCCCTTCTTCTAAGGCTTGTTCTAGTCACTACTGCTTCCTGCTCACACAGCTACCACAGATCTGAGAATTCCTTCTAGGCAGCTAAAGCAGCTGGCAAGGCTCAAGCGATTTGCCCCAGTTTGCTATACCCCCCTTACCCTACTGTTGCTGTAGCCCACTCTAGAAACCTCACAGCACAAGCTGAGAAATAACTCATAACAAAGAGACGTATCTTGTTAGCAAAGGAAAGAGCTGCTGCTTCTTGGCCACAAAGCTGGCCTCTGATGGCACAGAATCATTCAGTTTGTATCTCTAGTTTTTCTTTAAAACAGCTAATAGCCCATGGGGTCAAAGCAACTGCTCACTAAGATGCAGGCAGTTGTTGCTTGTTCAGCAAGGGGGTTTTGCTGCATGCAACATTTAGCTACTAGAAACTTTGGAATGAGGTGGGGTTAGTAACAGCTACCCCAAATAGAAAGGAGATCCACTGTAGGGTCTGCAGAATGTCATGGAGAACCATGAGGAGATAAACTGTATATTTAGAGAAAGTGTAATATTCCCATTTTATTATTCCCGTAATATTTCCATGTTTTTTACTGTTATCAAGCTTGACCCAGGATCACCAGAAAAATGGTTCACCTATGGCAAATTTGTGTCACTTTTCCGTGTATTCTCATATGCAAGACAAAATCCAGCTGGGGTCCCTCTATCATTTAGCAGACCTACATCTTTTACTGGAAATACTTCCCCGTCCAAGGAGGGCAAAGTCAGCAGAACAGCAGTACTGTCTTTCCTTCATGGAAGGCAGGTCCCCTTAGCTGATTTAAAGGTGAGGTGCCTAATGTTAGAATTTAAATTCAAAGGGGCCATTAAGATCATTCTGTTTTGTCCTTCTGTGTAAGAGAAGATGGTACCTTTCAGCCTGTTAACATTAGAGATGAATTCCCAATGGTTGGAGACACTGCACAAGTTTTGGACATGACTACTCAAAGGTACAGGAGAAGACAGATTTGGTCTTACATAACAGGCTGTGGTCAGAGGCAGAAGATACTCTCCCTGCCTTCCCCACGTACCATTCCCATTCCAGTCCCTGGAATACTCTCAGCTCAGCTTGGGAACATCCCCATATGATCCATCTGGATCCAAGAGTGAGAAAAGTTCATTTCAGACCCAGCTTGACACTCCCAGGTGGCAACTTAGCACTAACATCTCAATCTGTATGCGACATTTCAATCAGTGCAGAGTAACAAAAGCAGAACTATT
This sequence comes from Rhea pennata, assembly GCF_028389875.1. Taxonomy (NCBI): domain Eukaryota; kingdom Metazoa; phylum Chordata; class Aves; order Rheiformes; family Rheidae; genus Rhea; species Rhea pennata. The sequence goes on from NC_084669.1 coordinate 22,003,786, forward strand.
AGCACTAGGAGCTGTTCATTGGTGGTAATGATGGGGAAACTCAGAAACTAGAAATGAAAAGGGAAAAAAACCTCAGCACCCTGAAAGGCAGCGGGGGAAGAGGGCTGGAGAATTTTTTTCTCTACACTTAGGCCAGGATCCAATGTTTGGATTAATGGTGCCATTACCCAAGAAAGGACTGCAGATAATGCTCATTCTTAAAATGGTTTTGCTGGCAATTAAATGGTCGCAGTTATTGATCTTCATTGATCTAATGTCCTTTATTTGCATAATCTATTAAAGATGAATGATTCATGATGTTTTTGCTATGGGGCTGGGCAGTGTTTTCAGGAAAGACCAGAGAGGTGAGGAGCTCAGTGCTGCCTCCTGATGTCCCACTGGACAGGAGCTAAGGAAGAGGCTGGGAGCATGCAGTGTATTACTGTGGTACCATGCAGCTCCCTCTCCCAAGATGGGATACTGGAGTAAGAGCCAGTATTGAATTGCTGGTTGTAAGCACTCAGCTTGACTCAGTGCACAGGCTAGTACCTGGGGTTTAAAAAGCCTGGGTTCTTGTTCTGGGCCATATGTCCACTAACTGGAGATACTGTTGACTTTAGAGGAATTAGGGTTTCAGGCTTCATACATAGCACTAGGCAAGTCATGCGACCTCTGTCTAAAATGGGATGATGCTAATAATGCAACACTTATAGCTCCTCAACTTTATGAAACCCAGAGACAGATAAAGGGAATTCTGCATCTTCTATACCTAAATACCTCATTACATGCCAAGATTTTAGATAACTACCTATTATCAACGTTTTGATGACTTCTGGAGAGGTGTTTTCTCAGACTGTGTGATCTGAGAAAGCTTGCTGAGGCATCCAGTTAGTCATGGGCCACTGAGACTCTAAAGCCTTCATAAAGGGCAAGAATCCCAAGGCTTTGCTTTCGGAAGAGCTAGTGATACCTTTTTCTGTCTGGGAAGTCTGAGCTGGGGAAACTTTTTTTAAAAAACTGAAACTAAATCTTACATCCTGAAAGAACCACACACAGATTTTGTACCTTGCATAGGTAGATTTGTTTGAGTTATCACCTGGCTCTACAGAATGTCCTGGGACAAGAGCAAAGAGACATTTTGGAGATGACATTATGGTAGCAAAACAGGGAGCCATCTTCCCTGACCATTATTCAGTGATGATCTCTAGCAACACAGTTACCCACAGCACAGCCTTGCCTGGTACTGCCAACATCAAATACTGTCTTTCAGATAATTAATCCTTCTAAGGGATCTTAGATGATCCATTTACTACATTTATCTCCTGAAGCAATGTCTCACCACATTTGTTTACCATGGAGTAGATAGGTCACCCTTATTTACCCCCATGAAGCATCTGCGAGGCATTTCCATAACTGAGCTGACATTTCAAAGCTAGAAGGGCATTGGGCTAGGAAACTTGCTCCCGCTGTCTTTCACAGAACAGAAAATGTAAAAGTTTGCCTGCAACTTTCTTGTGAAGCACCAGAGAGGGAATGCTCGTAAGAGCTGCCTGACAACACTGCCTCATCCCTTTTCTTCACAGTCAGGGAAATGGGCCAGCTCCATCCTGCCTGGATGTCGCATGCCCATGATATTTAGTTTGGCACAGATCCCTGACAGTCTTGGATAGTATCTCTGGATACAAATAAGGATTTTCAGAAGCAAAGATCAAGCTTGAATATGCCAAGATAAGGCAAGTATGTATAGCTGAACACCAAGACAGGAAGCTGTCTGTTCAGAGATGTTCTACTTCCAGCATTTCTATTGAGGGCAAACGGATAAGTATAACAGCAAATTAAATCCAGAAAATCTCAATAATTTTCTTTTATTCAGTATTTTCCATTGGTCTTTGATTTTGGGAAGTACTCAGTAGCTGACAACCCAAAAGTGAGTGGGGGAGGTCCTCAAGTTTTTGGCACAAGCAACCTGAGTACTTTAAAAAACACACGGATGCTTACAGAAACCTTGAATCCTTCCAGAACAAAAGCTAGGATCCCTCTTTAACTGCCAGTAGAAGTATCATCTTTCAGAATAGGCATGTGTGAGAGAAGTGAGGTGGCTTCACACTAAGTTCTGAGTTCTGGGGACTTATATTCATAGCGTGACAGAGTCCCATCCAACCCAAATAGCTCGCCTGGCAGCTATCCAACAGAAAGGCAGCACAATGCCTGTAAGAACACAATGGCTTGCAAGCTTGCTCATTAACAGACCTTTGTAGAGGAGAATTTACCTACTTGATAGCCCTTAAGACTATAGCAGAGGTGAACAAAAATTAAATCCTGGCAGATTTAAGTAAATAGACTTAAATCAGCATTTTTCCAACTTCTAACATTGATTGAAATGGGAGTATATGTGACCTTTCTTTCTTTTAGATTTTCGAGTTCTTCAGTGCTCTGGTTAGTTAATACGAGCAGGTAACTCTTTAAGTCATCACCACCCACCAAACAGCTACTAGGTTCTTTACAGAAAATGTTTCCTTTTGTCTGAGAAAACAATTCTTCCCTATAAGAACAAATATTCCAAGTGAGAAATCCTGACAGCCAGTTCATGATGTGTCAAACAAAGGCATCAAAAATGTATGAACTCCACAGATCTCACTTTCCTCCAGACCTCATTTCTCTGGCATAGGGTCATATTTCTTTCATTTTGAATAATTTTTTAAATTGAGTTAATATTCTCCTTTTCAAAATGAACTTACGCAAAATTAACTCATAATAACTGATATTAAAGGCTAATATTTGCTATGTCTGAAAGACTCTTCAATTATATAAAAGCAATATTTAAACAGCATCTGATTTCTGTTGAAGTTTTAAAGAAAGTTGTGATGTTAAGCATGGAAAAATCACTGGTTGGATACCTGGATCAAAAGTTTTTTACAGTGATAAATAATCTTTTGAAAACTTCAGCCTCCCACAAGGTGAAAAGATATTTTTTCCTTCTTTTCAGCCTAGTGAATGAACTGAAAAGAATTTTGTTCAGTCCAGTAACTAGGTCATTCAAAAATAAGAAGCAAACTAGGATTTGAAAAAGCAGGAACATTTGTTTTCCTCTGTCAGTGAGTGAATTAAGCTTGGTGTGAAAGGACGAGATCTATTAATTCTAAAATCAAGTTCTAAAATCAGTTCAGTTTCCTTTTACATACATATGTATGTATGTATATAGATATATACACTTTCCTTCATTTAGTAAGTTGTTTTTAATGCAAATCCTTTTCAGAGAAGCTTGCTTTTTTGATTCCAGTATATTCAGGAAGTCAGAGTACTTGTGGTCATTTTATTTAATTAGCATGAATAAATTACAATTACTGTTTTAATTGAATGCTAATTTCCATCTATATATAACTTGACACAAATCACAAGTAAAAAGTTAATAATCTAATAAAACAATAATATGGACTCATCATTCACCATTTTCCCACAATAATATGTAAAGACAAATTATGTTAAACAATATAATTGCTTAAATAAATGTGCACAGACGTAATTCATCTGCTTAGCAAAGAAAGAAATAGTATGTTTAGTGTAAATGTTGTTATTTGTCAAAATATGTCACTGTTACTGCCCATAAAAATCAACCTTTTAGAAAACATCTACATAGTGCAGTAAAGCAAGATGCTTGATCCAACTTGCTGTTTTAAATCATGATTAAAACTGGTCATTAGAGTCAGTTGTATTTATACCGTTACGCTGAGAGGGGGAGCAGTTCCTTCCCCTTTTTCTTGTTCAGACTGGTGAAAGTTTCCTCTCTTGCTCCAGTCTACTTCTTTAGCCTCCGACATCAGCAAAAAATTCTGGTCAGAGCTGGGGAGTGCTGACTTAAGAATACTTCTTTAACGAACCGCGAGGAGCCAAGAGGTGGCTTTAGAGGCGGCAAAGCCTACAGGCAGATACAAAGCAGCACTCTGCCACAGCCACCACGGCCGGAACCGTCGGCAATCAGCAGCCTGTTGCGCCTGTCTCAGGCTGCTCAAATGCCCTGGCAATGGAGCATGATAAACAGTCACACGGCTGCTACAGGTCTGTTATGATGCTGCCTCATCAGAAGGAAGGAGATAACTTCTGTGGAGTCAATCTGCAATGTTGGAATATGTCATATAAAGTGCACAGACTGCTCCAAATAAAAGGATGAAGAGCCGCACCCAAAGTTCCAAATTCTGATCTGAAGTAAGTGCTCACTTCTGCAAAGAGGCTGTAAGCCTCTCTGCTCTTTAAGATTAGCAAAAGCAGATATCCACAGGACCTCTAAATTTCATCAAGAGCTTCCCATCCCCAAGGAGAGATGGTATCTTCTTATCTTGCCAGGGAAGTTGGAAAGGCAAAAGGCGTTACTACTCTTCCCCAAGAACAAATGGCCGAGGGTGATAAACGGTCAGACGAACAATCCTGGGAACAGACAGAAATAGCAGGGAGAAGGAAGGGCTCACATAAACTATTCCCATCTTTCCAATGGAAGATTCATTAACAATAATTTTATGATGCTGAAGAAGACTCCTAGGCTTGAAGGGTATATTGCAGCACGGAACTCAGAAATGGATGAAATTCATTTCTGAAAGAATTCACGCCTTCCTTAAATTAGCATTTAAGTGAACTGGCTCATGGCAATAGCAACAAATTGACATTCCCAGCCCTATTTCCCTCAGCAAGGGGGCAGCATTGCAGACTGTCACACTACACTGCCAAAAGGGACTTTTTTTAGTGACTAGAATTAGTCTTCCTAATGTGCAGATTTTAGCTTTCCCTTTGAGGCTCAATGAAGGATCCAATAAGATCGCTATGATGAAAATATTCGTGATGCAGTATTTGTGCACTGACAGCAAAGACTGTGCTCTACCGCTGAGTTAAGCAACACCTGTCAGCAGATGTTAATAACTTTTGATCTCCATCAACTGTATTGGATTTAACCAGGTCAGATGCTCGTACAATTGACATTGCCCACTACTGTCTTTCAGAGAAATGGAGAGCTTATGGCAATCTTTGGCCTTTTGTTGGTGTAGGATTGTTGTGGACTACCCAGGAAAGCCTGCCCTATCTTATGATCAGTGGAGTATCGTTGTGACGAAACCTTGGAGAGATCCGTAGTGCAGACTGCGAGGAACTGACAGGTGTCCTGTTCTAATTACATTTCCCAGCATATATTTCAAAGGCATCTTCTTTAAGTGGTAACATTCAAGTCCCAATCCACCAAGGAATTTAAGCTCATGCTTCACTTTCAGGCAGGGAGTCATCTGTAAATGCAACACCCTCAGGGGCTGAGACTCAAGAAAAGGGAGAGCAGAATGAAAGCTACCGATCCCGTCTGTTTGCCAAATAAACTGGCACATCATTCCCTTCCCCCACTCCCATTTTAAAGCATATCATCAGCTTTAAAATCATGAGCTTCATCAGTTCCACCTGCAAAATAAGTATGCTCAGAGCCACATTAAGCTTTCAGTGGAGTTCTCAAGTGATTAATAATCACTTGCATTAGGAATATTAAGAATATTCACCTGCCTTTAAAAAGTAAGTTTAGATCACAGATCTACTGGAAAGCTCCATGTCTTACAAGGAATGAGGAATATAAAAACTCAGTTTTTCTCTAACATAATATACAGAGTTACAGTTATACAGTTATACAGTTATACAGTTAAGTATATACAGTTATACAGTTTGAGGCTGTTTCTTTAAGTAAGTATTTCAACAATCCACAAGCTCAGTATTGAGCTAAGAACATGGATCTGTGCAAATACAGAAAATAAACCTGAACATTCAGGGCTCCTTCTCCAGTCAGTAGACAATGCAAAGAAAAAACAAGAAAGGTATAAATAGAAGTGGATTAGTCTTTACATACTTTCCAGTTGCTCTATTAAAGGACTGTTACTCATGCAGAGAATTAAACAAAAAAACTCCTCAGGATGATTTATATCTTCAGTGCATCTCGCATAATGTTGGGGCAGAAGAAAAGCTGAGAAACTGAAGAAAGAAAGAAAAGCTGGTTCTTCTCACATGACAGTGAGGAAAAGTGAAACATATGATTTGTCAGGCCACTTTGGTCTTCTGCATGACTTTGGAATTTCTGAGGCAAGATTCTCACATGGCAGAAGGTGATGTGGCTCCACTGGCTGTAGTGTTAACCCATCAGTTTGGCGATGACTCAGTCCCAATTTGTTTGCCATAATGATTTTTTTTCTAAGAATGATATTATTAGCACGGGAAGAATGTAAATAGAGGAAAAGATGTTTCAGTTGCTAGAGAATAAGCATAGGATTCGAGACACCTAGGAAAAAAATCAGCTTTGACATAGACTTCCTACATGAACTTGGGTACATCCCTTATCTTCTCTGTTCTCAGTTCCTTATAGACAAAACAGCGATCCCTACAGGGATGTGGTAAGGCTATGTGCTCTAAAGACTAGGGAGGCATTGAGATCATTTAAGTATTTTTATAAAGACTCCAGGAAAAGGTGAAGGACACCAGCTGTTGTCAAAACTGTAAGTAGTGTTGTATTAAGTGGGTATGCTCAAGCCAACCCTTAAGCAGAGACATGCCATCTCGATATTCTTTGTTTATTGAAACGGAGTGCTGCTAGCTTGTCCTGCAGGAAAACAGCAATGAAAAACAAGCAGCTTATCTAGTCCTGCGAACCCCCCTGCTTCCCTTCCCAATAGCAGCAGAGGGCATGATAAAAGCTGAGATGAGTCTCTGTAGGAACCCAAAGCTGTGAATCTTTCTCTCACCCTGTCTAGCCAAAATCCCTTCATTTGCGGGGGGAATTTAGGCCAGAGATCACCAGTTCTAGCTCTCCGCCAGAATAACAGAGGAGAGAGTTAGAAATGAAGAAAAACAGTCATAACTCAGCAAGTACAGTCAGAAAGAGAGGAGCTGAAGGTGCAGAAAATATTTAGTCCTCTGCTACATTTGCAGCTTTATCCCACCCTGCTGATCCTTCCAAGTTTCCCCCACCATGACATTGCCTGTTATTTTGGGTTGCTTCCAACCAAGGATACCATGTGCCACTTAGAAGAAAGAAGCTTGGGATGGGAAGAGTTTTCCGTTTCTTTGGAAAGGGGTTGCAAACTTATTCCATTCCCGACTCAATTACTGGGCAATTTCCATGCCAACATACATTGATCGATACCTCCAGGCTCCCCTAATGCTGTCTTACTGAGGGACACCCCTCCCACCGAGATGCATGGCAATGCTTCATAGCTCGCTGGCTTGATGGCACTAGCAGGACCTGCGAAGAGGGGGGCAAGTATGGAACTCCTCTTGCTGTCCTTCATCACATATACAAAAGAATTAACAGAACGAAGAAAATGAGAAGTGAAAACAAAAAAGGCGCGGTCAAAGCTTGAGGTGGTTAAAATGAAAAATGGGCCTGTTCCATTCACAGCTGGCTAGAGAGATCAATCAGTTGATCTCATCTACACTGGCACAGTTTGGAGCTATAATTCACTGCTGGGGCAATTATTCCAGTATAGCAGTGGCAGAAGTTATATTGGAGACAGAATTCAGGTGCTTTTGGTCAGTGACGAGTTAGACAACACGGGAGTAGAAGTGTGTAAATGCCACCCATCAGTGAAGATGCAAGGGATTTAAGTTATGCCTACGTAGCTGCAGAGTGCAGATGGATAGATAGACTGACAGATAAATAGACAGACATACGAGAGTGATTTTGGTTGTACAATCATTTGCTGTCTGACCTTATCCTCTCCCCCTCTCTGCTGTTCTCAGAGAGCACAGTGTTTAGCATTATTACATCCCTGTCTCTTTGCCCTGTTACTGTTGACTCCTTCTTCCCCCCTGCACTGAGTAAGTAGTGCTGCTTCTGGAAGGTGTGAGGAATTTTTCCTCATAAGCCTTGAAGTGTTCAAGAAAGGGCTGGGCTCATCTCTGCTGTGAGTCTGACAGGGGCTTTAACAGCCTCAGAAGGCTGGGACAAATAGCTTCTGGTCCCTTAACCCTTCTCAGCTTTGCAAGGCAAGGCCTGGCACTGTTGTTCCCGTCGCAAGGGCTTTAGACAGTCTTTCAGGTTGAAATCCTCTCTGTGGTGGCTGGACAGAGAGGAAATCCAGGGGCTGGATCAGATTGGCCTAATGCTACAGCAGCTTAAGCAGTCTGTTTTACCAGAGATTATGGTTTCACTTACACAGAGCGCCTGAAAAATGCTGTGGTTTAGAAAGGATTATAGCTGAAAATTCCATGCTTTAAAGGAGAAATAAAGCAGGGGAGGGACTAGGAAACTGAATGTGCCTGGGGGCTGTGCAAACAGGATTAACCTCTGCCCATAGCACCTCTTGCTTCTGCCCACCCACGTTTCCTGAGTCTATCTTCTTCTCTGCCCTTTCTTCCCCACGGGCTCCCCACACCTGTCCTCGGACTCCTCTCTTGTGTAGGAGGCAGATCTGAAAAAGGAAACTGGAAAATATCCAGGACCAAAGTGTCCCCATTTTGCTTAGGTATGACTGTCAAATGGCTTCCTTGAATAATATCATTCTACCTTTAGCCCTGAAAAGCATGGAAGCTTTTGGCCCTCTAGTCTGCAGACAGATCTGTAAAACAATTAATCAAAAGTATCTGCATTATTTAGAATCTACACTGTTTGGATAAAGGCTGCAGCACTGCCAAACAGTCGGTGACTGGCTGTATGGCCTGAAGGTAAATCTGTGTACCCTAAGCTTACCACCTGATGGCAGAGAAGCCAGGAGTAAAACAGCTTTGGGGGTTCTTCATCTACAGAGACCGAGCAATGAGATGTGAAGACCACCTGTAGGATTGTAGGATAGTAGGATTACAGTAGTGTAAAGTAGAACCTAGATGCTAGTGTGCTGCTTACTCTGATGGCACTAACTGCACACTCCAGCTTCTGTTCACCAAATCCCTCACAGAAGGTCCTTGCTAAACAGAGCTTCCTATAGCAAAGTAGGAGAAGAAATGTCAGTCTCAGGAATGGAGTCTTGGAGATCTGAGACCTTTGCTGGTCATCTAGATTAGAGAAACTTGGAGGAGAACACAAGTGGCAAACTGTCATTTTTGCCAAGTAGCAAACCTTTAAGAGACAAATGCCTCAAGATAAACAGCATTTGTAGGTAGAAACTGCCCAGCCCTTTATTGTCTAGGCAAATACTGCAGCCTTACAATAAGGTGCCCAGACTTTAAGCCAGTTCTATATTAATGAAGCCAGATTTACAACCTAATTATATGTCACATTTATATTTTTTTTTTATAAAGCAAAACCACCAGAGCTAACTTGTCTCATATGCCACCGGTAACATTTGCCATCACTGCAGAGAAATGGATTTCATTTATTGGCTTTACTTTGTTTACCTGAGGGTAGATGGTTTGCTAGATGATTTGGATAGGATCTGATCGCATCATCCATACTTCTCTTTCAGGTGTTCAGATACAGAACTCTATTACTGCTGACCCAACAACAGTGGGTACACTGGTGTGTCCTTACTTTAGGTCACCGAGTTCTACAATTCCCACACCTCTTAAGCGGGAGCCAAGCTAGGAGCAGTTTCAAAGCTCTATCTGTTGTGCCTATGCAAATTTTCACATCTGAAATGGAGGCCCAGTGAAAACAACAATGAAAATAAGACCTTCTATAAAGTCCCCCACCTGCTCCCCCCCTTCTATCTCTCCATCAAGGTATCTGTCTGGCAACCCTGTACTTTAGGAACCACTAAAGTCAGTATTGAGTGTTTTTATGATCGAAGCTCCTAACTGTGCCAGTGTAAACAAGATCAATTGATTGATCTATCTATCTGCTTATGAATGGTACAGCCCCATTTTTCATTTTAACCTGCGCCTTTTTTGTTAAGTGTTTATGGAGCTTGGCTTTGCAGGCTTTGGCCATTACACTGAGCATCCTATTTAACAGATGCTCTTAACCATGCTGCTCTCCTAGGGATGGTTACTTTGGCTTTGAAGATACAAAGTGGTGAATTTCCTGGGCCAAAATGTGTCAGTGTCACATCTCCCTACTCGCCAGGCCAGCAAGAGAAAAGAGCAGGAAAGGGAGCACAGAAGCTTCAGAGCATTCTTCTCCTTTCTTCAACCCTATGCTTCTTCCTGTCCTTCTCCTCTTGCATGCTCCCTCCCTTACTTCTCCGTTCCTGCATCCCATTCCTCCCACCTGCCACTGCACTTCATTCGTACACTCTGCTGCCCTGCAGAGGCATCACTGCAGTTCGAGCCTTGCCCCCGGGTGTGTTTACTGCTGTTGTCTCAGCACTGGCTCCTCTGGTCTACCCCTAACCTTTTTATTTTTATTTTTATTTCCATTTTAAATTAATTTCCCTGTAGATTTTAACCACTCCATTTTCATTTACCCATTTTGTTCTTCCTCTCCTCCCTTCCCCACCCTCCTCTTCCTCCCCCCGTTCCCTTTGTCTGTCTGTGTCCATCCCTTACCCTACCACAGAAAACCTCTCCTCTCCCCTCAGTATAAAGCAAGAGCCTCATGGAGCCTCTCTCACCCCTTTCACCCCCACCACGCCGGCCGGCTCTGGGCAGGCTGACCTTCAGCCCTTCCACATGGCCCTTTCAGACGATGCGTCCACGCCTTGCTACAGTGCCTTCCTTCATCATGGTGCCCACTTTGGGCAGTCCAGCAGCCAGCCTCTGATAGCAGGTAACCGGCCTTGGCCACAAACTCAGTGGGGATGCTGCAGGAAGGGGTTCAGTTTCGTCTGATGGGGAGGCCAGAAAATGCTGCAAGCTCTTTGAGTGCAAGTGTGAATCACAGCAACATTTTTCCAATTCTGTGTGTGCAGCATGTGTTCTCAGCTCCATGGAGAGTCACAAAAAGATTTCATGCTAGTCCTTCATTTTTGTAGACTAAAATGGGAAAAGAAACTGTAACTACATAGAAGTGGCTGATGTCCCAGTTGGATGAGTTTGGGATTTAGTATGGAACCATTTATATTGCAAAATCTTGTGTTACCTAAAGAGCCATAATGCCCTGTGTACCATAGGCACGGCCAGAGTACTGTGTGTTAGTCTAAGGTAGATGACTGTGGCTTGAATAACCTAGCCAGCTCTAGGACTGTCAGATAGGTAGTTCAGCGTGGACTGTAAAAACTACTAAGACGGTGGATAAATACCTAAGCAGCTAGCGAGCACTGCCAAGCTAGACTGTGAGCAGCACTTGTGTCAGCTAGTTTGGGAGTATAAGCAGGTACCTTTACAGAGCAGACAGAGCAGCCAAGAAGCAAGGCATGATATCTGAGTGCCACAACCAGGAAAGGTTGGTCAGAGACCATAAAGTTTTATAGCCAAAGGAACAGGTGGCCTTCAAATGAAGAACAGAAGTGAAGAAAGTAGCTTGCAGAAGATGGCAGCAGCAGGTGGGAACAGGGAGTATAGAGGAAGAAGTTTAAGGTAGGCACCAGGAGAAACTCTTGTGGAAGACGACTGAAGCACTACGTTGCAAAAGCTGAGCAACGGCTTGATGAAAAAGTGAGAAACATCTTAGTGTTAAGAGATCCAGACTTGGCGATCACTGAGGCTGCTGTTACCCCACTGTCAAAGAACAGCGTCTGGGCTTTTTCAACAAAACAACTGTTCCGAATGCAGATTACAGATCCTGATGCACAAGAAACAAATCTTACCTCTGCCTCCTCCATGCTCCTACATTATTTTTCTCTTTTGACCTAACATTCTCCCTTTGTCCTGTCAGGTGAGACTTGCATTTCTAAAGCTCCTCCCTATAGGAAAACAGCAAACAAACAACAGAGAAGACTTTTGTGCTCTTAACACTGTCTTGGTCCAAATCTTAGGATCAGTGAGATCCCCTAAGCTCTGGATATTGGCATTTCCCAAGCCAAGGATTCCCTGACAGAGTCTCTCCAACAAGACAGTTCTACAGGGATGCAGACACATATGACATTCCCCTAACCTAGAAGACACTGTGTTTCAGGAGATGCAGTTGCCTTAGTATGTTTTTTGAGAATTAGACACAGGAGAAAATGTTGAAAAGCATAAAGAACAGTGATAAAGGTACTATGTTTATCACTCAAAAGGCTCTTGGAGAAGGTAGAGTGGCTAGAACTGGCAACATGTTATCAACAGGACAGATACCAGTTTTGTCATAACCCTGGAGTACCAGAATTAAATAATCCTGTTTACCTGTTGACAGTGAGAGGACATAAGGGAAGGGGGCTGGTTGTACGTAGTAGCATTTTAAGAGTCTCTCTGTGGGACTCTTATTCATATTGCTCATGCTCTACTGGTTTGTTATTTTCTTTTTCACAATTTGGATTTGACAGATGACCGCTTCCCAGTGAATTATCCATACTGACTTTGGAGTATCAGCCTCCGCGCGCTCATGTCTGAATAAAAATATAGGGGTGTACATGCCTAAATCAAGTAGGAGAATGTGTGTGTATGTGTTCCCACTTGAATGGAAGTGTCAGAATGAATTAATTTTGCCTGCTACTAAATAATGTTCTCTCTAAACTTTTCAGTGACATTGTTTTCTCACTCATCACCTGCTGTTATGTCTCAGACTAGTCAATCTAGGAAACTAAGGGGACAGGATTTTTAAACACAAAACTTTCTTTCCTCAAAAGAATGTGGAAAAAAACCCCCACATCTAGCAGGTGTTAGTCATACTGCTTAATACACAAATCACTAAAGCAATCATGGTGATAAAAGAAGAGAAGAGTGTAGGATATAATTCCCTGGGGCACTATATACTTATTTTATCAATATCAGGGAGTGGCTAGAAAATGGCTCAGTCACTATCTAGTAGTTCAGTGCCCATTATCTAAGGTGAGGTGAGTTAGGAATGTTTGCCATGGTTCAGGAACCTCTTCAGGGACAAAAAAAGAACTTGCTTTTCTTTTTTATTGAGCAAATCACTTCAGCAATCTTTAGTCAAAATCTATGAACGCAATGACACTGGCTTAGCTCACCTCATTGTAGAGAAACTTCCCCTTCTGGGAGTTAGAATTAATTCTTCATGTTGATTCAGTTTTTGCTCTCTTATATAACTTCTATTTATTCCTAATTCCTCTGCCAAGTTTCATGCTTGTTCCAGGGCCTATTTCATCAATTATCATTCTATTGTTAGTAGAGCTAAACCAATTCATATTCTTCTTTCATTCACATACCTCAGCACAGTTCCAGTGACTCCAGTGGTATTAATGGGCCTTACTTAAACAGTCATTTCTAAAGGAGATTCAGACTCCAGTACCCCTTCCCATTAGAACAGACAGAATAGAGAAAATGAAAAAAAAAAAAAAAAAAGAAAAGAAAAGGCAAGAAACGGCACAAACTTCTTGGTGAGCTACAGCTCACCTAGGGAATGTAAAAAGCTTTGGATGATTGGGACAGGCTGAGATCTCAGTAGGCAGCACTGGAGGTTGAGCTGTAAATCTCCCAGCAGCTGTGGGGGAAAGATTATCTTAATTTATTTAGCCTTTTTTTCCTTTTCTTTTTCTTTCTTTTTTTTTTTTCTTTTTTTTTTTTTTTTTTTTTTTTGGTTTTGGCTTGAAACTCCCAGCAGCTTCTGAGATGATTTTAGTTCATTTAAATGCAATAAGCACTAACAACAAAATGCCCTTCTGGCTGGCCCATTTTCAGACTAACCAATTCAAATGAGGAAATGCCTCTGGCATCAACCAAGAAGCCTCCAGCTGCACTTCCTAAGAGATGAAAAATAAACTGCAATCATCCACCCAGTCCACACCCCTCTCTATTCCTTTGGTGGAGAAAAGATACAAAGACTTTGGGGATTATTAACAAAAACTTTTATTTGTGCTAAAAATGAAGTGGGAATCAAATTAAATCCCTCAACCTTATTATCATGTGTATTACACCAGCAACTGGAAGGACTCCAGCCAGCATTGGATCTCTCTTGTGCTAGGCACTGTGTAAAAGTAGTAAGAGTGTGTCCTTGCCCCAAAGAGTTTGCAGCATAAAAAGAAGCACACAGCAGTGAAGTGACTTGCTTGCCTAAAATCATCAGCAGGTGAATTGGTGAGGTGGGAACAGAGAAGGGCACAGAAAACTCATGAGTCACTTTGCAGTGCCTTACACTTTAATCGTGAGCTGTAACATTACCACAGTCTTGGAACAGCATCGACTGCATGTCGGCAATACTCTGGCAATGAATATGCTGCCATTCTCTGTGCAGCTCTGGCCCTTTTGATTTAGTTAAAATAGATCTAAAATTGCTAGCAGGCTCAAGTATCTACAGTGAAACACAACCCATTCTTTTGAGCCTCAAGAAGACAAGTTTTGACATCCATCCTTACAGTTTGAGATCAGAAGAGTCACAATCTTCCACCAAAAATTTTCAATGGAAGGTCAGCAGATATATGAGAATGTCACACAGTACTTGCCTATCAAGCTGCTCGTCACTTGATGGTGGGACAAAGGTGATATCAAATCAGTACGGATGATCCTATCACTATTGACCATCTATCCTGATTCTTTCCCTTTCCAGGTCGTGATATGGCAAGCACCACCTTGCCTGGCTACCCGCCCCACGTACCCCCAACTGGACAAGGCAGCTACCCAACCTCAACTCTTGCAGGAATGGTACCTGGTAAGTCAACCTCCAGACTTCAGTAATGGAGCACAGGGGTTTGAACAGTATACTGCTACTGGAAGAGCTTTCACAGCTATAGCTATGGCTTTCCTGATAGTAAGGCCTGTCCTCTTCAGAAAGAAAACGTCAGGTGCCTATAACCAAGGTAACTAACAATTCATTCTGTAACACATCTCTCCACAGTAACTGATTCACTGCTGCTATGGGCAACTAGCTATCTATAACCCGTGGTAATTAATTAACCTTAGTATTCATTAGCTAATGTAATTATCTTCCAATGTCCCATGCGGATTATTATGTACTGTTCATGGCTCAGGATATTCAGCTATCCACTAACTTAGGATAACAACTTACTTTCTATCTAAAGCCAGGACATCTAACTGCAAAACATCAATGGTAATTTAATACTTGCAATTTTTGGAGAGCTACTGTCCACAAGCTAAACTAGTTAAGAACTCAGGAGTGATTAGCAGTATTTCAGAAGAAAATAGCTGTTCCCTTTCAACAACCAACTACTTACTCGCATCTTGTTTGCTCCTACCTTCTTAATAAGATAATGCCTACAACCCAAGAAACTACCTACCTAATCCTACATTTGAAAGCAAACTATTTCTTTGCTACCCAATGCTTTTGAGAAATACCTTCTCCTGGCAAATGCACTTACACTGCCCATTGTTCAGGGAGAGCAAAGGACCATTTACCCCGGGACAGCTGAAAAGGTCACTGCCCCAGGCTGCATTCCCTACCCCTCTGATGGAAGCTCGCCTCAGTGGACAGATGAATAGGCAGTTTTCATTTCTCAGGCATACTAGCTCAGAACTCAGAACTGTATCTGCCACTGATTTCTGTTTATGTTGACACCCTGGAATGTGAATTGTGATAGCAGATACGCTGTCCATTCTGCAACCTTTGCTACAGGAGGGATGGCCCCAGACAACAGCTATGACGCGAAACAGCAGAAAACTGAGAGCAGAAAGCTCTTACATCATCCTACCAGGATTTGTTTGGGCTCAGGAGCCAAAATCCTAACTTAATCCCTGTACAAATCTTGGGACAGCTAAACAAACATACATTATAGAGAGTACAGATAATCAGTGGAATTATCACAGATAGGATATGTTTGCAGGTCAGAATCTTAATATCTTTAAACAACAAATCACTGCTTTCACACCATGAGGTGCAGGTATATACCTCATTCCAGAAACAAACTACCTACTGCTTATATTCCTAAAATATGCAACAAAATCCGGGCTCTGCTCTGAAGATGATACGATCAACCTCCAGATCAGGAAAATATAGTGGGTCATACCTCTCTCCAACTGCCACTTTGGTCCCTTGGTATAACTGACCAGCTTACTGAACGTTGGGGGGTTCAGTAACACTCAATTAGAGAAAGTTTTTCCTGTGGCCTGCTTGGGCATCCTGCAGTACTTGTTGCATCTTTCTGCAAAGCATCAAGTACTGACTGTTTCACTCATATTCCACTGGTCAGAGCGAGCCTGGCAGCCCTTCTGTCCCAGCCCTGTAATGTTACTTAAGACAACAAGCTGGAAATAAAGAGGCTTCCTGAGAGGAACACAAGACTGGCTTCAGTGGCTCACACTGCAGGTATCTCTAGCTATACTACTCTCTCTCAGGGGCCAAAAGCAAAGCCTGGGGAAGGACAGTAGGAAGAGTAGGAAAAGCATGTGGTGGTACTTACTCAGAAGGTCTGCCAGCCTCCAACAAGTTGCAACTCAGAAACTTCCTAAGTAGAGTTTGTATCTGTCTAGCTAATATTAATCACCCTTGATGAATTTACCTCCACAAACCTGAACAGTCTTTCTTGAACCCATACCAGCTTTTAACATCTCTAGCAACCTGGCAAGGAGTTCTGCAGCTTAACTACATATCGTGTAAAAACCACCTCCCTTCATCTCTTCTGACCCCGCCACCTGCTAGGCTCACTTCATGCCTCATAGTTTTTGTATTAGAAGACTAAATGTGTCAAGATTTAAATACAGATACCAAGAAACGCTGTTACAAGAGGTTCCCAGAGCATGGATTGCACAGCATACAGGCCTCATAAGATCCTCCGCGCTTACTTGCTACCTCTGTTAAGAGTCCATGCTGAAAAGGGAAAACAGAATATGATGTTGCTAATGGTTCGTTACATGTCCCTTTCTTACATGCAAGAAAGATCAGGGACCAATGCTTTAAGTATATTAGAAACAAGAAGACAGTAAGATGACTGATCAGGAGTATCTTTAATGAACATACAGACATGCAAACAAACCTCATTGTCCAGATGTGAGTGAATATGATGAAGAGGCTCTAACTTCTCTAAATAGAGGTTCTGATCTAAAAATAGAACTGGTCAGAAAATAGAATTTCCAACCCACCCAAAACTCTGAGTTCTTGACATTTCTTTTCATCTGCATTGGGATGAGGAGTCAGAATCTTGAAATAGTTCAATTTGCAAGCATCAGGATGAAACATTTCAATAATGTCAACACGTTCTAGATGTCAAGAAATATTAGAATAATAAAAGAGTTGAAAGGAAATTAAATGAGATGAGAAAGGTAAAATGAAACAAAACAAGAAAGTCAAAACATAATACTTTGTATCAATTTGCAATCATTTCAAAACTTTTCTTTCCAAAACTCCATTGAACCTGACAGGCTCATGCAAAACATTTCCATTTTGATGAGGCAGCATTTTCCAGCGGAAAACTGTTTCTGAGAGGATTGTTTGACCAGTGCTAACCAACCTCTCACTAAACTTCTAGTTGTACAGTCTAGAGAAGAGCTTGTCTCCAAGCACGGCATCCATGCAACATGGTCAGTCATGCATGCAAATATCTCTGAGATTTATGCAGATGATGTGGTAAGATATATATTCCACATTTGCACTTGCCTGTAGCTTCAGGTCACAGGCAGATGTGGAGGAAAGCCAGTAAGTCTCTGAGTGCACTCTTGAAAAAGAAGGAGCTAGTCAGTCAAAGAAGCACGAATCAGGTATTGTGCTACACTTAATTCGTGAAATGCTCCCTACAAAGGTAACAGAGCACCTTTGATCCCTGACTCACTTCTTCCTCTTTCCCAGAAAGGCCATCAAGTTTCTGCAAACTGTTTAGTGAAGTGAGCATCCTCAGGAAGGAACTGCAGTTTGCACAGAGCAGCGCAGAGCCTGCAGAGGGCTGGTGATGGCAACGGCAGGGAGTCGTTAAACAGAATCCAATGTTGATGAGGAAATTACACTTGTTTCATTAGTGATCGGGGAAGGCGATAGCTCAGTTCCTCTTGGTCACAGTTGAGCTCAAAAGCTCATTATCCTGCTGCATGCATGCTTTCACTCCTCGTCAATAAACACCGTTTCCAGTGGCTGCCCTCCCTCCTCCCTGCCTCTCCATAGCTGGGGCTCTTTCTCCTCTACTTAACCTGTGGTTCAGGATCACTATAAACAGTTTAGGGTGACAACTCAAGAGAGGGTTAGAAAGAAGTCTTGAAATATCAGAACAACTTCTCTTGTTGTAGAGAAGTGATCTTTATACGAGGCAATCCAAAGCAGGAATTTTCATCTGGACTGTTTTTTCCTTCTTTGGGGGCCAAATTTACCCCAGCATATCCCACAGATAAGTCACTTCAGTGGAGCTAAACCTGGTTTATGCTTGGCTTTTTGCCCTTCTATCATCTCCCACAGCAACCTGATTATCTTAGCAGGTTTCATCTTCTCTTTCCCAGCTACCTGTCAGGATTTTCAGTGCAGGATTTTAGATATGGAAACATGTTGAGTCATTATCATTAAAGCAGTATTTAGTAAGGTCTGTCACACAATAAGAATTTTAATGCTGAAAATAAAAACTACTCTGACTAAAAGACTGCTGGATGGTAATTGCTATTGATACATACACCTTCTCATAATGACTACCTAGGTTATTATTCTGAATGTCTTTAAAAGACCTGTCTGGACAAATTCTCCTCAAGTTTAAATCAGTGCAAATCCGTTGACTTCAATAGACTTCACTTCTCCCATCTGAGAATCTGTGGGTTTGGCTTTAACCCTCCCGTGAGGAAAGATTTGCAGAGATTACAGTATAATCAATTGACATTTCTTTGGTAATTGTTTCACAGGCATTCAGTATATCCTGCACTCCCTTTCTTTCCCATTCCAGGGTATCTAGCAGCAATCCTAGGAGCTTTCCAAACACTTTTGCTGTAACAAGAACTCCAGCTCCCCACCCAGAGCAGACCAGAAGCTGGTAGTTACTCTGTTCTTTCACTGTCCCTACAGTGCATGATAGTGCCCTTCAGATGACACGAATCATTCCCAGCCTGTCTGTATGCTTTAAACTGAGGTGGTGACTAGACAAGGGCATATCCTTATGTAACAGAATCATAGATTTTTAAGACTGCAGAGTCTGTTGTGGTCATGTATTTTGAATGCCACACTATACCTCCTCAGTTATTAAATGTAATTCCCTTAGCCTTGCACTTCCCTTCCCCTTCCCTCAGCTTAGAAAGCAAGGAGACCCTGAGCCTTACATGCAATAAACCTGGGTATTTAAGAAGACTCTAAAATATTCAGATGTTGTTTCAGAGTGTTATTACATCACAAAGTTTACAATCATTTTGGTGTGAGCCTATTTTACCAACGTGGAAAAGGGAGCTGTAGCCCAGCTTGTCTTTCAGATTTAAGGCAGCACCTAAAGTACAGACCATTAGCAAATTCTATTCTGGAACTGGAATGCAATGTGTTTTCATTATAACTCACTGACTAAACATAAATGTTGGTCCCATCATATACGGATCACTTTTCTGACATCACTGCACAGCGTAAGACAGAAAGACTCACGCATTTTCCCTTTTGTGTTTCGTATTTAACACTACCATACTCTGAGAATATTTCCAATAACGAATTTGAACCATATTCTTCTCCACAAATACTTCATAATCTGCAGCACCTAAAACTAAAATCTACCAATGCAAATCACCATCAACAGAACTGCCCCTTGAAGCTCCACCATGGCTGATGTCTGCTGTCTTGAAATTACCAGAGAGCCTTTATAGATCAGGTTTTAGATTAGATTTAGGTTTTATTAAGAAGAAAGCTGAGGGCTAACTGTAGAAAAAACTTGCGTATACAATCCTAATGCAAGCAGACAATCAGAAATCAGAAGGCAAAGAAAAATAAAACATTTTGTTTATCTGTATTATTGAATTTCATTATTTTGAAGTAATGCCTTGATTCTGAAGAGGTCAGCCTTACGACTTTCAATTGTTTAGGCAAGTAACATTGCACTAACAAACACCATCCTGAAGGGCAAAATCTCAGCTAGGCAAGGAAGCCATATATAACAGTTTTCCTGGTGGCACACAGATTCAACGTGAAGATTCACCTGATGGAGTAGTAGACACAGATCTTCGTTCTTACCTGTATTTCACACATTCCTTGCTATCTTCCAGGGAGCGAGTTCTCGGGGAACCCGTACAGCCATCCTCAATACACAACTTACAACGAGGCCTGGCGATTCAGCAACCCAGCATTACTAAGTGAGTACCTTTTTCCCGCAGCACACCCCTAGCTTCGCGCTCCTTCTGTTTGTCTCTTTGTTTTCTTTTCTTTGTTTGTTTGTTTTTGAAAGGGGCCTATACGTATTTGGCCATGTGAAAGATCTCTTTCCTTGCTCTCCAGTCCAGTGTCTAGATAGATACATATCTGACATGCATTTTTTATCAGTTCTCTTTCACAAGATGGTTCAGAATTCCAGTCCAGTGCTGTCTTCTCCTTGGCTGCATCCATAGTCTATTCCAGACTAGATCAGAAGTTCAGTTCAGGTTATGCTCCTCTCACAGGCTGCAATCAGCATCCATTCAAATTCTGTTCAAAAATCCAGATGAGGTTTCAATACTTTCCCAATATAAACTGAGAGTCAATACCTGGGGATCCTTGTATCTCATAAAAGTTCTTCTCATAGGACCAGTTGGAACAGTGTCCAGTATGGGAGACAGGCTACAGCACTATGTTTATAAATGGCTGGTGGAGTTTTCTTGCAGTAATACTTAGCTTCAGGGACTCTAATATACCTAGGAAAAGTCATCTTTTTTTTTTTTTTTTTTTTTTTTTTTTTTTTTTTTTCCAGAGAGTGAAAAAAATCCCCTAAGACTCTGTCTTCTAACACAACATTTCTTTGCAAGGGAACAGGAGGAGATTTATTATATGTAAAATAAATCAGCTGTGATTATGAACTACATAATAACTTAGGTTTAACAACTGGATAATGGATGCACATTTTATTCCAGCGTTGTTAAATCTCCGTAAATATGACCTTTATAATCAATCACTATTTAACACACACTCAATAACCATCCAGAGAACTTTTGTTCCAAATGCAACCAAAATCCCAAGCAACGAAACAATGGAATTTTGATTCATTTCTCCTCTCCTGTTTTTAAATCTGACTCACAATACTCAATCACATATGTTCAGAACATCCAGCCCTCCAGCAGCTTCCTTGTCACTGTAGATCAGGTGTGAGACATTTCTGCTGCAACGCTCACACATGCTTCCCTCTCAGCTCTTCACTGATGGTCAGAAGGAGTAAAAGATCCCCTTCCCCTAGAGGGGCTTCAGACCCAGAGGCCCCAGTAATCTCTCTTCACTGAAGTACGGTCCTCCATTGGCTTCAACTGGTAGCCTTTCACTACTCCCATCAAGAGCTGAGTCCCCAGGTTATTTCTTTTGATTCCTTTCCTTTTCTTCCCTTCTTTCCTTTGTTTTTAGTTCTCCTTTGTTTCTTTTCTTTGTTTGATTGTTTTATTTTTTATTTATTTTATTTTTTTACTGTTTGTCCTTTCAACCAGTCCATTCTTCTCCTGTGTTAACTTTCAGGTTCCCCTTATTATTATAGTGCCACATCCCGGGGCTCCGCACCTCCCACTGCTGCCGCTGCCTATGACCGCCACTAGTTACCATGGAAACCACATGAAACTGCAGGGCGACAGCTTAGGCCTCCATATTGTACCTGTCTGATCAACTCCCTCCATCCCTGGGAAGGGTGAAGAGAACTTCTCCGTTCCTCCCCACAGTCCAGCTCCTTCCTCTTTGCCATGAAGGCGCCGGACCAAGTGCTCACAACCTGAGACTGAGAAACCCACCTCCCCTGCGCTCCACCCTGCACTCCATCCCGCCTCCTCTCACCAACATCGGGAAGAGCCTCAGGCCAAGACGCGTGCTGCACGAACCCTTCAAAGCACCTCGGCAAAGTCCAGCTGTTCAAACTCTCCTCGATTTCCAAGACTTAAGGGGAACTGGGAAGCAATGCAGCTGGCAGCCTTTGCCTTACAGGACCCCAATCTTCTGGGATCGGTAAGGGCAGAGGGAAGCAGGGGAGAAAGCCACTCGCAAAACATTGTTCCCCAAAGAAATGTTCTTCTGTGGTGGACTCTTCAAAATCTAAGACCATTGATGATTACCCTGTTTCCAGGACAGAGCGAACAGGCTGGCTAGAGCGGAGAAGGCAGTACAGAGACCTGACCTATCTGGCAATGAAGAAAAGGACCAAGTAATTATCTGCACGCCAAGAGGGGTTCTCTGTGCACCTCATCTCCACTCTTCAACTTGGCTTCCTCCACGGTTGGCTGCAGCCCACCCACATGTGGTGACTTTGCAGGCCAGAGTTGGGGTAAAACTCACACATACACCCACAATTTCTGTGACACACAATCAGCTCAGACAGAAGGATGGAGCAACATTTACAAACCGGCCGACGAAATGAAGAAATATATAAATAGATATATAAATATAACTGTGTTTTTATGCTTTGTCATGAAGGTCTGTAAAAAGGAAAAAAAAGAACAAATCCCCAATTTTCTAAAAAACTCAAGCAAACAAAAACAACAAAAAAACAAAATAATAATTAAAAAAGCCTACAAAAATAAAACTCCAAGTCCCATCCCTCCCTGCCACCTGAATGGCAGACAAGTTCCTCTGACGTTTGATGCTCCTCTCTCACTCTCGGGTTTTGTTTCCTTTCTGTTTTGCACTACAAAGGGATGGTGGTATTGGAGAGGATTGGATGCCAGCTCCGCCCCCATCGCCTCCTCCTCCTCCCCCTTTCCCAAATCCTGTCTCTGGGGAGCAGTGTGGACAAGTCACATTTGACAAAGATACCAAACACATCAGTCGACAAAAAAGCACTCTGAGCCAACAAACGTTTTCCATGTCACTGGTTGGCAAACAAAGAAAACAAGCCCAGCTGCGCTCTAACGGCGCTTTGTGGTGGAAAGGAAAGTGTGGGGCTTCATGTGGGCCCATGTGATTGCC
The DNA here is from genome assembly GCF_028389875.1 of Rhea pennata. NCBI lineage: Eukaryota > Metazoa > Chordata > Aves > Rheiformes > Rheidae > Rhea > Rhea pennata. Next base: position 22,026,644 of record NC_084669.1, read on the forward strand.
CTCTGGACAGCTAAGACTGAGATGGACAAATTCAGGATTGGCTAGGATTATTGCTTGGTTCCCTAGCCCTTAGGTTCCTCACCCTTTACCTTAATCCCTGTACCCATGCCTACTTCAGTTCACCTACTCCTGACTTCCACAATTTTAGATGTGCCCTACTCCATTCTCCAGACTCCGACAGTCTGATGGCAACACCCTCGTTATCTGTGCCCAACACCTAATTTCCTAACCACTACAGCCTTGCTATCTGGGCCTCCTTTGTTCCCAGTCTGTCTCCTTCTACACCTAGTAATTTATAGGCATACATTCAAAACGGTATGCCTGCATCCTACCAGCTATTCCCTGCATACAGCCTCATCTTTTCATCTTCAACCCTATACTGTGCACCTAATATTTACCTCTTAACCCAAATGCTCATCTGATGATTCTCTAGGGATTATCTACTCTTTTTGGTTCTCAAGTGACTGGCAAACACTGCTCTGCAAAAGACTAACTGTCAATAGAAATGCTTATCACTCCTGTTTGTCAGCAAACTCATAAACTGTTTCTTGCACTGACACTTCCTAAAACATACTCAAAGAAAACACGAAGGCAGCCATAGCCTACCCCCAGGGCATCAAGTCTGCCAAAGTAGATCCTTGTTGTTTTAGATTTTTTTTATCATATAGAACTAGCGGACTACTGCCCATGAACCAAGACAGGATTGAGAATCAAACCCCCGAGGGCATAGAAGTGAAAAGTGGAGCAATCTGTACAGCCAACATTATGTATAAAACCCCAAGTTCCCAGCCTCTGAGGAGATGTGGTTGTGGACTCAGTATTCTGTCTCCAAGTTTAACTTGTGTGTATGAAATCCATCATCAGTAAACAGCTGTGTTGATCCCAAAGGCCCCTTTCACCTAACACTTTTAGCCTTTGCATGGCTCTAGCTGATTGTAGGTCTGTCTTCTTAATAGGATGCCCAAATGATAAGTGTGTGGGGTGGGGGGTGTTTACATAGAAGATATAGAGCTAAAATCTGTTCCTGTACAGAACGAAATCAAAGAGGTCACTCCTAATCTTTTAAGTGTTACTACGCACCTCTTACTTGTGCATAACCTGCTGTGAATAGCAGAGGTGTTACACTGTCACTGAGACCAGAATTTGGCCCATTATCTCATTCTATTCTGTATGAGAAACAAATGTTAATAATTTCTAAAAATTTACTTTTAGTACCCCTTCTGTTTTCCTCCATAGACACCAGATGGATGCTGGACCCTGTTAATAGTCTCCTGTTTAGTCTCTCAGTACAGCCTTTGCTCTGCTTGTGCAGTCCAGCTTCACACAGCACGTGGTGAAGGGCAGAGGCAGTAAATCAGTGTACTGGCAGCTAGAACCTCCTGAAGAGGCTAGAGAGCAGCAGACTGACACACCTCACACTTGGCAATCTGCAGTCCAGGAAGCCACTACAGAGAAGCTAGTAGTTGAGAAATGCTTGTTTTTAGAATGGTGCTTTGCTAAACTTGAGACACAAAATAGGGTGTGAAAGCAGAATTTGGTTGGCTCACTCATGGCTGGCTTCATTTGGCCCTCAGATGGCCAAATCCATTCATTGTTGGAGTAACTCCACTGATAAATGGGGATTTCCACTAGGCATTAGATTGGTCTGGAAAGTTCATAAGTATAGCAAGCAGTTTAATCAGGAAAAATAAAAGGAAAGCAGAATTATGCAAAGGACTGGGCAGTCTAATCCTCTACCACCACCATCTGTAGACCCCCATGCGAATGTACTGAATTACATTTGCCAAAGAGTTTCTTGTGTTGGTTGTTTTGATTTACAGTCGGTGGATGCATTGTAAAGCAGTATTATAGCTAAAGTCTAGTAGCTGACACGGGGATTTATGTGGTGATATTATGCAGAAGAAAACCATCAATATTCATATAGATTCCATTAGACTGGACTATGCAGGAAACGCAAAAATTCTACCAATTATTTAATATTATGTTATTTGCAAAAACAATTGCTGCTTTGTAGGAAGATAATGTGTGTAATGTGAAGGCAATTCCTCTTGTATATAAGTTCATCTCCATCTTCATCATGGTAGTTATTAAAACAGCCTCGTCTCATCCTGTAGATAAGGAACACGCTGTCTGTACTGTGCGAGTCTTGTTGTGCTCACTGAAAACAAAACGATGTATTCAATAAAGCACAGCACAAATCCAGAACCTGAGGGAACAGCCAAACCTTGGAAGGACTCCTTCCCCAAAAGGCCAACAGTTGCTTTATTACAGGTGGATTTTTCTTTCGTTTTTCTTAAAAGAATTTTACAGGCAAAATGAAAACAAAACATTGGAGGAAAACATCACTACGCAAAAACTAGTGAAGTCTGTCACTCACATCTCTGCCATTCTGCTGTCCTCTCCCTTCCCCCCATTTCTTTATAACCCCCTCTTTCCGCTTCATTTCTATCCCTCTCTTTTGTTTAGTTGTTCCCACTGTTTTTGTGCATTCTCAGTGCATTTTTCTATCCAGAGAATCCAGATATCAGAGCAAGTATCTGGGAGACAGAACTCCTCAATTCTCCTCCTGGCTCTAGAGAACCTTTGTCAAGTCCGATTTCTTCCCCATGCCTCTGTTCCAATCTTCTGCAAAATGGGGAGAGCAACACACCCTAGCTCACAGGAGTACTGTGGAGCTGCATTAATTAGCACTGGCTCAGTGCTTTGAGATCCTGGAAGGAAAATTCTCTCGGAGTGTTAAGTATTATTATGAATAATAATGAATGTTTTCACTACATTTCCCTCTCCTTTCCTTCTTCTCATAAATCACTCTTCATTTCTTTATTCTTCTTCCTGAGCTCTCCCTTTACTTCTTTCTCTTCTTTTCTTTTCTTTTTTCTTTTCATTCTTAGCTCTGCTGCTATGCTTGTTTTCTCTAATGGACCCAGCAGAAATGTTGTGTGACTATATCACCTTCTGTCAAAATTTTTCCTGGAGGGGGAGGGATCTTGTGAGTTCTCAAACGATACGCTTTGCTGGAAGGAACAAAGATCTGGTATTTAGAATTGGGCAGCACCTTTGAGGCCTGTTCGCCGAAGCTCCCATGTCCTTTTGGCCCAAAGGAATGCGGGGCAAGAGGATGGGAGGGGAGCCTGGGGTAGATCCATTACAGCAGACATCTTTGTGACCTGTAAATGTTTGGGGGGGAGGGCGGGACAGCAAAATGAGCCCTGCTGTGTTGAAACAGGGCCAACTCTGCATGCTTTCTGACCCATCAATAGTGATGACTCAAATTTAGAACAAGACTTCAGAACTAATCACAATATGAATGTGAGGATGTTCAACAAACAACAGAAGAAGAAAATATAAAAACCTGCACCTATTTCTCCTCTTGAATATATAATCATATATGCATATAAACATTTTCCCAAAGGAATTTTGGTTAACTGAACTGTTGGGAAAAAAAAAAAAAAAAAAAAAAACACCTCTTTTTCCCTGAGAAAAAGCAGCCCCTTGTGAAAAGGAATCAAAATCACAGCTGCCCCCTTTGGGAGTGACAGAACGAGGGCTTCAAAGGACCCCACAAATACCACCATGTGCTCCTTGGCTGGGTCCAGGATAATGGCAAACTTGCAAGCCAGGAAGGAGGGACCAGATAACAACAATACCAGAACTGAAAACAAATCCAACTATAAGCAGCTCTGCCAATGCTCACTAGGCTAAGCTAGACCTGAGACTGGGAAGGGGGGCCATTGCCAGGTGTAGGGTCATACCCATTTTAGGCTGCTGCAGCCACTCTTGGCTTTTCCTCATCACTTCAGTTCTGTTCGACTCTTTTCTTTTTTCTTTTTTGTGCACATGAGAAATAAAAAGAAATTTTTTTTTGTATGTCACTTTTGTGGCTCCTGGCTTGTTTCTCTTTCCCTTTCTCACTTTCTCTCTCTTCACTCCTCTCTCTCCAGTGGATTCCCCTCGAGGTCTCCAGGATGTTACACCCTTCGGGCACCATGTAAACAATAAACACTATGATTGCTAATAACCACCGCACCGCATGATGGAAGGCCCTGTACATGCTTGCAACTCCTTACAGCACAATCCAGTCTCCGAGCCTCCACCACCCACCACTCTGCTCCTGTTCACTGCCAGCAGGACTCTCTCCTCTATCGATCTCACTCAACTGACTCCCAATGATCCATAATACATCTGCTGTCCCCAAGTAGTTCAGAAAATCAAAATGCTCTTGGGTAGCCACAATATTAAAAGGATGTGGGGTAACCCAGAGTCCCCTTCCAACTCTACGCCTGTGTTCTCATAACCCCACTTGAGGATTAGTAACACCTGATCAGCATGCCTCTAAAAGGATTTTAATCTTCCAGGATCAGTCCTGGCTCTCCATCAAAGCACTCTTCACTTGTGTGAAGTCTCAGTAGGAGAGAGGATGACTGACAGCTCATATCTTACCCCCACTTCTCTGCTGCCCCATTTTTTGTTTCATGAGAGGAATCCCATTAGCCTGATGTTTTATTGTAGTTTGTGCTCTCTTAATCTCTATCTGTCTTGGTCAGCTGGGGGGCAAAACCAAATGCAAAGTCATTAATAACCCATTCTCCAAACTATTCATCGTCTGCCTAACAAAGAGCTAAACATGGTATTAAGGTATGCTATAAACATACCAAAACCAGAGGTTTCACTCATTTTTTCCTCAGTCAAGCATTAATTCTCCAAGAAGTCAGAAGTAGTTTTATGTCATAAAGGCTGAATAAAAATGTAGCACAAAGTCAAGCTAAGGTAAAGCCATTTTGCTTTTGCAATTTTTAATCATTTTAAAATGTTTTCACAAGAGCTCTTTAAAATCAGTGGGCCAGATTTTCCACTGGTACGCATCTATCCTCTAAGGAAAGTCTGTTCAGAAATGCTTCCAATGCTTTCATGAAGCTTTCTCTCATCAGTCAGTTAAAACTGTTCCTTTTGTTTCAGTTTATATTTTCCTTTCCAGTATTAATAGAATTGGCTGAAATTCCCCCAACAGGGCATTTTCCATAACCGAAAGTCAATTTGTTGAAATCTAAACAGTCTGTAAAACCAATTCAGTTTTCACAATGTTGCAGTAAAACTGCCTGGCAACTATCTTGAAGTAAGAGACCCTGGGTTTCCAGGGCCCACAAGCTGCCAGACAGATAGGTCCAGACTCCGATGTAGTGATAGACCTGCACTATAAATCAGAGCAAAACTAGATTTCAAAATTCTGAAATCTTTTATGCATCAGAATTACCTTTCTCCACCAAAATTTAGGTGATAAGAATCAACCCCTGGATTAATACATGAGATCTTGGATGTTAATCTCACTAGAATTAAAGGAAATTAATTCTACATACATTCACTACCTGATGTTTTCACCTCTGGTGAAAAATCAAGACTCAATAAACAGATGAACTAAAACAAAATAAAACGATTTTCAAAATTCATTCTGATAAAATAATACTAGAAAAAAAAGCTAGAATTTAGGATAATCATCTTACCTGATATCCCACATAACGCAGCCCAGAAAACTGCACCCTGAGGTTCCTACTTAAGTCTCCGTAACTGGTAGTTGAACTATAGCAAAACTTTTGCAATTTCCAAGAACCCATATATCTTAGAAATGGAAATATTTGTGTGAAAGAGCAATTTCTACTATTCTGTCTACTATAACATTCCTCTAATAATCCTGCCATAATCAATGGGAATTCTCAGTGTGAAAATGCCTGTGACAAAACTGAGTGCCACAGTCTGTCTCCAAATGAGGAAAAGGATGTTGTAAGAGATTATGCAGCACTAGGAGAAATCCTCTTTACAATTACTCTAACAAGAAAAATAAAGAAAAATTTGGATAATCTGAGATGATGACAACCTTATTTAAAAACAAGGTATAGGCAAGGAAACACTTGGAACACTTAAGCATGCACAGCGCCAGCCAATCTATCCAGATGATACACATCTGAAGGCATTAAGTGAGCTAGCAGATTTATTTACTAGACCACACACAATCAATTCCGAAAAATTGTAAAGACCTGGGGAAATGCCAAAGACAGAATGACAGCAAACATGACACCAGTGTTTAAAGTGATCATGAAAATCACTGTCTAGTAAATCTACACACTGATGATTGTATGCAAAGTAAAATGCTTTAAAATATTAGGGGAAGGATCATCTCACTGAACAACTAGTAGTTAATGAACAGTAAACATCCTGTACATAACAAATTCTTGACTGCTTCAGAAAAGAAGCTGGGAATATTCACAGAACAGTTAATTTACCATGATTCAGGAGCTGTCTGCAATGAAGCAAGGAAGTTTGTTCGAGCCTGTACTGCCAGCCCCAAGTACTTGAAAATCATGAATGAAGCACAAAAACAAACAAACAAACAAACAAACAAACAAACACACACCCACAAGACTGGAAATCATGTAATTTGTATAATACTTGATACCATTTTGTATATACATACATTTCTATACATATATATGTATAGAAAATAAAAATAAAACAACTTTTGACTTCTAATTTTGCTGTTTTGAAGACGACCACAGTCACATTATCAGTCATGTCTCTTCCACTCCAAGAGTCAAAAATTTGCTTCTTCTTTCAGTGAAAAGTGAGCTTCTCATCATATCACAGGGACCTGCAGTTTAGGGCTTTAGGAAGAAGCTCAAATGTCGAAAGACCTGGCATGCCCCTGTAAGTGCTGGCAAGGCTGATGAGAGCTGATTTGATACCACAGCTTGTCAGCAAAGACTCATTTTTCTCCTGCCTTCTGCTGTGTGAAGTTTTGGTGGAAGCTGCCAATCCAAAGCGTTTGATTCCTTCAGGTTCAAACTCTACTTGAAGCATGTCAATTCTGTCTACATCAGCTGCTCAGAGAAGATTCTTTCTTCCCCAGAGCAGGTTCTCCCCCATCAGCAACCCTGGCCATTTCCTGCAGCTCCAGTCTCCTTGTCATTTTTTTCTGCCCTTTCCTGCCTTCTCAAGTCTTCTGGTCCAGACATGTTCTCCCTCTGCACTCCTCTCCTATGGAAGACATGGATTTTCCGTACTCTTCATTCTCTGCCTACTACCTTGTCATATCTAAACCCATCCATGTTTCTTGACATGCTAGCTTCCTTTCCTGTCCCTCCTATTCCTTGTTCAGACACTACTAGCTTCCCACACACATACAGAGGATTTCTCTATCCTTCTGTTCTTAACCCTACTATTTTCTGCTGCTTTCCACAGTATCTTTCCACTACTACTCTGACAGCAACCAAGCTTCAGTGAAGAACTTTACTATTGGTAGCTTAAGTTCCAGTTGCCACACTTTGTAGGCAAATGCTGACTGGCTTACACTGCCACTGCTGATGAATTCAGACCTAGGAAGGAGACTTTAAGGGACTGTCTTAACTCAGTGCAGGGCATAGCCTCGGTTTCAGAGAGAACTACATGCCAGTCTTTGCTGAAGGACAGATTTTCAGTTATGAAAAATGTAACAAAAAAAGGCTTCACTTCTAAATTGTCCCTTTTCAAAACCTATTCTTTGCATAAGAACTACTCTGTTTTTGCCTCTCTACCCACTCAAAAGGAGTGGAATTGTGCTGTTTTCAAAAGACACCCTGGCAATGAAATATTGCAACATAATGACTTTCAGCCCGAGACCAATTTCACGCACACACTGATGAACATTTATGAAAAGAAGACAAACAAAATCCATACAGAAAACCCAAAGGGTGCAAGACTCAACAGTGTGAAATTTCACACAGACACAGTACCACTCTGTGCACAAGAAAGAGGTGTTTTTCCTCCATCAGAATATGCCTCCATCAGAATGCACCTTTAGCTATAGACCTGCATTTGGCCCCTGCTCACTACATCAAGAAGTGCTTAGTCACAGTGCCTTTATAATAAGGTGGCTTCCATATATGCATTTTTGGGACTCATACATGAAAGTCAAATCATCATTAACAAGCAAATCACCCCAAAGCCCTTTATTTCCAAGCCCTCCATCTAGCATCAGAACCAATACTTTCTAATTCGTGTTTTGAAAATCTCTAGTTTATTTTTACGAAAAAAATCCTTTTAATATAATTAAGGGAAGTGAGCTTATGGGCCTGAATTCACGGACAGCTATTCTTCTACTGATTTTTTTTGTTCCTACTATTTGCTAATTGAAAGAGATTGAAGATCACTTTTTCTAGATATGCTTCAAATCCAGGAATCCAAATTTCTACAAAGCAATAACTAGCTAACCAAGTTACCTGTCTAACATACCAGGGAACTTTATATAACCTATCCCACTATTAAAGCTTTGCAGAAATAGGGTAATAGCTTGCTCTCAGTGGAGACAACCTTTTATTTTAAGCAGAAGTGGTCCATACCAGGAAGACCCAGACTGACTGTCTGTGCACAGCACCATTCCTCCTAAATGCCATGGATTGCACGCTTGGAATTGAAGGAGTCCTATATAAAAAATGGTAGTAAAAGAATCCAGCTAAGGCTGCAAAGCTGGGTACCCCAAAGTTAACAAATGCCAGAATATAGGAAGACTAGACAGAACTCTACATATAACGTGCTGGACGGAGCAGGAGAGAAATTAAAAGAACTGGTCATACTTTTTCCTCTTTAATTTTGCAGGGTCTCTAAGGAATATGGGTTAAGATCACCACACCAGTTCACAAGGTCACAAACACAAATGCCTCATACACTCCCACTCCCTGTGTATTCGTCTCCTCTACCTTTCTCCAGTGATTCATTTATGTCGTGCTAGTGTGGTCTACTAGTAGGTTAAAACTGTTAATAAATCAGGATGGGAGCATGTTGTACCTACTTAGTATTCAGTTTGCTCTTTTATAAATGATTTGGTAGAGAATCAGGCCCTCCGCTCTCTCTAGCTGACTCTCATCTGATTCTAATTCAATTTCTCTGCCTATTGTTTATTTCACCGCTCCCCTGTGAAGTGTCAAATGCTGATGTTCCGTCAGCCCAGAACTGTCGTTTATATTTGTCATTCAGTCCTTGTTAAAAAATAAAACAGGACTGCGCCTGCCTTGGCGCTCTCAGCCTGGGAATTCCCTGTGGTAAAATTAGTCCATTTAGATGGAAAGTTTTGTGTCACTCCCCTGTCTAAATTGGCAGATCTGGCTCTTTTGCAAAAACCAATAAACTGTGAACCTTGATGCATCTGTCAATCAAACTCATCTTTCGTGGGCAAAGCCAGATGACAACAAAAGCTGGGCAGGCTCCTCCGATTGGTTCTTCTCATTTAGGCATATCAGGAGGCACCTGTCACTCCTCCGGCTCAGCACCGCGCTCAGAGGGACTCCGCTCACGGAGTGATGAATCCTTACTGGGGGCTGGGTTGGGGCTGGGATGGGAAAAAAGGAAGGGGGAGTTTTCAGCTTCAATAAAATCTGCGACTTGGCTCTTTCCTCATGGCTCTGGTGAAAAGCAAGAAATTGGCATCACCTTTTGTTCTGGATGTGTTTTTTTACATATTAAGTGAAGGCTGTGATTTCTTAAACTGTGCACATTTTCTGGTGGCTAAAGGGATGTAGCAAGAGCAATAAATGTGACACACTGCACCCCTGGGGACTAAGCCATGATACCCCAGAGGAAGGAGGGGAGATAACCCATTCCCAGAGCTGTGGCGCGCACCCTGCCTGTCTAGTTACTGCTAAAGAGGAAAAGCAGAGAGGGTATTTCTGCCGTCCCGTTAGGAAGTAGGAGGACCATAGACTGGGGCAGAGTGACTGAAGACCACCTAGCATGTCAAGGGCCACATTTTTCACAAAGGGAGAAAATGGCAGTAAATCCCAGTAGCTCACACCAAAGCACTCGAGAGGAACTGGAGAGCTTCAGAGGTGATGATACAGTGAGAAAGACTCCTACAGAGAACAAACTTCAGAGGCATCTCAACTTGCCCAGGTTTGACTGGAAAATGCTGAGTGCCGCTGCCTGCACCACAGAAGGCTGCCAAAGGTCCACTGTTGGTTTCCTCAGTCTGCAGCAAAAGTGACCGCTGGGCTTTTCTTTTGTACACTTCAGCATTCAAGAACAAATTTAACCTCATTTTTCAAAGTATAATCATTTGCATGGTTTTATAGAGCTGCCAGTGAACCATCCAAGAAACGTGTTCTTCCGCAGAGCTGCTGTTTGATGACACATGCATGTTGCCTTCTAAGCACCCCATCACAAAGTTCATCTCATGCACCTGCACTTTCTCCTCCTACTTTGTTTTGCTCAGAACAGCTCCCCCCCACGTCACTTAGACAGCGTGCAGGTATGGATATAACTGTCTTGGCAGTGAAGCAGTCAGCCAATCCTCTCAAAACCAGAATGTAGCATGTTGCTAATTCTCACAGTTGCCTCACAAGTCTCATGAAAGTTTGTTTTTTTGCCCCAATTACCAGATATATGATACAACATCAAAATCTCAACCTTCCTAAAACAGTTCTAAGTTCATGTGGTTCCATCGACCAGTTTCAGTTATAGGCTCAAAAGCACAAGACAAAGAGCTGCATTTTTAGAACAAACAGCAAAATCTTCTTCATGACATTTCAGCACAGAACTTCCTTATGACATTTATGCACACATTGTTATTCTTTCAGACGGAGAAAAGCAATTCTTGCTTATTGACTGTTTGAGGCCTGCCAGACTGGGCATACAAAGTACTGATTTTCATGTGAGAGATGAATCTGGTAAAACATTGACCAGATTATGCTAGTTAGCATTCACAGACACGTTTGCTATGAGTGTAAGGTCAAAACACAATCTGTACATCATTGTTCAGGGTCTTGAGAAGACGCTTAAGTAAGTCATAGCTTACAGCAGGCAGCTCCAGGGATACTGAACGAGTACACAGAGTAGTAGAGCCTCAGGCTACAGTCATGGAAAATCCACACACAGTCCCTGTGGATTGTGATGACAAACCATACTACAGTACTACCTGGAGTCATTGAGATGAAAGATCCCTGTACTGTGCAAAGTGAGAAATCATTCCTGCCCTGATCCGCCTGCTTTTAATTAGATAACATAGAGAGAGGAAGTGACTCATTCAACACTGCTCCTCTAATCATTGACAGAAAAGGGATGACATGTACATCTCCTGTCAGCCATTCCAGCACTCTGACCACTAGGTCATCCTGCCTCTTTATGCAGATCTGAAGGAAAGGAGGGTCCACCACCACTTAACCTCAGTGGAAGGATGCTGGGAAGTGATCATGTTCCAGATGACAAGAGGTGGCTGTTTAGACCCATCTGACCGACGTGCTTTGAAAGGTCTGCCAGATTCTTGAGAACAGAAATGAAAGAAATGAAAGTTTTCTACCTGCAACGTCATTTTCTGGCAGAGGAATACATACTAATAATGTAAAGATAGTCTAAGCAAATTTGTTAGAAAATACTATGGCAAAACGTAAGAGGGACTTTAAGATGTTAAAGAAAGCGCTCAGAAATGAACTCAAAGCAGCATTGATGGTCTGAAGAGAGGATGTTCATAAAACTATTAATACAGGGAGAGGCTTGCCCAAGATTTTCAAAAGCAGCTGTATGAAATGTAGCCCACGTTCAGCGATCTAAACAAACACTACAGCTTTCCAAAATCACTGACAACGCAGCTCTTTCACCAGTCCATGAGCCACTTGTGTTTACTGCAGATGCATGTAGGAGTGAAACATGATTTCCCATCACGATTTTTTCCCATGGCAATGCTTTACTCTGAGAATGTATTGGCCAGCAACAACTACGAAACTAGCCCGTTTTCTGAGCTGTGTAATCTTTTGTTCCGCAGTTTCACCTTCGCCATTAGATGCTCAGCCTTTTTGAAAATCTTTTTGGCAACAGCTGGCAAGGATCTCTGAAAATCCATCTTTTTTTCTGTGCCTAATCAGACTTGGGCTTTAATTAATCATTTTTTAACTTACCCTTATCTGAAAATTCTCTTCTCTAAGTTCACATGGAAAATCTTCCCCTGTTCTTTCACCAGCTAAGATACATAGCTGATATATTCATCACCCACATCATCTTAAGTTTTACTGCAAGTCAGAAGGCACTTAAATTTTACCCTCTGCTCTAACTCTTTAGTTGTGCTTCCCCTTCTGTTTCTATCAGTTGATCAGTCTTACTCGATTTAGGTTATCGTTACTGTGTGTAGCGGGACTTCTCTTACTATTCTGTGTTCGTACAGCAGGTAGTAATTATAGAGAGCTCCTGGTCCACACCTGAAGCCCCTGATAGCTACCACAAAATAAGCTATAAACATCAAAATCTTTCCTTGGGAAAGGCCACAAAGCGATATCTCTGGCGAAAAACCTGGTGATGCCAAACATTTCTTTACCTTCAAGATAACTTTTCTGTCATTACTCTGACTTCCCAGAAAATTATGCTCTGGGTCAAGATTCCACAAGAGAAACGCCCACGAAAAAGGAGAGGTACCGGGTGGAAGCAACGCTACAGGGAACTAGGAACAGTCTTTGATTCTGGAAACCTGGCACGGTCTTTACAGGTGCCTCCAATATCGTCCTGTGTGTGTGTCTCTATTTTTATTTTTGAGGTTGGATTGCCTGTTTTCACCTGTTATTGTTTATTTATTCATGTGTTTTACCTCTTTATATGTATTTTTTTGTTTGGCTGATACAGTGAAAGTGAAAAATCAATAACATTTTGATTTGCTTTGAGACCTGTTTGCCTTCACAAACTGAGACTGATCACAGACATCACCTGTTTTCTCACAAGAGAGGGAGACACCAGGACATTTGGGAATTTCGGTGGAGGATGTGCCAGGGGAAAGCAAATGTTTATGTGGTTAAATCACAGGCCTGGGCTTCATCACGTTTGTGTTCAGTCCAAAGGTGACCGGCAGGAAAGGGAGGCAACGCTTTCTGGAGCCCTTCCTTCTGAGTGAGTCATACACTAGCAAAGGTACTAGTTTTGTGTAATCTCTGAATTAAGTGGGCATTAGTAAGGGAAAAGTAAAAGCTTCTTGATGCAGTTCTTCCCTTAGGCAGCCACTCAGAATACAGAGAAGTCAAACCTGGATTATTTGGTTACATGTGTACAGATTTGCTTATGTCCGTTTTGCACAATACCTATCTGTGTACTACAACAGCGAGTGCCACAGCAGGTATTAAATGGCCAACCAAATGCCTCAAAGGCAACAGCAATTTTACTACTGACTTTGGTTATGCTCCAGAACAGCAGAAGTGTTCTCTTGCTTTTAATTTTCCAAAACATACACACCTCGGGTTGAAATTCTCGATGCAGCTAACCAAAGAGATACATACTGATGACAGAAAAAAATTGTACAGCTGCAAGCTTCCTCTTACTCCTTCTCCTCAGGCATAAAGTGTTGTGATTGCATGTCCTCTCTCACTTCCTTGCATTAACCCAATTTCAAAGCTGCATAAGCGTGGTGAATCTGTAACCCACTGATCATCTAGTTTTCCTATCAAAGATGGAGAATGTTTTCCACACCACTGTTTCTCCCTGTGTACCCAAAGACAGCCAGTGACCTGTCTAGTACGGCTTGCTCCTAAGCTCACCAACCAGAAAACAAAAGGTGGGTGCTCAGTTTCAACTAGTAGGGCCAAAACAATCACTACTGTTTCTGCCATCTCTCCTTGTTATATATACACTTCTTCCTTGAAATGAGCTTTTCCAGTCCTCTCTCACTCAAATGCTGAACAAGTCACCCAAAATACAGCTCAGACTGAAAAGGACAAATACAGGAGAGAAGAAAAGGATCATTAGAAGGAGAGATGGAAATAGACTGATACTAAAGGTCCTTGTCATCACCTTCTTGTGAACATGACCCATACCTCCTCAATGAAGGATCTCACGTACCGTGTCACAAAGATGGTGAGAAACAGCTCCCTTTACGTTACTCTTTGATCTACCACAGAGTTGCAATAGTTTCTGCTGTGAGCTCCAGTGTGTCCCCAGTGTCTAACAACACACGATACTAACAGCAGCCAGCTGGTTTATGCAATGAATTCTAGGACCTCAACTCGAACACAAAGATTTTACCTTTCTGACCAAGGTCTCCGCCTTTTGTAGCCCCGCAGGCAGATGGATGTTTATCTAGACTGACATTAAGTCCATCATACTCATTGGAGAGCTCCTATTTAGCTCAGTTAACGATACAATATTGATATGACAAGCCACTTGTACTCTGCTAAAGATCAGGATAGCCCCTACAAATGTCAATGAGAGTGTGCTAGCTCTGTTCATGACTGAGTATCCACTTGGCTGGGAGTTCAGTCACCTGAATTTCCTTTTACTAGCTACAGACAGAGTCGCTTAAAGGCAAGTCACTATGCAGACTAGTACAATCCCTAGCAATAGATTGAGTTGTCCTGCTTCTCTCCCAAGATTATTCACAGGTTCAGGCCTGTGCCACCTCTGTCATGATCTTTAGGGAAAATAGACTTCCTCCAGCTTCAGCTGGGATCAAGAGCACTCAGATGGCACTCAAGGATCTCTTATCTTCAAGCAACCACAGTAATTCTTCCTTATATGTTTTACATGACTACAAAAAGCTCTTGTTTCTGACTGGACTGTCTAAAATATCCTGCAAACTTCCATTCCAAATTAACCACTATGTAAAGAGGCATGGCATTATTATCACTCTATTATTTTCCCCATGAAGTAATTCAAGCATCTTTATCAAATTGTGCTAGGCTCCAGGAAGAAATCTTAGCTGAAATAGTCACTCAAGGATCCTGCAAATTCAGAGTCTTTTCATGTCTTCAAGAATTTTCTGGTCTGTTTTACAATTATGCCATTCTCTTACCTTTTATCTATGCTCCATGTGGTCTACTGCTGTACTGCTCAGGGCACTCTTTGACCTCTGCATCTCTTGGTGTCAGAAACAGTCCTTAATTGGAACTCATCAAAATAGTTCCTGAACAATCCCCAGAAGTCAAGCTCAAGGCTTCCTTAGCAGAACAAGATCCTGTAGGTCACAAGAACACAAGAAAAAGAATACACCTGATTAGATTACAAAATAACAAATTTAAAACTGATAAAAAATTTCCCCAACAACTAGTATTTTTACCATTGAATTGAAAGCCACAGGAAATTACTAAGGTTCCAGAAAGGACTAGATAGTGTGTATATATATGTGTGTGTGTGTGTATGTGTGTATATATATATATGTATATGTATATATACGTATATACATGCAGGTATACACCCAGAGTTATTAGCGTTCAACAAGCATTCTGGAAAGACATTAATATTTCTGCAGTTAACTTAGTTGTAGAGTATTTGAGCCCCCAGTAGAGATCAGGTTCTTTCTACCTCTGCCCATTGCACAGATCTTCGGCCTCTTAAGGATCCTCTTAAGAATGCATTGAGACTACTCCTCGAGATGGTAAACTAGACAACCTATGAGCCCAACCCAGTCCTACAAATCCTATGTTCCTAAAACCACAGATTTAGCATTAGATGTGAAGATAGTGAGCCGACAATTCTAATCATGGCCATTGATGCAAGACCCACATATTGAATAATCTGTAAGTTGTATGTCTGGCCATCTTGGCTACTTGCTACTGTAACCTGGCTAGTTCCATATGCAACTTGTTCGGAGCTTTTTTTGTTCCTATTTGTTTTCCACTGTTTTATGTAGATTTCATTTTTGAACTGGTGCTTTTTCAACCACAAAAGCTTTTTTCATCTGATTCACAATAAAAGCTTTCAGTTTTTACTCTTTTCAATATTTAGCAATAATTTTGCTATTAAAACATCTGCATTTTGACCCAAATGTTTGGCTGATGAGTTCCATGACAGCAGTAAAAATATGCCCATTTACTCCATGTGTACATCCTATGTCACGTTCACCCGATTGGTTCAGGACAGCCTGATCATAATCAGACTTCTGAGAGAAATTATTTGCCTTCTACATCCCCTCCTCTCAATCAGAAGTCTGAGTCAAAAGAGTTACACTCATGTAAACAGTGTGTAAGCAAAACCAAAATCAGGCACTGACTTTTCAGGACAGTTGTTTTCAATTTCATTGCCCCAGCTACGCCAGAGGAGACTCATAGCATATTGTGCTCATCTTATCTGGCCTCTGATACGAGATACTCATAGGGTTTCTTTGAATTAATTCCTGTAGCAGGTCCAGTAGCTGGAGTTGAGCTAGGAGAGTCTGTTTCAGACAAACATTCACAACTAAGTATAAAGGTTCTAGTGCTGGAAAATACACTGAACCCTAGCTAAAATATTTTGACAGGTGATTATCTGCACTGTTAAAAACACACTTTATTTCTAGTTGAATTTACGTACTTTGAACTTGTAGCTGCCAGAGCTTGTCAGATCTTTGAATACCAGGCTGCAAAGCCTTTGCTACAAAATTTATGTTCTCCATTTTGATATTTATAAGTTGTAACACTACTAAGCTTGTATTCAATGGCAAAAACATATAAATAATACATAGTTAGACACAACTTATCTACGTGTGTGGGCACTCTTTGTAAAAAGACATTCCGACTCCTGTGCAAACACCTGTTCACTAGCAATCAACAACGTTTCTGTCCTGTGGAATGCTTAATTAACCTCAATTTAGACTGGTCCTTTCCAGCACCTCACATATCTCCCAAGTTTTCTGGATTAAGCTTAATCTGTTTGTATGACTTTGAATCAGAGAAAAATCAGCTAAATTATTATTGCCACCACTATCATTTTGTATATGTTAGTTCCTACATACAATTTTGCTTAGTACGTTACCACACTGCAACGAAGAGCTGGTCCTCATCCCAAACAGTTTACATTTTAAGATCCCACACTGAAAATAGCTACATTCACGCATTTCCTCCTTAGGTCAGCTATCTCACGTCACCACTGTTATTTTGTGTCCTCCTGTCTGTAACAGGAATATTTCTAGGCTTGATCCCCTGCATTGCAGATGAATCTCAGCTTTATTTAGCCAAGTAACAACAATGGAAACCTGCTGCAAGAGTCCTGAGAAGGAGATTACTGCACCAGTTCCTTACAGTGATCATACAAGAAAAGGAAAATAAAAAAGTTTGAAAATCTTCCCTCTACCCACTACGCCTTTGCATGGCAGGTACTTTCCTGTATACTAGCTCTCCATTCAGTAGCTTTAACTGGCTTTCTAACTTGCAGCAAACTCAGCGCTCTTTGCTGTGTGCCAGTTCTCTAATTCCTGCATGTCTTCACTCTTCACATTGTAGCACTCTCCAAAGGACGGATGCTCAGGTATTCTCAGATAGGATGTAGGCTACAGGGCTTCACTCAACTCAGAGTAAAAACATCAAAACAAACACAAACAAGCAGCCTATCTCCTTGCTGCTCAGTTGCACCCTTTTTACCCCATGAGAATCTGTGTTAAATTTGAACAAATAACAAGAAAGATACTGTCTACCACCACATCATTTATGCTTCACCATCCCCAGAGTTACGGGCTTGCAACTCAAAAGTCAGTTTTGCCTTCAGACACTTTATGGTACGGGCGCTCATTTTCTTGGTTGCCTTGCTGAAACCTTTGGTTTCAAAAAAAAGGGAGATGACTGAATGCTGGTAAACCAAGCCACAATGTGCCAAAAACCAAAGCTAAGTCCCATTAGTCTGCAGCTAAAGACAGTGGATAGCAGTTTCAGAAGAGCTGAGCTTTGACCTAAACACTGCTCACAGCGAGGCCAACAGGAACACTACTGGTAACTCTGGTAAGATCCACTCCCTTCTTGGATGGCCCTCACTAGCAAGTACACCAGCAGATACCAATGCATTATGAGGTGCTGGACACTGCTCAGCACCTATGAGAACAGCATTTCAGCACATACCAGCATTTGGTGGGTTAACTGTACCTGCCCCTAGCTTCTCACTCATATTATCATGAGAGGGAAGTAGAAATGTGGGCAAAACATACCAAGGTTTGTGGCTCAGCCCCAGAGATACCAGGAAACTTCTTCAGGCTTTTGCTGCTTCCCCCCTCCTCCCAAGCTATGGTGCAAATTGTGGAAAAGCAGCATCCTGATTCCCATCATGACAGAAGTAAAACTGCCTTTCTCCATCATCTTCTCCTTATCCCCGTCATGCATTATCCATTGCACTGAGTGGTACTGGAGGGAGACGAAGGGGAAAAAATTTTACCAGTCTCTTTTTTTAAAAAAAAAAAAAAAAAAAAAAAAAAAAAAAAAAAACTCCTCCTCTCCTCTTCCACCTCCTCTTTCTTCTACTCCTCCTCTTCTTCATCCTCCCACCCACCCCCACCCTGTCCATCTCCCCTCATCCCACTCACACACCACTCCCCCCCTTTACCGGTATCCAACACTGTCAACCCAAACACATGATAAATTGCCCTGTCAACAGAATTCATTCAGGGACCAATTAATTCCACAGAAATGAACCAGGAGCCATCAGTTGCTGAAAAACTCCAAGTGCAGGGAGCGAGGAAGCTAGCTTTGTGAGTGAGAGAGAGAGAGAGAGAGAGAGAGGCTTGGGAAGTTAGTCTGACAGAAATTGGTCATTTAATGCTTAAGTGCACCGTAGACAGCCCTGTCATAGCAGCCGGCATGGCAAAAACTCCCCCAGTGCTTTATTTATTAATTATGTGGAGCAGCACGGGGGTCACTTCACTGTCTCGGTACGGACTCATCAACTTTACTTCTTGTCACTGGAAGAGATCCCGCAGCATGTGGGATGGAGGGCCAGGCCTTATCCTGGTTCTGTCTCCTTCTGCTATCCTGATGCAAGAGAGGCTAGAAGCAAGTTTGCAAGAGCAAAAGCTGTGCCCTCAGTGAGAGCGGGCAGTGGCAGCGAGGGAAGCAAAATCAGTTGGAAGTAGGAGGCAAACCATTACCCTGCTGCCGTCCAGCTCTGCAGCAGAGGTGGTGGTAGCCTGCAGATTTCATTTGCAAAGCTTCCTCATTATCCTCCTTCAACTTCTCCTTAGCCACGATGCCTGCAAAGCCCTGACAGCAGTTAGGCTGCTGATGTATTATGAGTACTGCCTATCCTGCTGATCAATAGCGTCTCATTGCTGCTCACTGTATTCCCTCAGCTGTCCGTGCTACTCGCCGCCTCTTGACTCACACCTGCAAGCTCTCCGAGGGCAGGACCATCTTTCTTTACAGTGCTAGTACAGCACCAGGCAATGCCAGACTCTGATCTTTGAGGATGCTCCTTGAACTGTAGTAACAGAAAGAATAATTCTATTCTTTTACAAAATCATAGAATATAAGGCTAGAGGGGACTTTAAGAAGTCATCAAGACTAAGTCCCTGCCAAGGCACGATCAGTAACAGTTACATGATTTCTAAACCTTTTTGTCTCGTCTATTTTTAAGAGCAATGATGAAGGTTGCACAACCTCCCTGAGCAATCTGCTCCAGCACTGAAATACCCTTCCCCGTTCTACTCTCCATCCTGCTGTGGCTTTAAGCTTTGAAAACATTCACTTGCCCCCCAGAAAACCAAGGCAAGCTCTGAGATACATCTCCGCTTTTGAGTAAGAGACAGAAGCATGTTTCTACCATATGGCAGAGATTTACAAGCGACGTATGTGCTACTTCTTCTCTTGTCTGGCTGGAAAACAACGAGGTACATGCTCACCTAACCCCGTCACGCTCACCTTGCAATCGGGTCAGTGAGGCCGAACTACAGAATACCCTAGACTGCTCTCTGCACCCTGAGACAGTCTTCCACAACCACAGCTCCACAACCACCGCTGGCCCCTTGTTCCACTTTCAAGCCCTCTACAGCATCATGAGCCAACTCCACAGTTCACATAAACTGAAACAGCTGCGGCAGTTTGCTCTGAACAGCACTGCTTCATACCAGCAAGGGCTCCTATTACTAGGGCTCCTACTCCGTCCTCAAGACCCAGCAGTATCTCTAAAGGGTGTATCTTGAACAACAAAAACCAGGAAGTGAGTATCTGATTCAGTAACAATCTATATTTATGCATTTATAGGTATCTATATTTATGTCTCTATCTTCACAGTACCTATCCAGTAATGAATAAATCTTAGCGCATTATAGAAGATAGAGCCTGACTGGGAAACTCAGCTGACAGAGGACTATTAGTTACATGGGATTCCTACAAATCCCTTCCAAGATCAACTGCAGTAGTGTTTCTGAATCAGGCTTTAAGTGAGCTTTTTAGTATTAATTTTTTTGCGAGTAACCAATATTTCACACAGAAATTGAGATGAAAAATATGTTTCGTGTTCTTTAGTTTCTTATGAGAAAAGGAAGAGAATCTTATGTTCCAGTTAGAGAGTAACGTATACAGGCAAAGATGATCTTTAATTGGTCTGCAGGATTCACACTGCAGTAATCTTTGCCACTGACTCAGGTAACCATCTACAGTGTAAAGATTAGCACAAATGTAGAAATAACAACAGCTCTATTTTCTTTCTTTGAGTCATTACTCAAGTGAGTCAATTCATTGACTGAGTCAAGTCATTTTCCCATGAAAACTTGACTTGCTAACCCCAGAGATACCTGCTAGTTCTGTCTCTTTCATTCCTATGCTTCACCTGAAAAGTAATGGGACAAAAAGTGAATTTCAATAGTGAAACTTAGGACTGCAACTATCATTAGTGCCTCTGAAAAGTTTATATTTCAGATATTCAGCGTGGGGCCATATTACAAGCTGATTTTCTTAAGTGACAGTTCATATTCCATATGGAACTCTTCATTAATAAAATTTTTACTAGATACAAGTTCTTTGGTGCAATAACACTGTAAGTAACAGGTAAACAAATACTTAAAGGTATTCCTAGTTGGTGCCAGAACTGAACTGCACCTTCATAGAGCAGAGATAATAGGAGAAATCAGATATTACATAGTTTTGGCAGTGGAGGGCCTAAAAATAATCAGATAATCAGGTCAGGAAATTATTTTTGTCTCGGGACAGACTTTCTTAGGCAGATACTGATCATTTTTATTGTCTAAAAAGATAAGCAATAAAGGTAAAACCCATTCTATGGAATGAAAGGATATTTTGGTCTCCAGTGGATTACTCCACGAGATACTCCCATTACAGGGCTACTGAGTACTCTGCGGTTACCAGTTTGTTCAATACTTCTTGTCCCCAAGGAATTCACTCTGCAGGTCAAAGAATTCAGTTAGCAGGCCCCTGCACTTCATTTCTGCTGCAGAGCTGCTCGGTGGACCTCCTTTCACACAACTCCTTCCCCTCTGGAGCATCCTGTTTTTTCAAAGCTTCCGTCTCCTGACAGTACATGACAACTTACTTCCCAGACTGGGACACAATGAATTGCCAGTTCCCAGTTCACAAACTAAACTGATCAAATCATTTCCCTGTCCACGGGGGAGTTACTCTGCGATGTAACTGATAATGATTTACGGGGAGAGGGGCTGGGGTTTCAGTGGGTACAGACCACCTCTGTCTGCACTCACGCACATCAAGGACATGGTCTTCTGGAATGTAAGTAGATTAACAAGCAGGAAAAAAGGAAGACTAACATAACCACTATATTGCTGGCATCTTTCTCACAAGAGCAGCCTGAGTCTGGAAACCTGTAGACTGTTAATTTAGCCAATGGCAGAAGCTGAATAGTGGGATTTGGCTGATGAACTTTGTAGTAATAGAGACTACCAGTTTTAAGTGTTCAACAGCTCAGAAGGCAGCTTTAAAATCTCAGAAGCAAACTATGTGGTGGCATGCCTGAAGATCTGCCTTCTTTTTAACCCCTTCAACTTCTTAGCCACATGGCTTCAAAATAGCCTTTTTAAAAAATAAAAGTTGTATTATAATGGAATCATTTGTCTCCTGGAGGTGGCATTTAAAAAAAATAATGTAACTAAACAAGGCATCACAGTTGCTACTGCTAGACTGAATAATCCCTACCCTGTATACGCAGGGAGGGGTATGAAGATCGTACACAGTCCCCCCTTGAGACAGCTGCATCTGCCCATGCAGGTCCCAGAACAGCGGTTCTAACCTGTGGCTTGCTGGACTTGCTCCCCAGAAGATGAAGTTATTCCTAGCAGAGGACCTTAGAGAACAGTAGAAATATCTGACCCTGTCTCAATTGCCCTTCCCAGGTCTTTTTCTCCTTAAGCTGCTGAGTGGCACCGTTAGCTACGCACTGCTGCTTTCAGCATGCAGGGGTCACCCGCCCCATCTGCTGGGGGCAGAGGCCTCGTCAGCGGAACAGGCCCTGGATCAGTCATGGCACAAAAGAGTTCACACCTGAAAATCTCCAGTTGATGCTACCTTATTTGAGTCTTTTAAACTAAACTGAATGCTCTTTCCCTTGATACAGCTGGCATCAAGGGATCAGTATGGGCCTGCAGGAATGGGTTCAATTAGGTGCAAAGTTCTGGCTGAAGCCTGCAAAGGCCCATGCACTCCAGGCCTATATATGAGGATCTAGTGAAAAAACTCCTGTTACAATGGTGGCAGGAGTTGCTATCATTGCAAGCAGCAGAGGAAACTTGGTTTGGCCCTGGAGCTTACAATGAGTGCTTGTTTTCCAGCAAGTGAAGCCAAGTTGCCTTCACTTTCTGCATGGTGAGAGCTTTCAAAGAGCACCTGAATAATTCAGGGAGGCTTTGATCTGAGTGCAGAAGGATACAGGCACACGCTGCTTCCAAAGCCAGCTGGGAAGCAGCATTCCTGGCACTCCTCACCTCCTGCCTCTTCTCCCTAACACTTGATCCTAGGCCAGCAGTTCTCCCAGCTCTTGTTTTACTGGCAGCTCAGTGACGTGTTTGGTGTCAGTGGTGACCCCACAGCTCTCTCAGCTGCCTGTGTTACTCATTTACCACTTGAGAAGCTAGTAGGGCGTGAGAGCATACGCTGCTCCACACGTCTTCTAAGGAGGGGTGACAATGACCTTCAAGGAAGAAAGTTCAGTGTCTCCACATCACAGCCTGGCTGAAATCCTTTCCAATTCAGAGGCAAAGATCTCTGCAAAGAACACATAGGGTGCATTCTTGTGTGGGACTGAACCAAAGTTAAGGCAGACATTTTGCATGCAGCCATGAGAGAAGAAGAAGCCAAGACCTTTTACTAAGCCACTGTGGTCTCCTTGTTGCTCCCTTCCTTTTTCAGATAATTCTACATCTTGAGTCAAGCTTTATTCAGCCTGCCAGGCTTCACCCTGACGTGAACAGAATCATCTGTGATTTACCCCAGCACAATAAGAAGCAGGATCTAGTTCTCCAGAGTACATACGTTAAGGGGGTCCTCAGGTTGACTTGAATAGAGCAATTCTGAATTTACATCATTGAGAGCAAGGTGAGAATATGACTGAGTGGAAGCAGATTCATTCAGTGAGATAGAGCTAATTTTTTTAAAGTCAGCTTCTTGCCTATCACCACTCTTTAAAGCATACTTCTGTCTCTCTGACAAAACTGTAACACTATATGAGCCCTAGGAGTTTTTCTGATGTCGGTATGTCTCCTTGTATTGATTTGTACTCCTGGATCTTCATTGTGCTAAG
Source organism: Rhea pennata (assembly GCF_028389875.1). Lineage (NCBI taxonomy): Eukaryota > Metazoa > Chordata > Aves > Rheiformes > Rheidae > Rhea > Rhea pennata. Next base: position 22,050,068 of record NC_084669.1, read on the forward strand.
TAGCCAGTCTGCAGTTCTACCTTCCACCAGACTGTGTGCATGTTCTCACTCAAAGGGATGGGGATGAACAGAAAAAGCAGAAGTTAATGCAACTACGAAGTGTCCACGTAGTGCTTGTGTCACATCAAAGCATGGCTCCATCATAAAACAAGACACAATACAATTCTTCCCGGCCACAGTAACAACCTGTCTAGCAGCCTTCTAAGAAAATGTTTGAATGGATCTCCCCCATCAAATTAATCTGAGCTCTGCACAGGCATTGCAGTTTGGCCTCAAACTACTGCAGAGCTTCACAGGAACTCAGAAACATGCCCATTTTACAGCTGGGGAGCTGAGGCATAGGAATTAATTACTGTGTGCATGGTCACACAGCAACTCATAGCTCAGCAAAGAATCGAAGTAATGTCACTTAGATGCCACTTAATGTCACTTAGTACTTGATCCGGTAGACTATTTTTCCCACAGCTGATCACCCTTTTGTATGTAAATCAGCCACCATAGCTAGAAGAAAGACACTCTGAACACAGGCATTGAGAAAGAGAAAGAAACTTGAAAAATTCTAATAGAAAGAGCAGTATAGCTCACAGGGTTTGCAAAAGGAAAAATAGGCTGTGTTTAGCAGTTGAATATGCAGAGGTATCCTGTCGGCAGGCACGGAAATCTGCCCCAGTAATGCTCATGGCTATGCTCCCTGGAACTTTCTATTCCCTCCATCTAAGCCAGGACATGTGTCTGTGCGACCAGAAACAGGCTGTGTTTCCCAGGATGAACTGAATGTCAGTCAGGACAAGGACTATATTTTTGTGTGTTGTGCAGTAGAGTTTTACTCCATGCTTTTTCTGCAACACCAGAAGTGATAACTTGGGGCAGGGATAGGCAGGTCAGGTGCATCCAGTCCTGCAACTTTTGAGTCTCTTTTCTGCTCCACAAGTTGCCATTCTTAGAATCACAAGTTTCGTAACACAAGTAACAGCATTAGACTCTGTGCACTGAGGAGAGAAAAAAGCTTATAAGTGTTAGGGGATGGAATTAGAAAAGAGAAACATAGTCCTAGAGTGCAAAAACACATGCAAGCAGTATTAGCTGAATGTACTGTCCCAGTCAAGTCTGTAAGTTTACCCAGAGGAGTACCATCACATACACAAATGTCTGTAAACTCAGTCCATGATTAAACACAATGAGATGTGATAAATATGAAATATTTTCCAGAGGAAATCAGTGGGTACTAAAATGCTTAGCTCTTTTTCTTTTGAAAAATCAAGCGTGCCTCAAAGATAACAGGCCATGAAGATTAAGTTGCTACCTTACCAAAAGAGAAAAGTGGAAGGAGCTACCAGGACTGCCACAGCCTGGTGGCACTGAGATGTTTAAAGGCTGGAAATTTTATCAGTCCCTGCTCAAGGAGCACTGCATGTTTCAGCTGTGGAAGGTGAAGAGAGGCAAAGAGGAAAGAAAAGGGAGGAACATGAGCTAAAAGGATTTCATTAACTGAGAGAGATTAATTAGCACCATAAAAGCAGGCTCCATGAATTGCAGCAACTGTCAGCAAAGAGTGGTGACAGCTGCAGCAGAGCTGGCCGGCCACTCCTTTCCCCAGTCGCTGGCCACCTCCACACCTCGAGCCATTCGGGCAGCAAAGCCAGCCCCGCTCAGGACCACTGCCGGCTTCCTGGAAGGGAGCGAGTTGAAGGCTGGATCTCATCCAGACAGTGCAACGACCTAGTGCTGGTTTTAAACTCCATGCCACCTCGAGCAAATCACGGGTCTTGCTTTGTTTCAGTTCCCGAAACAGGGAGTTATGTCTTCTGAACTGCCAGTTTGAATGGTAAGACCATTGGGGCAGAGAGTAGAGTACACTTTCTATTACAAGGGACTGGTAAGCATTAAAAAAGATGCTGCGATAAATATCCAGTTAGCTATTTATTAAGCAGAGTCCAGTAGTAGATGCATACAGTCAAATTTAGAAAAACTGTTCATGTGTGGGAGGGGGGTTGGCAAAAAATGTACTTTTGATGTCACTAATGTATTTCATAGTTTCACTATGTCAGAGACATTTTTAAATTCCAAAAATTTGGAAACAAGTGTTTCCAATTTTTGGTGAGGGGAAATAAATGTTCACATTTTTATTCAAAATGTTTCCACTTCGACATTTCTTTCATTCTTCTATTTGGAAAAGATTAAAGTACAGAAAGGCTCTAAAAATTGCAGTTTCATACAAAGTACCTACATCCGAAGTACAGCTCCGTATGCATAGGACTGAGCACAGAAAGGTCTGATTTCCCCTGATGGTCCCATTTGTTCCTTAAAACAGTGGCAGGTGCTTCAGTATGTTTCCAAATACAGAGAACAGAAAGCTCATGCAAGATAGCTCTGGACAGACTTCTGCTCTCAGCTTGGTGACCCTTAAAGACACAAAGCTGTCCTTGCAGAAATTTCTTAGCTTCTCAATGCCTCAGTTTCTCCATATATAAACTGAAGATAATAGCCCAGCTTCAAAATACATCGTGCCCTAAATATATGCATCCAAAGCAAATATGTTTGCATTTATGGGGGGAGGGATGCTTGGGAGGGAAGCACAAGGCAACTAAAATAGTTTGGTGTGTTCTAGCATAGAAAAAAGCTGTTTCTGTTCTCTGTGCTCTTACAACTGCCACAACAAGTCACATACATCAACCTAGACTGGCACACAGGGGAGACAAACAGTTAAAACATTCCACTGCAATTTTGACTGTAACTTGTGAGGGACCCGTCCTTGGGTAGACAGTAGCCATCACAGGGCAGACAGTTAGAAAACCTAGGTGTAGATGTACCGTGTGACATTGGGTGATCCACCTTTCTTTCCCCGTGCCTCAGTTCCCCCAGTGACGAGGAGGAGACTGAGGGAGGTATTTATACTGACCTACCCCGGGATCACTGGAGGGAACTCACTTCTCGTTCACCCCAAGCACGTACAGTCTGCCATGACGATGTGTCTTAAAGGTCTTCAGATCCAGGCGCCCTTGCTATCCATTACTGTTCCTTTAAGGCACTGGGGCCAGCGGCCCTGGAAGGCTCTCTGCCTGGCTGCTATGCTCACAGCAGCCATCTCCGCGCAAAGAGTCAGACCCTGGGCTGCTCCAGTCTATTTTATCACAATTTACTCGGTAACAGGTTACAAATGTGGCATCTGATGAAAATAATGAGCCTTGATGTCACTTAGTGCACGAGGCTCCCTGCGTGTGTGCAGGGAATAGCAAACAAGAGCCAGCCTGGCCTCCTCGCAGGTACTCACACAGTCAGTCCCGCAGCAGCATCTTCCCACCACGCTCTGCCTCAGTGGGGCTCAGCGAACCCCGAAATCCCTCAGCAGCGCAGCCCAGCCACCCACCAGCCACATTCAGGCACTGCCAAAGATGAACTGCAGCACCAGGCTCAACCCCAAGGCAGCTCACAGGAGGGCCACTCTCCACAGCCTCAGGGACTCGTCCACACCCTCAGGAAGGCGGCTCACAGCCCACGGCCCTTCTCGAGCAACCCAGTTATGCCCCCCAGTCCACTTCTGTCCCACTTCGAGAGCCACGGGTCCAGCAAAGGGCAGGAACCAGCCCACTGTGAGGGCAGGTATGTGACACAGAGCACAGAAAGAAGGGTCAGAGATGATGGGGAAGCCATAGAAAAGGGCATGAAAGAGAGGTTAGAGGAGATACAGGAATGGTAACTGAAAAAAAGAAAAGGGAAGAGAATGTGGAACAAAGTCAAGACACACAGCTCTTCAATCACATTGCACAGTTTTGCTTTTTTCATCTGGTTTTTAGCTAGGATTTACCAGGGACTTCCAATGTTTCTGTCTAAAGCCAAACAAAAACCTGCCTTTAAATCGAGGAACAGACCAATAAAGCATTCGCTTGGATTCAGCGGTTTTGGATGCTCTGGCAAGGAATAGCCAGACTGGATACTGTGTCTGTAACGGGTCTGATTTAAATACTTGAAAATTCCCTTGAGGTATTACCTGCCAAAAGGAGAGGAGCCTTTCAGCCCCTAACAGTTACTACTACCACCATTTACTTTTTTTCAAAATATAGTTAAAAAATATCCAGCTACCTGTAGACTTCTACTCTCTTGTGAATGATTTCAAACTAAGATAAGAAACACTATGGAAAAAAAAAAAGTCACTCTTTCTGCACAATAATACCAGTTTAAAGAGTTACTCAAGATGCAGGAGGCTCTAACATTTCCAGTGCTGGACCAAGGGGCAGAAGGTGAGGGTTTCAGTCCTCATTCTGCTTCCCTTTGTGGGCTCAGTGTCCAGAGCTCAATTTCCCATGCGTGAGAGGATATAGTCTTCCCAGACTATTCGGATTATAAATCCTTTGGGATATAATTTGCCTCTTCCTACTTTTTACAAAACCTATCATGACAAGGGCTCTGATCTCATGAGAGGCCTTTCATTGCTTCTATAATATAAAGACTAACCCTATTCCTCTCATTAAAATCCCAGCCTCTTCCCTAGAGCTTCAACATTGCTCACAGTCAGGTCACTGCATACAGTCGATGTGCAAGGGAAATGGCAGCAGGACAAGAGAGGGTGGATGAGGACGAACTGAATACTTCTGTTTGTCGGGCTGGTCACATTGACACCTAGCTTTTTTTCCTTGAGCTTACAAGAAATGCAAATTGCTGCCTTTGCTGCGCGTTATTTTGCACTGAGTCTAATGTAGAAGTGTCTGAATAGGGAGAAAATATAAGGCAGAAAAGTGCTGTTTAATCTAACAGAGAAAGACTTAATAAGAATCAGCGGCTGGAAGTTAAATACAGCCGAAAAAATATTTTTAAATACAAAAATGAAAAATACAGCCCATAGATTTAACGGACAGTGATTAACTATTAGAACAAAGTAGCAATAGAAAAAGTGGGTTCTTACTATCTTGATATCTTCAGATCAAGAGTAGATGCCTTTTTGGAAGAAAGGTTATTCAGCACAGGAGTAAGAGAAACCTCCAAGGCCTGACAAGGTTGGCCTCACTCAAGAGGCCAGAGTAGGTGATTTCAGGATTCCTTCCATAAGTAAATTTATTCTTTGTGTTATCTGTTCATTTAATGTGGTCCGGTCCCTCAGCATTTCTTTTTCATCTCCCCTCATCTGCATCAGCATATCTAACTCTGACACCTACAAGTTCTTCTCACTCTTTGTTCATTCCTTTTTTCAGGTCATTAGCAAACATATTAACCAATACTGGCATCACTACAAATTGCCTGTTTTGCCTGAGTACTCCTTTCAACAACATAAAGAGTTCTGCACACCTCTTGCCAGTGTGGTTCCATATGGATCTTCTATTTGGAGAGAAAAGTTTTTCTACTACCACTTCAATGTACTCGAGTCTCTGGGATACGGCAGCCAAGGCATTTTCTCTAAATCTCTGTCCACAGTCATTTGAGAGTTCCCCATCTGTAAGGAAGTCTGAGCATCCCTATTTTACAAATGCAAAAGTATGCCACAAGAGACCAATGTCCAGATGCACAAAGCCTTTAAATTTCTAATTCTCACTGATCTCAGTGTTGATATACCCCTATGGATACAAGCTCAAATGACTTTACAAGGAGAAAACTCCACTTAAAAATCCTACTTCTTAGCCAAAGTGCTTTGGAAGCATGAAAACAGCCCCCTGACCCTAGAGAGCCTTCATGCTCATCCAAGTAGATTATTTTATAGTCTAGAGACAGACATGTTACAGTAGGCATGTGGAGTGGTTACCTTCCCTCCTCTCTTCCAAACACCTGCATAACCAAGGCCAGTCCAACTCAGGGCAGCCAGCAAGCAGTCTTCGCTGTCTCTGCATACTACAACCCCTAACCCCTGGGGCCTGCTGACTGCGACAGATAGGAAAGCTCTCTGCAGCAGAGTGTCTGCTGGAATGTTTTTTAATTATCTCTGGAAAGTATGGACTGTGTATCATCATTAACTGGACTAAACACTGACGGTCAGTGAGTCAGGTACCAGTAAACGGTGCAATTAACAGCCAGAGGACAGAAGTGTATTCAATCTGAAAGCTTTCTTTCTCAATCCATCTCCACTCATCACCCAAAGTGCTGAGCAGCGGACTTTTACTTTCAATTACATTAATCAGGTTAATTCCAAGTTAAAGTCAACATTTTAATCAAGAGGCAGCAAACTCGGGCAGGGAAGTAGAAGGCCAAGAGGAAGAAAGGAGGGAAAAGAAGGGGCTGAGGAAGAAGAAGAAAAAGAAGGAAAGAAGGAAAGGAGGACAGATAGAAGATGAGGGGAGAGAAGGCAGGATACTATGGTGATGGGCACTATTGAAAAAACGAACTACGATAAAAATAGGGCTCAAGGTTTTATACCAGACCTCTAAGTTAATGGTGGTTAGCATTTATCACCTCTGTAACTGAGATACTGGGCTGTGCAGGGGAAAATCCAGAATGTAATCACAGCAGCCTCCAGAGGGCTGAATTTTATGGCAAGGACTGTCCATCAGAACATCTGCTCTAAAATCTCTGTAACAGCCTGAGTTACAGCCCCATCCTACTAGGACTTCTATTTCCCCAGGCACAACTCTCCCACAAAGATGCCACCCATACCTGCTGCTGAATCAACCGCATTAACACTATTGGAGATCCAGTAGTGCACAGACCAGACACTAATCAGTGAAGAAATATGGTACTAAGTGCTTTAAAGAAGCCTGCTCATCATCCATTGCATGTCATTGATACAGATTTTTAAACTACCTGAAGGTAGAAAGATGCCCAGTTTCCACTGGATTTCAGAATAACTTGGGATACTAATTTCATTGAGCTCCTTTAAAGATTAAGTGATCCATATTGGCAAAGGAGACCACAGAAAGGGTGCTGGAAGGTTCATTTGTGCTGAAGGGCCCTACAGAAAAATCAGTTTCTCTGGGGAGAATATGATACAATAGACAGACTATTAGGAACCCCTACTCATGTTTTGACTCTCTTACTGACTTCTCCCATGACCTTGGGTGAACCATATTTCCCTAACCATGATTTAGCCATGCAATGAGGACAACAGTGCTGCATTATCTTCCCAAAGCACTTAGACAAAAGAGCTGCAATTTAGCGTTTTTTTAAAGAGGAGAGGATAGGTACGTAGCCCTCACTTTTAACTGAATACTGCCCATGACTGTGTCCTTTGAGCCATCTGGACAGTAGCTTTAACACTTCTAAAAAATACAGAATATTTATATATGAAAAATATAAAACAACACAGCAGTGCAAAAAGATTGAGAAACATGCAAGGGAAAGATAGATGCAATGGGAGAAAGAGTCCATGATGGGAAGGTATCTGTATGTGTTACCTACTAAAATTCAAGCTTAGGGGTCTTTCAAATAGCAGCAGGTAGTGAGGTTTGATAACATAATGAGAGCCACATGCCCTAACTGAGCAGAATGGTACCTGCCTTTGGAAGGCAGTGAGAGACACTGAAACATTGCCCCACGTTCCCAAAAGCCATCAGGAGCGGAGCTCCAGGACTTTCTGCTCAGCAGGAGCCCAGTCCCAGCACTTCTGAATTTAAATTTTAAAAAGTTTCTTGCTGTTTTGCTTGAACAAGGAAACAAATGATGCAAAAATAGAAAGATTGGAGGAAATAAAATAAGAGCAAGCAGTTAATTAGTGGGACTGATCAGGAATGCCCCGCCGTGCTCATTCTTCCTCCAGCACTGCCTCTCCCCCGCCGTGCTCTGCTCTCTGCTCAGACCTGCACTGCAGCATTAGAGGCTGCTCCTGCACCTCCTTCTCCTCTCACCTCTGCTCAACAGTTCAGAGCTGCTTTGTGGCATGGTGGGAGCCAAAATTTTCCTCTGTGCCACCTTAGCCAACACTCCCGAATGGGAATGGGTCTCCCTGCCGGCATCTTGGTCTTTTCCCTCTGTTTTTTCCCCCCTCCTCAACAAAATAGCCGGGAAGTACAACAGGTCCCAGGAGTGGCAGGAAAACACCCCTTGCACCAATCTGCCAGAGTAAGAAGGAAGGTAGAGATATGACAACTTAGCAAATTAGTTTGGGATAATCCAGAGAGAATATGAGCTAAGGAAAGCTTTAAAAGAAAGACCTTTCTGTCAGTTTGGTGGAAAGAAAAAATTTCCTTTGTCTGCAGTCAACACCCTGAGTCTGAGAATCATGGTTAAACTAACCAGGGCCAGAAAAAGCAGAATTTTGGCACAGAAGGAGCTGGAATTCTAAGCACTGGGTTTTGTTCTTGGCTGTGCTACTGAACTGCTTGTAGCCATGGCCTAGACACTCTGTCACACTTGCTACTGGTCTAACACAACAGACCTTTCAGGCAGCAGCTAGCTATTGAGCTAGGATTCAGTCCTTGATCAATAGGTTGCTGGCAAAACCACTCCTGAAGAGACAGTAATAATGGCAAACACAGAGCTATAGCCATAGCTTGTTTCATTTGGACACAGTAGGATAGTTGGCAGGTCAGTTTTGTGACCACAGTAGAAGTGCCTCACTGGTATATCATACTGGTATTTCTACAGCATTAAAATCTCTGCATGTACATGTGGCTTTCCCATATGCCTGCAGACAGTCCAGTTCTTGACTGCCAGTTCTGGGGTTATTAAGAACAGAGTACCCTTCCTAGAGCACAAACATAACGCGAGTGCTGAGCAGACCTCACATCCACCTCTATATTGCATGGCAATACCATCACACCCTAGTACCTGCGGAGAAAAACGAAGCATAGAACAGGAAAGAGCAATTTTTCTAACAAGACTCAATTCTCCCAACTTTCTCTTTCCACTAAGCAGTTCTGCCCTTCAGCATCCTGAAAATGGGGTTAGGCTGCTTTGTTCACTAGCCTAGTTCACTGCCAGTTATGTTGATTTTCACATCCCACACTATGGCCCTCCTAGGGCTCAAACCTTCGTTCTTAGCCCCATACATACACCTCATGACTTACACACCAGCCTATGCTACTGTGCACTTTAAAACTGGATCCATATTGCTGTGACGCCTGCTGACTTCTCTCATCCTGAGGCTCTGAGAAGTGACATGGAGTGGAAAGTAGAGTTAGCAGTCCTGAACCCACTGGCAAAGCTCCTGTTTCAACGTGGTCCAAGGGAAAACTAAATCTGAGATGGAAATTGTCTGGCAGGTCACATTATCCTGAACACAGTGCACCTTACCAGTGGACTTCAAAGCCCCCCAAACCCTGTACTCCTCTGCGTTGTGGAAAGTTCAGGGGAAGAGAAAGGAGAACTTGCTTTTCCATTCCACTTTCCCTGGGGGGAGCCTCTTGCCAATGGACAGGCTATTCCTCTTCCAGCAGCACAAGGCCTGTGCCGGGTGGAGTCAATCATAATCGCATTTGCATAATACATTTTACCTTTCTCTCCTCCGCTGTAGTTTTCTGAACTTGCCGAGTTGCAAGCTGACCCTATGAGCCAAGGCATGATTAACTGAGAAATTCACAGCAGCACCACTTTAATCAAAGGGGACAGAGGTTACAACAGCTCAATATTAGTGATAACCAGCCTTTGATCCACAGAGCTAGGCCAGGCCTGGCAGGCAAGTGGTGAGGAAATGCACCGTCAGGGCTTTTGTGGGGAAATAATACCTTATTAACCCCTTCATCTAACTTGCTGTGGGTGAGTAGAGAGAATCACCCGAAGGAAGTCCCTCCCAGAGTCTTAATTACAGCCCACAAAGCTGCTCCTTTTCCAAATCTATACATAAAGGTGTCAAATTCTAGCAAAAAGCCAACTCCATCTCATAAAATTTATAGACTGACTTTTAACTGAGGTGACAGCTTCCAAACACACCTGGCTTCTACTCTTGAATGATCACTGGTTTCAACTTCAGAGATGGTCTAGCATGGAGGCAGCGTAGGCTAGTGGTTTTATCACTTCTTCGTGTGTTAGTTGATGTAGACTGTGTTCTTGAGCCTGCTACTCACTGTTTCATAGGCCTGGCTGAGTCACTTGACCTTCCTCTAACTTCTTTTCCCCTTCTGTGCTTTCTGTACTCCCTCTTTTGCCTGAGAAAAAGCTATTTTGTATTACGTTTTCATAGTGATATCTAAAATAATATAACTAACCTCATCCAACCTTAGTGTGAGCTTCTACAAATAAATACCATTCTCACAGTCAGATTGTATCAAAGATATTATGAAACGTAAAAACGTGAAACTTCAAATAGATACAGACCAAGAATCTCAGGACACAACGAGCTCCCAGTTAAGGTATCTGTGCAGGAGCTGAAAATTCCCATTTCTTAGAAAACTTTCAATTTTGAAATTTGTTTAACAAAGGACTGGGCATAATCCATAGAAACAGAAAACTGTGGTGGAATGAATTTCCTGATATAAATGAATTTGGATCTATCAAAATGCTTTATGCCAGTAAAATTAAAAGATTTATTTTAACATTCTTGTTTAAATTATCTTCTAAATACTCTAGAATAAAATATATTTCTGAACAACAGATATTTTGAAACGAAAAAACATTTCATTCTCAAAGCAGTGAAATGGAAGGTGTCAATCTTACCTGATAGACTTCTATCGAAAGTATTTCCAAACCAAAATTTCAGTAAAACTGACATTTTGGCAGTAAGTTTCTGTTTTCAATTACACAATCTTTTCTGTTGGGAGAACATTCTACTGAAAAACAAAGAGCTAACTCTGCCAGTTAGCTTTGTTGATAGGACATAAAACTAAAACGAAATGCCATCCTTCTGAACGCTTTTCATTCAGGCACCCTCACCACGACATCCTAACTCAAGCAAAGACTTGGCCTGAAGATCCAGGGTGAAGTCTCATCCTTGTTGGGCAGATAAGAAGGAAGCAGAACTCCTCAAACTATGTCAGACAAAGGTCTTGGTAAAGTAAGGGAACGGTCTTCCTTAAAACGGGGACTAGTAAAGGTAAAATTAGCTTGAGTACTCCCAAAGCAACGTGACAATGGAATCCAACTGCCCTCCACCTTGGAAAACTAGGCTTTCCAATACAGTCACATTACAATTTGAGGTCATGATTTTCAAAAAAATACTTGGATGAGTCTATTTTTGATGGACTGTTTCAAGATATCTTCAAGAGTCCTGATTTTTCTGAAAAGTGAAGGACACTCAGCTCGTAGCTGAGAACCAGCATCTTTCACAGATGGCTCTTGTGGCTGCAGGTAGCTGCTGGTGGCTATTGTTTAATGGACTAAAAATCACCAGGCTCTTTGCAAAGCCAATGCCTTAGCTGGAGGAAGCCAGTTCTGACCATATGGATCTCCGGGTCTCAGCTTTCTTTCCCCCCACTTACTCATCATCACTTTGTCATGAGTCATCCCTCAGCTATCCCTGTCCCTTCTAAGTCAAATTGTCCTCTTCATCACATTGTTTGTCTCTCATCCTCCTCCCCATTAAATAGCTCCAAGAAAAGAAAAAGAGCCATAGCAAAATCCCATTCTGATGGAAGGGATTTCAGCAAGCGCACACTACGTAGTAAAAGTCTGCACTGCAGTTTCTAACCTCTCCCCTGTACCTAGACAAAACAAACACATTATCAGTTATTAATACAATTGACCAAGCCTCACCCACTACGAGCATAGGACACAACTCACTGGCAAAGGATAGAACAAATATCATACCAGCCCTGCTCCACAGATGGACTTCTTCCTGCTTATGCATGGGACTTTTAGGTCTACTTCTCTCCCCCTTTATTCTCTAGCCTCCCCCCCCCACACACATATCCATCCATTAAATTGATCCTTGATCATCTCACAAATGTATTTCCCTCTTTCCCCAGGGCAGGTCCACCCCCTTTTCCTGTTCTCTGCCATTAAGATGGGTCTCACATCACCATGCATAACGGCACACACACACAGCTCCAACACCTCAGGGCAGGCACATCATTTCCAATTGTGAGCAAATGCTGTTGGTTTTCATTAATCTGCAGACACTATATTTGCCAATTTCTCCAACTTTTCTTTCTCACTCTCTCTTTCTGCTCCGAGGCAGGTGAGTGCATCAATTTTCTTCTCATCTGTGGCAGTTAAATTAAATGGAATTGGCCTGATTGCTGAAAATCAAAGAGAAGGCTGATAAAGCAATTAAATCCCTCTAATTCCTCCTCTTGAAAAGGTGCAGCTTGGCTCAGAAGCTAATTAACTTCATAATGAAAATCCTTCTTCACCCTTTTAGGTTTTCTTTCCGTCTTGTTTTTGGTAGAGGTGGTAGGTTGCCTATAGAAGGAGGATGATATAAAGTTGAACATGGCTTCCTTGGACGCAGCAGACAACCAGGTATATGAACGTTTGAGCATCAGCAGCAAACACTGTACTCCATCACAGTGTGCCAGGGAGCACCCAGAGAGGAATTCTGCTGTTTCACCTGCCCCGGTTTCAAGTACCTGTGACACCAGCAGATCACAGAGATGCTACATGTCGCTGTTAGCAGGGAATCTCACAAAAGCTATCCCTCCAGATACACTCAGGGGACCATACTTCATGTCAGTCGGAGCCATGTGCACCCACCTTCTTACCCTAGTGCAGAAATACTGCCCACAGACACCGTGGCTATGTCTGTAGTGCTCCCATAGGGAGACTGCTGGACTGTATGCAAGTTCGACGTGCTTCTCTTCCCACGTCCCTTCCGTCTATGCACTTGCCTTCCAGACAGCACGTCTCTCCTGGTGGTACCTTCCCGCTGCGTCCGACTGGGCCTGGGAGTGCCACAGAGCCCGAGCGGTGCGCTCTGGCCACATCCCAGCCAGCACACACCGTGGACACACAGTGTCAACCTCGTTCGAAGGGAGGCCTGAGCGCAGTGTCCAAGCGTACAGCATCTAGGCTTGCTCTAGCTGACAAGCACACGCGTCAAGCTGAGGAGCACTGTCTGTTTTCACCATTATTCTCCCTCTGAGTGTGACTGCAACAAAACCAAAGCTACGTCCCCTCAGATTACCTGAGAACATACTCGGGGCCTCTCTCTGAGAGCAGCTTTCTTAAACGCATCTTACCTGGGCATATCTGCAACATGCCAGAGCCTCTCCAAGGGCTTCGCATCAGCAAGCTGTCTTGTAGCATGCATGGTATTTGCCCTGCAGTTCTACAAAAGCAAACAGTAGATAGGAGCTCTCAGGATAACCTTGCCATTGGCTTTCAGTTTTCTATATGTCCAGCCCATGAAAACTATCCATGCCAAATCTATCTGTGACAACTGCAGCTACAGCAGTCTCAGTCATAAAAATCATAAAAAACAAGTAAGAGGGGATCTTCAGAGGATCATACAGTCCATCCTCATAACTCACTTCCACATAGCCTTCGATATTTGGATGTTTATTCCTTACTTCAATATTTAGGTGTTTATTCCTTGCCACCTCCCTTCTGTTGGGAAGGGCAAGGTCCTCTTTGACCTAAGCAGGCATTTGTTCAAGCGTGTTACTTGTTTAGGCGTCAGCACACACTACACTATTAGTCATTTTTTGTTTTTCTCTGAACATGCTCTGTTTTGTCCAAGTTTTCTTAGTACCAAAGCACCCTACACTATCCTACGTGCAGCTACAATACAGTGAGCAAGTGGGATCATCCTCCCCTGCTCGAGGACAATATACATCAGGCAAAAATGTCTCATACAAGTGATGTATTTCAAGTGGGATCTTCCAGGACTCTTATACGGAGAGACTGTTGCATCAGTACTCTGTGGTGGGCTGATTCTGTAGATGCAGCCCAGTTCTTCACTGAGCCTTATTCTCCTTAATTTGTCACCTTAGGAGTCAATGGCCCCAACAACAACTAAGCGGATAAACCTACCTTCTCCAGTACTGTTCCACTGTAAGTAGATATAAAATGTTACAAATGTGTAAGGGAAGGACAACTGGGCCCTTGGATTCCTCAGTTCAGGATGCATTTCAGTACACACCAGAATCTAATTTCTCACCAGCTAAGTCCCTATCAATATTATTACTTCCCATACTTATTCTTCCTATTGAAAATCTGTACTTCAGGTTAAATTCACCTCCTCTTTGCAACAGCATCAGCTTCAGTTTCCCAGGTTAAATAACTCTTCACTACTTCTTGCCAGTCTCTTACCAAACAAACATGTAATTAACATATGCTGTATGCCCCTATTCACTGAAATTTGGCCCTTGAGCATAAAGGGACAGGATGTATATCCTATTAATATTAATGGCAACGTCATCTCACCCCTGGGAAAAGATAATTTTGCAGTTGCTTTTCTCTTTCTGTAGAGGGAAATAGATATAAAATTTGTTCAGTACTGAAAAGAGAATTTTGCTTCCTAAAAATAATTAACTGACCTGTCACCCATCCCTGATGAAACTTGCCATGGGGTTTTTAATTACCACGAATGATCTGATCGATGCTGCTGTACTGTATGCAAAGAACAGTATCCTTGAAATACTACAGAGTGCCAAGTAAAGCCCTTGAGACCATCTTTTGTGTACGCTGAAAAGTGTCTTGCTTTGGCATCATAAGTGGGAGGAGCTGCCTGATGGGACAGAAATGCTTTGGTGCACAGAGCTTAGACCAGTACTCTTCTTTACCTACTCCGGTACTTGCCAGGACTGACTAACACCATATAAATAAATATTTTCAGCACCCCTTGTTGAGTCCCCAGCACCTTCCCCTGCAGCATTAGATGCAGAACTACTAGGTCGATTCCAAGCCAAATCCCAGTGGGACTCCTGTCCCACCCTACTTGGTTTGCCAGCTCTAACCAGATCACATCCCAAGGTGGCGTGGCCTCAAGCTGTTGGCATCTTTGTGCTATCCTCTCTTTGACAAATAGTTTATTTTTGCTGCAGCAGTAAATCCAGCTGCTGTTGTTTACTCCTCTGTCTGTGCACTATGTCAGCAGGAATGTACACAGCTCTGCAAACCCCAAGCCTGTAGCTAACAAATGGCTGTGCACTCCATTAGCACTCGCTCTGCTGTGCAGATCTGTGCTCATGGGCATTACAGGATACGCAGGGGGAGCCTCTGACCCTAAGCCAAATAAACGGGGATGGAGACTTGGTTCACACAACTCAACTCATCAGGCAGAGCAGCAGCAGCTGCTTATCATCCAGTCAGGAGAACAGACCCCTTCAGTCAGATCCCACCCAGTCCTCTACTGGCAGTCTGTGTTTCACTTATTCCCAGAGACACTATTAACTTAAGGGAAACACATGACACCCTTAAGGATGAACTCTATGTTCATATTATATGATTCAGTTATCAGCAATATCAATTTTGTTATTTCCACTACCACTTTAATCCAAGGATCTCAAAATACGTTAGCAATGTCAGCTCCAGGGCATCTCTGAAAGACAACCCACTACCATCCACCCTTTGTACAAATGACGGAACAGAGGCATATATGTGCAACCATTTACTCAAGGTCACGCCAGTGACACAGGGAAGATTCAGGAGCCCTGATTCTAAGTCCTTACTCTAATAAAATGATGAAATAGTTACACATTTAGTCCAACACAAGTTAAATAGTATATGGAAGACACAGAAGAACCTTAAATAAGTATTCTGTAGAAAGGCTGCTGAAAAGGAAGAATACTAGATCCATCTAGAGGTACATGGTATGCATCTCTATCTGCCACGTAATTACTCATGCTAAACATAGTTGATTCTGTGTCCTTTCCCCTAGAAAAGCTACCACTGATGTTGACAGCAGAGGATCAGATCCTCTGTTTGTCCTTGGAAATAAGCATATGGTGTGCTTTGGAGAGAGCTGCATGCCACCAGGTATATTTTGAATGTTTATTTTCCCTCGTATTTTTTTCTCCTTTCTAACAAGTCACTCTTCAGCTTCAACTAAAACTCCAGGGCTTCTTCCTGGGCCACTCTGCTCTATGCAGCGTAAGAGAAATGGACCCAGCCAACCATCTGCTTTGATCTGCAGAAATGTATCGCACAAAAAGGAAAGGGAACAATGTACTGAGACTTTCATATACCCTTCAATACTGGTGAGCATGAGACGCATGAAGCTTGCTTACTGGAACATAAACACAACTGAGATACGTAAATATACACAGTCATAGGATGCATAAATATATGCACACACAGAAGCATACTTAAAATCCGACACATCAGACAAACACAGAAACAAGACACACAGCTGAAGGCAGATGGATACACAAACAGGAACATGCAAGCTCAAACCACACGCACATATACAGATGCTCACAGAATAGCAGACACGCACAGAAATGAAAGCATCTGCATTCATACACACATACATGTACATATCTTTCCAGAGTCAAATCCAGACACAACCCTGCATACAGAATAACCAAGTTACAAAGTAGCATAGCAACAAATTCACACCCACTTCCACTATCTAGGAGTAAGGATCTTCTTTGATCCTTTCTTTCTCTATTATAAGGAGCAGTACATGGGATGCAGGACCCAGGATTATGATAAAGAGGAAGATGAGAGATGTCATTCAGCCTGGGCAACTTTAACCAAGGCACGGGGCACTGGGGGCATCATAGCATAGGTCAGCGATTAGGAAACATGCCTGGGATGGCTGAGCAGGAGAGGGTTTGTATTTCAATAACCCAGGGGCTGTAACACTCTCTGAACTGAACAGCTTAAAGCCTTGTTAAAAGCAATGGTGCAGCATTCTAACCGGAGGGGCCGTGTTGTCATACAAATGAGATGAGTTTATTTTCTGAGCCGTACCATTTGTTCTGACAGGCAGGGCGGCTGTAAAAGCTGGCGAGGGCACAGCGGGGGGCCCGGCTCTGCGCACAGCGAGAGACCGGGGAGAGGAGAGGCAGAGCTGCACCGGAGTTTGGACCCAGCCCAAGTCCCTGCCTCTACCTTCTGTAACCAACAGCCTTGCAAAGAGCGAGCCTGGGAGACGAACCGGCCAGCTGTAATATTGTGGAGCAAATGCATTCTAATGAGAGGTGCCTGGCAACCCCAAGGGCACTCCGCGTGCCCCCATCTCCTCCTGCCCTTGCCCCCTCCCGGCTGGCTGCTTCATGCTGCCCAGATCTCTTTTCTAACAGCCAAAGATACTGCACACGGACTCGGGCACACACAACGGGGAGCTCACCCAAGTCTTCTGGCTTGCTCTATGCCAAGTGGCTGTTAAATGCTTACCAAGGTGCCACCTGTGTCTCCCTGCCGGAATGAGCCAAGGAAGCCTCCTGGATGCTACCCATGTCATCTGGGTTGCTGATGACCCTGTAGTGTGTTTGCTGCATCTAGTGCCTATCTGTCCCTGAGGCTCTTGGAAACCCCTTCCGCCTTAGGACAAGAAAATGTTTTACAAAGGAAGCAAAAATAACTTTATCCCTGCTTCTCCAGTGGGAAAAACAAACTGCAGAAAATGAAGTGACTAGCTTGAAATCTGACAGGGAGCCAGCAAGGCCCGATATTGGTAGAGCTGCTAGAGAACATGCCCTTGCTCTGTGACTACATCAGCTCAGCAGCAACGGGACAAGTGCAGTACACACCCCAGACAGGACCAGCAGAAACCTGGAAAACACAGGCACCAGTGTTCCAGAGTGGTGACTGTAGCACAGTAATCAACAGCAGGCATATGGCATCTCAGCTTCACTTGCGGGGTGCCGTTTGTATTTAGGAGACTACTGACACAAATCACGTGATAGATACCAGGGCCTCTGTGTCACTTCCTCCTCTGGCCAGTGTGCCAAGTTTCTAGCGCAAAGCCTTTCCTGCAGTAGAAGGATTCCATTTTACTGTAACTGCTGGACACCATGAAAACCAAACCATCCATGTCACCAGTGACAGACACATGGAAAGGCAGAAAAGCCAGCCACTGAGGTTTTAGAGTCAAGCAAAGCAACAGTTTCTGGCTTTGGAACAGAGAGCATGGTCCCTCCTAAATCTGGGGAGCAATAGGGACCCTCAGTTTCACTAGGTCATCCATATCTTAGTCCATCCGCCACAGCTGTCAATAAAAAGGTTAGTTTTGCAGTGGCTACTTGTCAAACACTAAACTCAGCTCCTAGCTCTCTGTCTCCTGCATTTCATCAATTAGGCAGCAGAGATTTAGGACTTATGTTCACTAACAAATTAGCTTACGGTGAAGAGAAACAAAAGATTCCCTATATAATCACCAGTTCAAGGAGTCATCGACCATGAGAAATGGAGAGCTGGATGTCTGCAGGTAAATTCTTTCTTCCCTTTCAATATATATTATTTCCTCTGAATCAAGGTACAGTATTTTCTCTGAATCCTTCTAACTGGGTGGGGAACCTTCGCAGGTTTTCAGGAATTTCCATTTTTAAGTCCTGTCTGCAAGAAAGGGTCCCTATCTTTTCTAGGTGCCATGAACAAGAGCAAAAAGGCTGCACGAAGAACAAACCTGACACTGTGAGGAGAGCCTGCCTGCTGGAAGTTCATAGTAAGGGTACCAGCCTGGAGAATAACCAGGAGATGCAAACGTCTCATCCAAACAAGTCCAGATCTCTGTGGTCAGACTACAAGTACCCAAGAAACCAAACACACTTAGGCATGCAGATCCCTCTTGGATTCCAGTGGGAGTCTCACATCTAACTTACTTTGCTTTGTCTGCTTGAAAATCCCATTAAATGGCTAGAAACAGACTTTATAGTTTTCACCCTTCTAACTAACCCCTTGCCTATTAGATATCTAGAATGTGAATTAGAGTAAAGAAAATGAGTGTAAAATTGGCTTCTTGCTCCTATTTGTATCTATTTCCCATGCACCTCCTACACTTCATAGCAGACTTCCCAGTCCTGTTACTAATGAGGAGTTAATATGGCCCTGGAGCTATGTTCTTTGAGCAGTGATAGCAGCATAATCCCGATCGGATGTTTGAACTGGGCATACTTGATGGGGGAAGTAAGCAAACTGACCGCTGTGGTTTCACTCCGCTGAGTTCAAAGGACGAAAAGTCTTAGGATAATCTCCCCCTTATCAGCCCCTGGCTGCTCCATCTCCTCCCCAAGCTGCATGTTGACCATACTTATTCCAAGGTTTGTTGTGGTGGGGAGAAAGGGAGAACAAGGCAGGCCAGCCAAAGGGGGTCTCAGTCCTAACACGTCTGCATGTGACAGTCCCATTAGGCTCGTATCTTAGAAAATGAATCAAAGACCTTTAGGGCTAAAAGCACCCAATTCAGCACTGATATTCTATAGGGAGGTGCAGCAGGGAACAGGCACTCATCAGCTGAATACACATGCAGACAGACCCACATTTCCAACCCAGCAGAGGCTGAAGGTCAAAAGTGCTTCAGCCCCCAAATCTCTGGCTGAGCTGGGACAGAGCTAGAGCTGGCAACTCATATTTTACACTGAGATGTAGCTCTTCGGAGCAGATCGCTTAGCAGCAGTGTTAGCATTGAACACCTGCAACCTCAAGAAGCAGAGCAGCTTATTTTCAGGAGCGCCCCCTGCCAATCTCCACATGCTCTTGGGGTCTATTTTCAAAGAGAGAGAAATGGTGCTTTTAATTAGCACCTTCCATTTTGATTTGAGCCTCAGGGTTTTTGGAGCTGGTCTCAAGAGGGAGAGCTAGAATCGCAGGAAAAATCAATCTTAATTCAAACCAGTAATAAAAAGCAGAACCCTTGCCTTCAGAGGGACTGCAAGGAATCTCTTCAGCGTAAACTCCTCTTGCATAACCTTCGGCCTCTTAATGCAATAAGGAAAAGACTCTTAGGAGTACTTTCATTCTTGTTTCATTCTGCTTTTCTCCATTTCCCCTCAGAATGGGTATAAACCGAGGACACTGAACAGAAGCTCAGAATGAATACAGCTGTGCAGTGAAAACTTTGGAAGAGAATCTGAAAAAATTGAAAGACTAATCTTGAGGCCTCTAATAAACAGCAGCTGAGCTACATATGATTCTGTTTCTCAAGGAGATGATGGAAATACTTTATTCCTCCCCTTTTAGTGATGCACTGTCCATCATTCAGGAAAAGCCATCAGAGAGCTAAGGATAATGTACCTTAAGCACTGTAGACTTGCTTTGTTAAAAAAAAAAAAAAAGACATAAAACAATTTTGTAAAGCTCATTGGAAAAAAATCTAAATGATTTTCCACTTCCGTTTTAGAACCAAGCTCTGGAAGACCTCTGCACACTGGCAAGTAAAATACTTCATAGAAATATCTCCCTGTTCCTTGCCTGCCTCTCCCATCAATGCAAACTCCGGGCACCTTTCACTGTATTCCTCTACAATCACCTCACTGAGCAATACCATCATTTCCATTTTGTGTATCAACTGACCCTCAGAGAGACTCATCCTACCAGGTTTTTGCCACATAAAAATTAACCATACGGTCTTATCAATACAGGCTCCTTCTATAGGCAACGAAGAGTGAAAAAATGCATCCAGATAGCAACTCACAACGTTTATTTTAGGTAAGTTTCTTAGAAATGAGATGAATAACTCTGAGACACCTGAAGCAAAGTGAAACAAATCCTGCCTTGAGCAGTTTTCTCAAAATCATGTAGGAAGTCTGTGCTCAAATAGAAAATTGATTCTCTTTACCTGAAGATAGCATCCTCACTTTACACAACCTATCCTTGGCCCCCAGCAGCACAGTGGGAGAGGCCATGCAGTTTTTAGTCTCAGTATTCTGATTCCCTCTTTTTGGATGTCATTCAATAGACAGAGCTGCCAACCACTTCCAGTAGTGCCCTCTTGAGCTAGACTACCGAGCCTGAAAACTTGAGTCCAGCACACACCTCTAATCTTTACCACAGTGCCTTTCAGGTGCAGTGAGAAGTCACAGCCAAACTCTCTGTGTGTCCAGCCTCATTCAGTCTTGATGCCAACGATGGTGAATAAGTGAATTGTGTCATTTCAGAGTGACTAAAACTTCTGCTTAGTCATCTCTAATGAATTTTGATCTATGAACAGCGCAGATGAAAGCCATTAGATGAGACCAATAGGGCTCCTAGAAGCACCACGGGCAAGATTTGCTTGTTAAACCAAATTCCTCTATTAGATCAAAACTGCAGTGCACATTATTAAAAATAAGTTACAAATCTCAAAAGGGACATTTATTCGTAGATGCAGAACCGGTACCAACAAACCAGAATACCAAGCCACACGACCAGAGATGCAAGAAACCTCAAGGAGAGTGACAGTGGATTCATAGCTCTGCAGAGAAGGAGTGCATCAGACAACAGGCAAGGCTGCACCTTGACTGCCTGCAGACAGTAAGTAGAGTATAGGGTTGGTATAGTTACCCATGCTGAAAAAGGCAAAAGGACCCTCTGAGACTCCTTCTCCTGTGCAGAGGAATTATGAGAACAGACCTTCTGATCTTGTTGATAAAGCCTCTGAAAAAAACAGCCTACCACTAAGCCCTCATTCTGGAACCTTTTCTAAGTGCCCGCCAGGAACTGTCACAAGCTCCCAGACTGCTGGCTCCAGAACCCACACAGGATGCCAGAATCCTGCCTGCACAGCCTGCCACACGCTTGCAGAAACCTGCTTCCCTAATTTAATGCAAGCTTGTCTAGTTTTGTTTCTGGAATCTATCCTGAGCAGTGGCCAGGAAGTGCAGCAGGGCCAGGGTCTGTAACAGCGCTGTGCCACACCATGTTCTAGCATGGCCACACACCCATGGCATCCTGGTTCTCGAGCCCGGCGTGAGCGCAGTCACCATGCCGTCTGTGTGGAGATGGAGAAACACAACAAATTCTTACACTCACTGAATCCTGTTCCACAGCCCTTTACAATCTCACACTGATTTCAGGCACTAGGCAGGCAGAGTTAAATGCTAGGGGAATCCCAGTTCTAGATACTGTATCAGTACTGCTACAGGCTCATGAAGTTCTGTAACAGTAAATCCCTCCAGATCTGGCAAGACATTCACACTCAGCAAAATCCTTGTTTTAGAAATCATCTCCAGATATTTCCGAGCATTGTCAGGAAGCTGCAATGCACAGCAGCAGCACAGTTCTTTTCGGTGTCGTTATTATTATTATTTAAATGAAGCTGCAAAGCCCAGAGATCCAATGACTTCTTTTAGTGGAGAGTCCCAGCTGAAATCCAGAGGGAAGATCCATAAATACATATCTGCATCTGCCTCTTTAAATCCCATCAGCTTTCAAGGGTAGGGTCTAATCAGCTCCTGCTAGGCCCAGCTGCTTGCAGAAGAGAGCAGCAGACAGCAATGGCCTGGGATGTACCCGGCTGGCCAGCCCTTGGGAGCCTCTTCAATAGCTTTAGAGGCCAAATGAGGTGTAAGTCTATTAAAAAAGAGTTTGTGCACAGATCAGAAATCCTCAGAGGGTGGTGGCCTGTCACTCTGGGGCAGTCAGTTTCTGCCTGATATGTGTACTGGGAAGGTATGTATGGGAAAAAAAAGCATCACAAGAAAGGAGGGACAAAATGAATAACGAACACATGGCAACAAAAGTTTACTGCTTAGTCCCTTTGCAGACATCTCATAGCATCTGTATCTCAGGTCTTCAAATACTTTTTCTTCTCCTGCACACCCTACCAGGCCAATATCAGTCATAACAGGACCTATATCCATCCCAAACTCTCTGCCCCAATAAGCAACCTGTGTCAAGGCCCGGGGATCACAGCTGATGGGGACAGCTCCCAAGCTCTTGTCCCTGGCTCTTCACAAATCCACAGTTGAGATGGGGCACTTACACAGTATCCACCACTGCTGCTCATGTCTGCTCAGTCCTTAATCACTTTTGCCTTCTCCTTTAACTTCCACCAGCCCTTTGCCCTGGCACACTAATGGAGCAGTATGCAGCAGAAGCCTTTTTAAATATGACTGTCTGACTCAGGACAAGGTCCCAGGCAGGAGAGGGAGCTTCCTCTCTCTGGACATTTGTACCTTGCCATCCCGTATAATTTCTTTCTGTTGCTCACGAAGCCTGAGCCCCTAAACGCAACAGCTGATGGCAACAGGCCAAGAACGGCCGTAGCCAACACAGTGGTTAAGAGGCTGGAGTACTGGTGCTTTGGCCGTGCTCGCCGATAGGGAGGTAGTTAGACGTGCTTTCATAGCAATAAGATATTTGAGGGAGACAAAGACTATTACAGATGCAGCTACACTGTGGTACGTATCCTGGCCTTGACTACACACAGCTCCACAGCTGCAGAGTACATACAGTGTCAGTTTAGCAAGCCAACCAGGATTCCCATGGCAAACACAAACCCTCCAGGAGGTTTAGTGCCACTATTGCAGCTCCTGTATGGTTCCTGCTCAATGGCACAAGAAGCCCAGCCAGGCAGGGAAAAACGTGTACAGGGCATTGCTTAGCATCAACCACCTTTACCTGGCAAAATACCACGCAGGGACATAAATTGAACTGTCCAGAGAACAATCCTCTGATTGCTTTCAAGGTCTCAAATTTTGTTTTTCTTCTGCACAGAAATGAAAATAAAAGCTTTTGAATGCAGAGTTTCCCCCACTCCAAAGGAAACATGCAGTTGTCATTAAAAGTTACGTTTTCAGTCATGTGTTTTTTCCTCAGTTAGAGCAGTCATGAGTCTCCTAATCTACATCAGAACCAGGATGAAAACTGGACTGAAACTGTCCTTACAGAACATTTCTGCTTCAGCTTATTTCAAGGAAAATGTGTTTTATCAAAATTGCACTACTTAGCTCAAGGCAGAGGCAGCCAGGCCCAACTGGAGTTGGCTGCTCCAGTTGATTGATCCAGGACCGAGGTGGTGGGCAACAACCAGAAAGGTTTACAGTTACCTTTGCACTCTCCTCCCAAGTTTTAGCTAACACAGCTTGGATACAGCCCAGGATCAGGGCCCGTCCTCTCTCTGCACATCTCCCTCTTCTCCCCTCCCCTTCTCTTTCTCTCTCAGTAAATCCCAGAGGGCACATTTCTGTGCCAGAATAAGCCTCTTTGTGAGGATGGAAGGGAATGCACAGAACCGCTAATGAGAGCAAAACTGGAAAGCGAAACCCGGGGCAGGGAAGAGCCTTCCTCGGCAGGCAGGGGCGGGCGGCAGCGCCCCGGCCGCCGCCGGGCGCGGGGAGGAGGAGGCCTGGCTCGCCGGGTGCCCCGGCCCCTCGGGCTCCGCTGCTCGCCCGCCCGCTCCAACCTCCCTGCCTTTTTAAGGCAGGCTGCAGAAAAGGCAGCAGAACAGCCTTTATCATGCAAATAACAAGAGTAAATGGGCAAATTCCCCTGTGGGCACTTGAGCGAAATGCAGAGCTTCTGCTGGGGGGGGAGAAGGGGGGTCGAGGGGGAGCGGAGCCACAAGGCGGGGGAGGGAGGGGGGTGTTTATTTGCAGGTCTCCGTTCTAAATTAAGTGAAATGGCAGTTAAAGGAGACACTAGGGACCTGCTCTCATCCTCAGCACTTCCTGCCGCCTGCCAGGTCCACGGGCAGCAAAAGGGAGAGAGGCAGAAGTGGAAAAGGGGAAGGCAGGGCAGAGGTACAGCGAAAGAGGCTGCCTGAAGTCGCGCAGGGCCAAGAGGCTCCGGGCTGGAGTGCTCTGAACACGGCTGAGGCCCTTTGCTAGGCATCTCTTACCCCTAAACAAGCCTAGAGGAAAGGAGGAGAGGGAACCATGAGCGAGGGCTCAGGGAGGAGAGCCCTTTGATCTGCTCTCTCCTAAGCCCCAAGGGAGAGCTTATTTCTTTCCTGCTTAAGGAGAATCTCTCTCCCCCCGCCCAGTCCGGTGGACACCAGAACATGAGAACATCTGAGTCAGCAATTCCAGGCCTGCAGGCAGCGGGCTGCCTTTCCCCTCGCGCACTGCACCAAGGCAGGGACGGAGGCCACAAGGTGTGCTGGGCAGCGAGGAGGGATCACGACCATCTCCCTCACAAGAATGGGAAATGTAAACTGAAGAGTCATCAGTGCTTATTGCCCGTGGTATCTTCCACTAGCCAAGCAGCCAGGCTGAACAGAGAAAGCAAGAGGAAAAAGCTTTGGGATTCAGGCTGCCATAATGACCTGCCTACGCTGGTAACACCACAACAAGCTTTTAGCTTCGCTGGGGTGAGAATTGTGTATGATCAGCGTACACATAAATCATTTCTTCTCCAGGCTGGGACCAGGAAAGACTGGTGGTCCAAGACCAATTTATGTTGTACTCCCTTCTGCGGAATGGGAGTAATATTCCCCACACAGACAAACATTAACCTCTGTCTCATGAGACAGGTGGGTAGAAAAACCTAACCCAGCCATACTGAAAAAGCAACTGGAGGGACATCAGAGTCCTCGAAGAATGGCAAGGGGGAGAATAACTACACTGCAGAAAGAGAATCAAGGGACAGTAGGTGAACACAAAACACATGCACAGGCAGTGCATGCACAGGTAAATGAAAAGGAGCAGATAAGAGTCACAGCCAAAGGGAGGGTGTTGGGGAAGACCCACTACAATCACAAAATCATAGAATTGGTAAGGTTGGAAGGGACCTCTGGAGATCATCTAGTCCAGCCCTCAAATGAGTGGCCCATATGGGAATCAAACCCATAACCTTGGCATTATCAGCACCATGCGCTAACCAACTGAGCTAAACCTAACTCCACTTTTC
The DNA here is from genome assembly GCF_028389875.1 of Rhea pennata. Classification (NCBI taxonomy): domain Eukaryota; kingdom Metazoa; phylum Chordata; class Aves; order Rheiformes; family Rheidae; genus Rhea; species Rhea pennata. The sequence goes on from NC_084669.1 coordinate 22,075,514, forward strand.
ACTCTTCCTACAGCTTAGAAACAGGTCCCACCATGACACATGGCGTTTGACCCTCAGTCAACCCCCGTTGTTTTCAAATGATGTTTTGCAGATAGCCAGTCGCATTACCTGCAAAACCCCAGAGGGCTTGAAAGGAACCCCTATTTTGTCAAAGGTTGGAAGGGATGATTTCTTTTCCCACCCCAGTTTTCATCACAATCTACTCTGCTCAAACCAAGGATCTCAAAACATTTTGCACCAGTTCTCAGTGTGAACCTTGCAGTTGCCAGGGGATGGTGGGCAAATGTCATTTTGCCCCTCAGGCAACATCAAAAAGTGAGATAGGCAGAAGCTAAAAGACTGAGCCAAGACAATGTGACAAGTCAGTTGCAAAGCCAAAGTTAAAAGGCAAATTTCCCTGCCTGAAGCCACCCCTCACAATCCAAGCTAAAAAATTCATCTTTCATAAACTCTAGGACCTAATCTTCTCCCCTCCCTAGGTGGACCCCCTGTTTTGGCTACCCTGCACACTGCAACCCTGAGTTCCAGTGGCTTGCCAGAGCTGTCACACTCAGGACCGGGTGAGGATGCCCATCTGGCTCTCTCCAAGCAGCCCAGCAGAGACTGGGGGTCCCACTCGTTGGCCTCAGGGAATGCGGGGGACAAGGCAGCAGCCACGACTCATTTGGCATTCTGAGAGGCTGGTGTGCAGCATCCCCATGCTGGCAGGGGGTAAATGAGAGCTCAGACATGAGTTATTGGAGCACTTACGTTCCCAGATTCTCCCAAACGTCGGGAAAAGGACAAACTGTTTAGTTGTAAAGAGCCTGGGGGGTGTGAATGGGGGAGGAGAAGGAGGAGGGAGCTGTTTTAAACCAGCTTCTTGAAGCAGAGACTTTGAAATTGAACTCATAAAGCTGCAGATGGGGAAGGAGGTAGGGGGACCAACCCCCGAGGTTTACCCTGGAAGCCTAAAAGCCTCCAGTGTGTTTCTAGCACCATCCCTGGGACCCACCTAGTACCCCTCTTCACCAGTCAATGGGATCATAAGGCAGGGAATAGCACAGACCACACTCAACTGTTACCAGCTGGTTGCCTGCTGGGCGGGAAGCTGGGAAGAAGGGTTGCCCCTATTCTGAAGTGGCAACAGTCATTTTCATCAGAAAGGGGCTGTTTCTAGGTACCACAAATATTGGAGACACACAGATCTGACAGACCTAAGCCATGTCCATACTTAACTACAATAAACCTCAGTCAGGCAAGTCATCTTTAACTAAGCAGAACCGATCACAAACAAACTAGCCCAAGCTGCACAGTGAGCAGGTCACAGCCGCAGCAGCATGCAATGACAGACAACGGAAACACAGTAAAAGCTAAGTTCACTGTGCCCAGAGACATGTGTAGACATGCTAGAGGAAACTGGAACCTAGTTCAGTTTCTGTAGCTGGATCTTCTGGCAATTAGAGATACACAACAGGGGAATTAGATAGATGGATCTCAAATTCCCATAGCAAAGGTATAAGCTACCCAGCAACTAGCATTCTTGCCTGGCAGTCTTTACCAGTCTGAGTATGCTGCAAATCAGATTCACATCAACAGTTGGGTTGACCAATGCACTCAGATCACACAAAACAGCCTGGCAAAGAATGCAAAAGACCAGAGCCTGAAGGGGAAGAGATGCTGGAGAGAGCTTGCCTAAGTTGTAACAAGTTTCTCTGTGATGTTCTGACTTTTGCTTGGTATTGCTAGGCTGAAATAAAATGCCTTGCCATGATGAAACTTTACAGGCTGCATACTTCTCAGGATCATGTGAAATATAGTTGCCCTGCCTCGCCAGTCAATTCTATGGACTCAATGCAGGGATCTTCCCTCCAGGGTTTTGATGAATATTTTTGTTCAAAACTATAAATGATGAGGATGCTGATGCCCTGTTAGGAAGGTTATCTTGCAAAAATCACATTCACAGCTCCTTCTAACTTCTCTTAACTTCTTCTCAGTCTTGGCATGCTTAGATATGGCCTCAGCAGGTCACCACTACATCACCTCATCTTTTGGGGGATCATATCCTAGCCATTGAGGCAGGATTCCTAGGATTCTCCTTCAGTGCTCCCTTTAGCACAGGCAAAGGATGATCCTTACCACAGAGCTAGTCCATTGCTTTGCTCACTGACCGCCAGGGAAACTTAGGGGCCTCAACGTTTTACAAGATCGCAACCTAGCTGAGAAGTTATCCAAAGCGAAGTCCAGCCTCCTCCCAGCTTTAGGAAAAGCTAGGTTGTAGAAAGCAGTTTCATGGCCAGAATGTTCTGCCAGATGCTGCCACAATTTTGGTGACAATAAAGCCATCTGGCATGGGAACTTGGTCATCATCTTAATGTTGCCATCCTCAATATACCCACTTCTCAGAGTACCACCACACTAGCAGCAGTACAGGACCTAGTTTTCATCTGGTGTGTTTCCCATTACCTTATTCTGGGGCCCTTTGAAAAATCCACTCAAACAGTCTATTCTCTTGGTTTCACATTTTCTTCTGTATGTTTTTAGATTAGATTTGAATATTCTTCCTAAAACTTGTTACGATCTCCCCCTCCTCCATTTGTGGCATCTCTTCACTATCTTCCTCTTTCCCCTTAATGCTGTTGTTCTTATTTTCTTTACACAGTTTTTCTCTCTAATTCTTCCTGCTCCTCTTTCATCTCTCAGATGTTCACCTAAAGAACAGATCCCCCAAGTCCTCTTGTCTCAATCATCCCTTCTGCATTTCAATCACTCCCCAGTTCTGTCTCCCCAGAATACTCCCCTGGCCGCACCTCCAAATCTTCTTCTTCCCGCATATGCACCCCACCCTGCTTGCTCATTCATTTTCCATCTGCATTTCTCTCCTCCTGGATTCTTCCCTGAATCTCGGTGATAAAAGTGCCAGATTGGAGTTGCTGTGTAAAGAGGGTTCATTTGCCATTTGCCACCATATGGGCCCAAAAGCAAAATCGTCAGCTAAGCGATTAAATCAAGTATGTCGAACAAAATGTTATGAACTGACATTATGGGTATATAATTTTATGCCATTTGTTGCCATCTGTTTATCTAAACAGCCCCCGTTCCACACAAACACACAGAACTCTCTGCCATGCTCACAAGGCTTCAGCACTAGGGTCACAGTGCCTCCCTTTTCCTACTTTCCTCTTCTTTTTTTTTTTTGTCTCATTCTGTCCTTTCATTCTCTCTGTCAATCTACATTCATCACGGATTTGGTCTTGGAGCCAGGCCACAGACAGATCTTCCACTCTACTCCAGCAGAGATTTAAAGGAAACCACAGCATAATAATGAAGGAGGTTGTCTTTGAGAATGAGGTGTGCTCCCTCGCCTTGAGGCTCCACTGAAGTTTCTTTTCTATATCACAGAACGAAGAAAGGATTGGAACAGAACTGCAGCAAACAGAGAAAGAGACAGGGTAGCAAGCGGTGGTCAGTGGAAGGGTGTTACCTGTGGGCACTTAGCTGCAACAGAGGAGGAGCAAGAGAAGAACAGGCTATACTAGGTCTTCACTCAGCAGAGCTTCCTCCCCACTCCATTTTACCTTTACTCTGTCTCCACGTGTATCAGAGGCTACTTCAAGTTAGGTAGATGTGATGGCTGTGACCAGCCACAGACTGATCTGAAGATCCCTGAACCTTCTTGTTCTCAGTAAGAATGCAAAAGCATTGATTTAGGTTCCTACTTACTTCTCTAACAGGTGCTTAGCAAGTGTAATGCAGGAGGAGACAATAAGAACCTCTCCAGCTTGCAGACTGAATTCATTCCTCAGTTTTAAGAGCTTTTTTGAGGAAACCAGAAACAGCCGAAGAGATGACCTGTAGGTGAAATTTAATCCTTTCTTTTGAAAGGGGAGAAGCTACCAGCTCTACCAATTCAGCCAGAACAGGCAGAAGCTCCAGTACAACAGTTCATCCTGGATCCTTGGAAAGAGACATACAAAGAATCCCCTCATTCCCCTGACTCTTTGCATCCAGGTTTAGCTCATCCACATCACTGGTCATCCAGATGGTCCACTGGTCCTTCACAATGACCACTTAGAGGACAAGGCAGTAACTATGCCTGAGTTAAGAACAGATCAATGTATCAAGGCTGCTCTCAACGCTAGTGAGTCTTGACATCCAAACAAGGAAAACATTTTCAATCACAACCAACGTGTCTGGCTAATGGTCTTAAAGGACCTTAGGGTTGCCTTTTTATCAACTGATCTAACGGAGTGTCTTTCCTTTCATGATGTTCTTGAGTCATCTGAAGGAATAACATGTCAGGAATTGTCCCTATAGTTCTGAATGGGACTGATGGCAGGGACATTTAGCTTTCCTCCTCCCAAAATAAAATGTAGACTACAGCAATCTGCTACAAAGTGACAAAGTAGCACTTGTAAATAAAGTCAACTCCTCTGTGAATCCTTCCATCTTCCTCACATAAACCAAATCAATTTGAGGCTCCTTTTGAAGAACAGTGTTAGAATGGGAAACTATGAATCCCTCTTTACCCACTGAGTCTTCCACTCTCATTCACCAGGTTGCTGAACATATGCCTCTCAGCATATGGTGTAAATTGTAAGGGCTTATACCTTCAGCACTAATGAAAAAGAAGGTGCCAGGCATTTTTTTAAGCGACTAGAACTCAGGTTTTCTCCGAAGCCAACGCTTGGCCTCAAAAGTCTACATAGTTCCCAGACAAAGAGTAGGTTTAGCTGTAAGTGACTGGCCAGGAGCTATCACTTTATTTTGGTTACATTTACCATTGATGGTGCTATATTTAACACCTCCAGACCATCTGACCACAGTGTGCTGGTACTACCCTGAGTACAGCAGGAGCTCAGCTCAGCAAACACTATGCTACCCACCCACTGGAAGATGCAAAGCCACTGCTGCTTATTCCCCAGGAAGCTTCATATACAAGGCAGAGACTAAAAGCCTACTCTAAAAAGGCGAAGACTAAAAGCTTACTCCAAAATGCCCAAGAGATTCCACAGTTCTAGCAGATTTTGAATCAAGCCCTAAACGCTAGACAATTCACGAACAGTTATATCACAAGTGCATGTGGTTAAACAGGAGCTCCTTCCTTTCCAAGACTTTTGCCAGTCTTGTCTTAGCCTCTCAACTGAGGAAGTACAGGTACTCAGTCCTTGGCAGAATTGGGTCCGCAGTGCCCAGCTGCTCTGCTGGAAGCACAATATACTTATCTGTTCAGGGCAGCTCTAGGCTGAACACAGGCAGCTGTCTGCCTAGCTGTTAATACAGCTTTGCACTGTGTGTGCAAGGCTATGTTTCCTTTCTGCTAGAAGAGAAACAGTGCAACGCCTTGAAGACGCCTGGAGAGCCTCAGTCAGTCCAGAGACAAAAATTCACCTGCTTAGAAGAGCAGGCTGGCATAAGCACAGCCCACCTGTGCTCTGGGTACTGCACTGGCTTCCCATCTGCTCCCAAGTGCATCTCAAGGTGGTCATTTAAATCTAATGAGCATTTGATTACTTGTCTGAGGCCAACTCTCTGCGACCGCAACATCCCCAGTTACTGTCCTCCTCAAATGGGCCCCTGTTTACAGCCTCCGCATCAACTGCGTACAGTTGTCGGAGGTGGTGTAACAGTCAGCTAATGCAGCTGACTATACTGCTCTTTGGACAGCCCTTGGTCCAAACATTTTATTTTCAATGAGTATAAAGAGGAGAGATATAAGTGAAAACCAGAACAGCTGGTCACCACTGTTTCCCAGCACAAGAAGCATTAGTTTTCCTATTTTGTATTAACACAGGTGTGATCAGACATCGCTGTTGCAATGAGATCCATCAGCCCTGCTTTTCCTACAAGTGCCACCCAGCTTCCTACTCAAAGCCCACAAGTAACTGGGACAGTGAGTGAGATTTCAGGCTGCAGACAGGATGTCCAGTAGCACAGAACTGCTGTATAGCTCAGATTAGTCCTTGTGGAAAGCATCCAGCAGGAACAGACAGTGCAAAAAATTCCTCCAAGATGGAATGGACACTCAGTTTAAGCTGAATGGGTTATCAGGTTGAGAGCAATTGAGACATTAACACTCTTCAGCTAAATATTTGGGCTTAAGCCAATATATTGTCAAAAACACTGTAAATAACTTATTTTAAAAGCCAGAAGAGATAAAATGTGAATGCAGGACCATACAGAAAAATCACAAATCGGAAAAGATACAGTTTTTCATATTAGTTGTAGTAACAGCATGGAAAAGAACACCCGATACTATACTAAAAGCAGGTTATGTCCTCTGTCTCATCAAGAATATACATTCATTGAACAGGCAGGAGATCAAAACTAGCAAGGAAGAGTGAAGATATAATACAAGGAGTCAGAAAACTCTGAGCGGAGTAATAAATACCAATGGAAAAGTCAAACTGCCTCAGCTCTTATGACTGCTAAATCAAAAGCTAATATAAACCGGGAATCATAATGTAAACAAGAGAATCATCAGAATGAGAAAACTCCTTCACTTCTGTAGGAAAAAGGTGAAGAGTCTTTTACTAAAGTACAGAGCTAAAAGGCAACTAACAATGTAAAAAGGAATATAGTTTACTATCTGTAAGAGGAAAAATATTGGAAAAAGATTGCCAAATCTTTTTCTGCACTGGGTACATCAGCAGGATTCCAAACATAGTGCTCTTGTTCGTGCAGACTGCACACTCCTTTTGAGAAATGCTGTTTCTGCAGACTGCCATTTGGGTTGTTACTAGAACAACAAACTGTTGATGACATGGATGCAGATGGCATTTTAAGCTGGGGTAGAATAGTAGAAGAAAATTATCAAAGACTCAAGGCGACTGTGAAGTGAGCAAAAGCTGCTAGGCTGAATGGCCATGAAATATGTAAATCCTATTTAAAAGAGGTAACATACCCTCCTAATGTGGAAAGTATGCAGGTAGATTAGGATAAAGTTGAGGTCACCATCAGCATCTGTGCTTCAACATACAAAGAAGGGGTACCAAGATACCTTGAAAGGGTAAACTGTGAAAAGAATGTATGCTCAAACTAGCTGTCGAAAGCAGCAATCCCACAGCATCCATGTGCAAAAATATCCAATGAATACAGGGTGCAAATCCTAGTAAGAACAGTGAGAAATTGAAAGAGCTAATGAAAATGTCCCTCTAGAGGCTAGGACAGTAAGTACAGAACTAATCTCTCAGTGGACCTTTTCAAAGAGGGTACTGGAACAGCCATTTTACAGAACATTCAAAACTGAAAAGAGTAGCTTATACCACTTGGGCACTTCTGTACTGGAACAGCCATTTTACAGAACATTCAAAACTGAAAAGAGTAGCTTATACCACTTGGGCACTAGCAAAAAGTAGATAGAATGCAAGAAGGAAGCAATAAGAAGTGGGGGTACGAATTTTTTTGTTGTTGTTGTTTTGGTGATATATAAGTGTGCATTCTCAGAAATGATCAATAATTCCATTTTGTCATTGTCCAGACAAGCCTTGAAAAATAAAGACATAATTTTGAACAAAAGCTTTGGAGAGTTCTGCTGGTCACAGACCTGCTCTCCAGGGCATTTAACAGAAGTACAGGAAAGTCTAGTACTTACCCCTGTGCATATCAACCTCATTTTAAAACTAATAATTTCATCTCACATTAATTTTGGACAATGATTTCCAGAACTGCTACTAAGGGTGCATTTTGACTGAGATTATTAACCCAAAGACTTTGGAAACCATGCTTCCAAACACTAGTATCAATTCAAGGTAGAGCACTACTAGCACTAGAGGAAATTCTCCCAGATTAATGATCCCCAAGATGCTATAAAAATATGTTTAAGAGACAACGTAAAGGTTGTACCGGTCATTTGGAAACTGAATAATCTTAAAGGAAGCTCAGAATTATTAAATTTCCAGAAATAAAAGCTATGACAAGCAGAAGAGCTGACACTGATGATATGGAAAAACTTGACCACCTTGGAAAAATATTACGAATTTGAAGCCAAGCACTTCCACTTCCCCAGCTTAGCTTTATGATAAAGTACTGAAGATCAATACAGATGTCATAAGTAATTTTGCTAATCCTAGTGTACCTGACATAGTAACAACTGACACTTAGCCGGCATTCACTGAGCAGGGATTACAAGAATTAAAGCACTTTGCAGTGAAGTTTCAGTCAAGTTACATCATGCATAGTCCTCCTCGTCCCCAGTCCAACAGGCTGGTGGAAAAGAATGTCAAGCTAATGAAGCACCCATTGAAAAAGAGAGAAGAGTCAGACACCTGCCTGTATTTAAGTTTGCTTTGTTACAGGACAGCACTAGCAAACATTGTCATTTTACCTACTGACATTTTATGCAGAAGAAAGCCTTGAGGAAGGGAGTGATGAAATTGATACTGCAGGACCTAGGAATCACAGATGTGTGAAATGCATACGTAATTAATCTGAAACTCGATATGATTTCCAAGGAGATAGTTTTCATTAAGTGAAAATTTTTATAATTTCAAAGCTATTTCAGTAATACTTTCAGTAAGAACGCGAGCAACAGTTAACATAAAAATGCTGATAATATTGGCAATGCATCATGAAATGCACTGGTTTTACTGAAAGTTGAAAAATCAATAAATGAGAACTTTGATCGACACTATCAGATGTCTTCTTCAGAAAAAACAGCAAATCACAACAAATACCACATCATGCCCAGGGAGGTTTATGATTCTACTGCAGGCAGACGAATAAGGACAACTTCTCTTAGTTATTAGTTTCTTCAGATTTTAGAGACAGTCCAGTTAACTATAAAGAACTGATCACATACTTAAAGGTAATTTTTCCCAAACAGAGCACTTCAACCATAAGCTTTCTGGGACAATGCTACTTTTTATTTTGTTTCTACAAAACAGGACAGTACTGGCACTAGAGAATCCACGACTCAGGCTCTACAATTCTGTTAGCTGCCAGTGATAGGGTAGGCAAGAATGCACTTGGAAACTCTCCAATGCTTCCTTTCTCTTTTCTACACAGGATCCAAGTGACTCCTTTTGACTTGAAGAGTCCCAAATCCCTTTCTAAAATTCCTCCTCTCTTCCCTGACATGAGGTGACTCCAATCTACCTCCACTTCTAGCGGTCATGGCCCAATTATCTAAGTGAATACATCAGGTGAGATGCAAGCAAATTCCAGACCACTTCCCAGGACCTGGCTTAGATCTAAGCAACTTGTGAGCTCTAATAGTTCACGCTGATGGATGGGTGAGCATGATAATCCTCATCCACACTGTCAGTCAGGGATCTGCTAGAATCATCAGATGCAGTAAGTGCATCTTTCCAACACAGTCTAGGTTTTGCTGCCCATCTTATTTACCAGGAAATTCATGTCATGCCCTTCAGTGCCATGGACCATCTATGAATATTATATATTTCTGGTATGTACTGTGGGCAGAGATCCTGGACTAGACTCTTAGAGTCATTTCCAAACTAAACAAATAGCTGGTACCTATCAAAATCTTGCCTTTACTTCAAAGCCCAGCAATAATTGTAGAGACTAAAGCTCAGATCCTGAATTGTAATTTGGCATCAAATTACAATGAAATCAGGAAGTTAGGAGCTATTTTTAGGATCTGGGAATCACCTACCACAACTGAACTGCCTCACTCCATGACAAATAAGGTGTTAGAAGTCTTCATAAAATAAGTTTGAATGGTCTGTGCCCACTCCAGGGCTGAATCGAGTCCAGAAAATTTCCCTCTCTTGGAAATTGAAAAAAGAAAAGAAGAGGTAAATTCAGATCCTTTTTCTTCTTTGTCCTCTCTTTGTAAAATGATGCATATCCACACCAAGACTGCTGAGTTCTTGATGTCTCTACAGTATACTTATTAGTCTGCTTCTTGCCTATTGGACTGCTGTTCTAGCAGTCAAGCTGCCACTGATTTCAGCAAGAATAGATTCTGGCCCTGTTCTTCCTTCTGTGGCACTGGCTGACATTGGCAAAAAGAACCTTGCCGAAAAGGGCTGTATATACTAGCCTTACCATCAACGCCATGTGCATACTGGAAACAGCCCAGGTTTGCATCTCATTGAAGTGGGGGTTCCTCTGTTTTGCAGCAACTGAAAAACACTTGCTGCATGCAGAGACAACAAAATAAGGGTAATGAAGTCAGTACCCAGATGGTGCATAGCAGCTACTACTTACCGGATTAGGCCTTAACACAGCAAGAGTAAACAGATCCCAGAAAAAGCATTGCTAACATAAACAAACAAAGAAGTCAATAGATGTGAGTGCCAGCAAAGCATCTCTCAGTGACTTTCAAGGATGAAGCCTTGCTTCTCTAGTTCAGCTGAAGAGAGCACCAATTCCCCTTTGCCTTCTTCCAGACAAGGAAGCATCTCCCTTGCTGCTGTATAGCTGCCAAATAAACACCTTGTGTTTGTCCCTCTCCCTTTCCAGTGGAAACAGAATTGCACTTTAGTATGGTAGGAACCCTAGGCAGAAGAAGAAAGGATCTAGTGGGATAGATGGATGAGCAGAGATGTAATTCCAGAGGAAAGCTGCTGTCATTCCATTAAAGATGAGGTTAAAGGTAGCAGCGATGAAAGAGTGGGAGATATTTCACTGGGGGAAATGGAGTGGCACCGAGCTTTGAAATTGCACTGCACGAGAATATTAATAAAAAAGTTAATGACGCAATGTGCTTTTTGCTCCACATTAATTACACTTTTACATTCCAGTTTTTAATGCATTTTGCACTAGACTTTATTTTACATTCCAGGAAGGGGAAAATATAATTGCAGCTTTAATTTCTATAGCCAAACCCTGATAAGATCACAGCTGTGAAAATCTCATAAAAAGCTTTAAATTAAGTTAAAAAAACAGTTCTTTTCCCTCCTCCCCCTGCTTCTCTTCCTGCATGATATGCCATCGGCAGAGGTGGGGAAAGTGTGGGTTATAGACAGTATGGAGACTTTTTCCAAAGTCAGCACCAGTTATGAGGCTTGGACCACTCAACTGCAGATACCACTGCTAGGGCTCATCTATGTCTTCATGCCCTCAGTGGGAATAAGCCCCCTGACAATGATCACTTGCATGTGCAAGGCCCCAGTTGGTAACTGCAGTAATATATACAGCTCTGGTAATTACCAAAGATACTGTCCCTGTGCTGTGGCTGTACACGCATAGGCAAGACCAAAAGAACTACGTTGCTACAGACTGGGAAGTGAGGCATGGGGAAATAACTGGATTACCTCAGATTAGCATAGATTTATGACAGGAATTGCACATTACTGTTTGAATACTGTCAGAGATGTCTCCCTTCACTGCAGAAATAAAGATGGATTTGGTAAGACATCATGACTGTAAAGTAGCCTGACTCTCCTATATTCTTCCTTTGTAACGGATAGAGACTCTCTATCTATGTCAGTCCTTCAAGATTCACTCCACATGTGCTGCTGCCTTTAACTTTTAATCTCCCTTCACTTAGAAATCCCCAACAGATAATCATAGAAAGGTAATCATAGAATCAGTAAGGTTGGAAGGGACCTCTGGAGATCATCTAGTCCAACCCCCCTGCTCAGCACGGGGAAAACTGGCGCATACAGGGATTGAACCCACGACCTTGGCATTATTAGCACCACGCTCTAACCAACTGAGCTAAATCTAACCCCCACTGAGCTAAATCTAACCCCCAATTGTCTCGAGATCCAAAGCAGGCATCTTCAAACCACAACATGACTACATACCTATATCACAGCACAGTCATTTCATTCAGAAGAGTGAAGAAGGGCCACCTCTGCTTGACATCACTGTTGCCACAGAAGTCCCCAGTACAATTAAAGCAGTGCAGCTGCACCGTGTCTGGCAATACTCAGCTTTGCTTGGCTAGGGCACTCTGACTGTATTGGTATGAAAATATACAAGTTTGTATATGCTCAGAGCAGTTTGCTAATATAGTATATCCTCAGGTTCCTGCCAGTAAACTGCTTTAGTTGAGATCTTGTGTGCATCCAAACAAAACCAAAGGGGACCAGACTCTCTCTATTCTTAGTAGCAATCACCTGTGATTCACCACTTTAGACACCTGAGGAGCCCTTTCCATCCATTTCCTCTTTGTTATTTGTGCCATGCATCCTGCCCAGATCACTCTGATCCTTCAGATCCTCACTCTAGGAACTGCAAGTCAAGTCACTGTCTCCATCATGTGAAAAAAGGTATCTCTCCCAATGCAGTGTCAGTGTTCCTAAATTTATGGACCCCCATCTCTAAATCCTTAACGCTGAGCTGCAGAATCGTAACAGAACGGTCTGGAAGGGTCACAGAGATCAGGTAATCCATCCTCCTACCCTTGGCAGGATCACTTATACAAGCATAATCCTTGAAAGATGCAATCCTGCTAGGGACTGAGAGTCCTCCCCCCTAGAAAATCTACTTCAGAGCTTCTCTGTTCCTACATAGCCCAAAGTACTCCTGCTGAAGCCCTTGCCGAAACACTTCTCAGACTCTGGTTTCTTTGTCACCGAACTGTCCAAATTGGATTTCGACATTTTTTCTTTCCCAAATCCAAACCTGGTCCTTCAAATTTTCTGCATTCCTATCCCCTATTACACCTATGCTTGTTTTTATATCTGTTATTTTCTTCAGCTCAGAGAGACAGACAAAATCTCACTCATAAGTGTTTCTGAAGCAGGAGAAGATAATCAAAGTACCTCACTCCAAAACCCCACGCAGACTGAACAACATCTAAAGAAAGGATCATTTCTCCATAAATGCTTCACTGAACCTCTTCACTCCTTCTCCAGGATAAATTACCAACTTACACTTCTGTAAACAAAAGCAGAAACAAGACACCCACAGCTGTATTATCTTCACAGATTATTTCCTACATGCAAAAAGCAGAACAGAAATGTTTTCAGAAGTCAGAGAGGAGAGAAAGAGAGAGAGAGATACATACAAAGAGAAAGAGAAGAGAAAATAGGAGCAATTGAAAGAAAGGAAGAGAGAGAGGCTCTAAAACCTTATTTTCCTGGTAATTTACTCTTCTATTCAGTTGAGTCCTGCTGCTCGTAAGCCTATTCCTGTTACAATATTAGATATAAACAAGTAAACTGTGTAATGGATCACATTAAGCAGGCCCTGCATCTTGAGGCAGGATTTAATTTGCATGGCAGATTATCTTGTCTGCAGTAGGAGAGGCACCCTGGGGCACTGACTGCATTAATAGGATCTAGTCTCTTAAAATCCATTAAGTCAATTGAGTGGACCAGTCTATAATCTCATTTCAAATCCAGCGTGAAAATGCTTAAACACTAGCCCTATGACACCGACAGCAGAGAACTGACTAAAGGGACATTGGAGACCGCACCATGCCATATTGCCTGCCTGCTGGGAGTGGAAAAGGGAGGGGAAAGGGGTAGCGTTCATTCTCCTTTAGCAGACTCCATTCAGAAAAATGCTGACAGCGAGAACAAGGTGAGGAGAGGAGGCTGGAGCTTTATAAAGGGAAAGACTGTGGACTTTATCTCAAGTAATGAGAGTGGGTTGTTAAACAACGTGAATGGGCTGATGAGGTTCTGGATACCTTATTGCCCAGACACAGTCGGGAATACTGGACCATGAAGGGGGAATGCCTTTACAGGGATATTCTAGCACAATTCACTGAGAATAGGGATTTTCAATCTGTAGAGAAAACAGGGGGATCCTCAGAAAGGTGGCATGGTAACTGAAACACAGGACTGGCATATAAGATACAAGGACACAATTCCCAGCTTTCCCTCTGGTCATGTCTGTGTCAGTTTTTCTACCCTTAAAAATGAGTATAAGATTACTGATCTCCCAGGACAAATTAAATACACACTTCTCTTTTGTACTGAATGCATGTTCACATGGAAATACACGCAGACACGAAGAGGAACATACAGGTACCTCAAGCTCACTTCAGAAGAGAATTTTGCACAGATCCACACATTCATGCTAAGTCCCAAGAACATACATGCAAATCCAGATTCTGTGCTCACAAGCCCACACGCATAGGCTTAAGATGAGTCTTCATCCACTTCTAGTACATAGACAATGAGCACTGGTTACCATGGTGGAGTTTGAAGCCAGACAATTTATCCCAAGTTTCCGTAAAAGAGTGTAAGAGCTGTAGGAATCCAGGTTTGTGGCCTCTCTGTTCTTGGTTGCCACCAGCAGGCAACACTTTTAAACTCAGACACGTTTGCCCAACATTACTATTGATCCTGCTGACCTGAGTAAAGCTTTTCCGTTTGCTCCAATGGGAGCAGAATTAGATCAGTGCTTGTATTGTCTTCAAAAGCTTCTGTGCCAAAGCTTCTTGGGTTAAAGACTATTTTTGTTTTGGACATATGCACAGTATCAAGCACAAGAGGACCCCGGTAGGAGTCAGAGGTCACCCACATTAAACCAAATTACAAATAGTTATAATAGCAGTAGAGGACAAACAGAACTAGATATATTGAAGAACAGACAGGCAGAAACAAAAAGAAAGACAATTCTTAGCACAACCTAAGAACTGAAATGGTAAGAAATCTCCAGGACCAGATGGCATTTATGCAAACGCTCTGAAGAAATCCAAGTATGAATAAGTTACTAACAAAAATATTCAATTTATCATTAAAAACAGCTACTCTCCCACTGGCTTGGAGGGGAGCCAAAATTCTGCACTTCTTTTAAAGAGGTGCTAGGGGCAATCATGGGAATTATAGACCTCAGTGAGCCTTACGCCACTACCAGGAAAAATAGCTGAGAAAATCATTAAGGACAGAGTTATAAAGCACCAGCCTAGGTGAGCGTAATGTGGTAAAGAAGTGGTTCAGCTTCTCAAAGTTGACTCTTTGACCTGCTAGTGTTCCTTGGAAATGTCAGCAGCACTGAAGAAGTGATGATAAGTAGGAGTCACCTAGCTATTAAGAGTTTCACAAAAAAGCCATTCAAAAATTTTAGGGCTCCACTCCCTCTAACATGCATAAGCCCCAAGGGCGGGATTTTACAGCATGCCATTGATTTCAAAGGAAAAAGAACTAAAGCAGTACTAAGTTCTTTTAAAAATCCCATTTCTCATAAGCAGTGGCAATGTATCTAACAGGGATCAGATTTAGGCACTAAAACCCAAGGGACAAGCCTCTCCCACATAAGCTAAAGGTGAGCTGTAGGAGTTGGCTCTAGCAGGCTATTAAAGTGTCTGGCTCCCGAAGAACACATGGGAGTATGTCCTGTATATCCACAAGGGGTGACCAATGACTATACTTTGTACATCCTAATGCTGAAGCATGTTGGGAATGGGCTACAGCTGTTGTAGCAGGGCCCACTGTTGAATAAAGACAAAATATCACATAGAGCCATTCCAAGGCGCTGCGAGTGAGGCCAGCCCCGTGAGTTCACAGGATTGGAGAGGTCAAAGGCAATCTGATCATGCTCGAGTCCAAACTCAACTTGGCCAAAACTTAAAATGAAAGGAAAGCTTGCTTCTTAACCAATAAATCACCCAGAGTCATGTGGCTTTGCCTTGTGCTGACGTATTTACAGTGTCTTGAATATAACCAATTTACATGCTTCCACTTCTCCTTGTTCCTTCCCAGCTGGAGGTCTCCCAGCTTGCTATGCCTGACAGCATTCACACTGTTACGGACCTCAAGCACTACTCCCTGCTCTACCAACACACACCATCTCTTTCCTATCCCTTTGAACACTGCCAGATCAGCTGCCCAAAGCAATTGTGTCATGGGAGTCTGAGGGACTGACACTAATCCAATAGTGACTACCAATCATGACAAGATCAATACATTCTCCAGTTTAGGAAATCTCTAAGCTCTGTTTGCAAGATGCTATATATTAAGAGCAATCAGTATATACTTACCCCGTTCCTATTTTCTTCCTGAAGTAATCACTTAGTAGGGGCACAGAATTCTGAGAAAGATGGATCTTTGGTTTAATCCAGTGCAGCATTTTATATTCTGGACATTGGACTCTTGTATGCTGGATGTTTTCACATTGGTACAGACAAATGCCACAGTCCCACCCTTTTCCTTCTGAGCCGCCTCCTCTGAGTGCCACCCTCCTCTCCTACTGTCTTCTCAAATGGACACAAACATTCACACAGCAGTGTCTGTTCAAACTCAACATTTTCTCAGCAGTCTTTGCCTAAACTGCTGAAAATAGCCTCCAGGGTCAGGAGGGATAATGGCAGTTACGCTCCCTTGAACTCTACGATTGTGCCAGGCAATGCCACAGGACACCTAATGGGGTAGATGTCTGTAGGCAAATACCCCTTGTACAGACCACCTGGAAGAAAGGAGAGTACTTTTGCCTAGGGTGAACAGCTGCTACACATCCTGGAGGAATGCAGAAGGAAATTTGCAACTCTTGGGGTTTCATTGCTAGTTCCCTGCTGTTCTGTGCTGCCCTTAAAGCAGGCCTGTGGCTTAAAGGCACAACCAAGGCTGCCACCTTTCCTTAAACACATACCATGACACAAGTGAATTGCAACTTGCAGAGCAGCAGAGCAAACCACATCATCCTGCCTATCCCAAATCTTTCATCGGATGGCCTGCATTATAACAGATCAATACTACTTCTTTGAAGGAAAAAGAGAACCATCAGCTGTTTGCAAACCACAGTATCACCTACCTCTCCCACACAAGCCACAGATCAAAGGCGTCCCCTTTCCAAACCACAGAGAGGGGTCCCAGGGGCCCAAAGAAGCAGATGTCTAGCAGTTCACGTTTTGCTAGGCACACATATGCAGGACTACGCTCTCACTGGAAAATGGGATAGAAGGGGAAACATTTTCCCCAAGATAACTCAGATACCTATCTGAAATACACAAAACCATCTGATCCCTGGTCCCTCAAATCTTCCTGTAGGGAAGCAAAGGACAAACTGTGGAGAGCAGGCAAGGACTATTGTAGAAAGCTAGTAATGCATGGTGCCAATGTGGAGCACTGGCTTATAAATGAAAGAGTACAAACAGAAGAGTGAGGATGAGAAGTTTGCTTCTCTATCTTGAAAAGCAAGATCTAAACTACAGCAGGATACACCAGGAATCATTTTAACACCACTGCTTCAGCTTCCGTTTTGCAATGAAGCAGCTCTTCTCTGCCCTAAACATAAAGGAAAAATAGAACATGCACCCTGCCTGAAACCAATAGTGTCTGCTTAAGTCTGACAAGATCCTGAAACAACCATTCTGCTAAGTGTAGACTACCCCATTTATCTCCCTGAGGGGCTCACTTACTTCTTGAGGACAATCTGCAAAAATATCATAGAATCATAGAATCAGTAAGGTTCCTCAAGCACATGAAAAGCCAACCTTATACATGGATATCTTATTTTAATGAGACAGTTCTGCTAGAACCTTTGCATGCTAAACAAAATTATTTTCAAAAAGTAACACAAAATCAACACACAGTTTGGTTTGCAATGCTGCCATTTTGTCATGTTCTAACATATTTATGTACTCCCAGCTTAAGCAAAAGGTAGTAGCAGTGGAGTCTATAAGGGCATCCTGCTCTAGACTAGGATCTGCGCATCCAAGAGCACAAGCCCTTCTGTATCTGTAGGTAGCAGGCACACAGGGCCCATACATCCCAAGGAGTCTAGGCACTGGGTTATGAGATGGAAAAGATGAAAGCAAACACTGATAGTTGGCTGGTCAAGGCATCCCATTTATTCCTTCTCCTAAATCCTCTGCCTACCACCCTATGCAATCGTCATTATAATCTTTTGTAAATCTGAAGCCTTCCTTCTTCCCAAACCACAGTCCTACAGACTCTAGTCATCACAGATGCCCAGGAAAAAGGACTTTACACTCCTGCCTTGCCATGTGTTGAAAGTGGTTAGGCCGTCTTCTAAGTGCTGCAGGAATTTCCCACCTGATTTCTGAACTCCAGAAGAAAGAAAAAGGGTGGAGGGGAGGAGGGGAAGCAGAGGAAACGACGACTTCATCATTCAACGAGAGTTTGTGAGAAAGAAGGTTATATTGGGGGACCACCAAACGCGACGTCTTTCATTGCCCCACCTCCCACAATGCAAAGGTGCAGTGTTACCTCTTTTCCAACTCCCCCATCCCTCTTTTACCCCCAGCCAAAGTATTCCCGAGCTCACCATATAATGCAGGTTTTCATGGCGTGCCTGCTTATCAGGGCTCTGAAACTATGTGAGACATGCCTGCAGACAATGGGCCTGTCTCTCCGCCACGGAGCGCTCTGAAGGGATCCCTTTCAGCGCTCACAGATTGCTCTGTGTTCCCTTAATTGACAGACCCGGCCAAGTCTGACAGCAGTGGCATGCAGCTGGTGCGGGCTGCTCTGTCTCAGGTAGGCCACCTTTCAGCAGGGAAATTGCTTTCGATTGGCTTTATTGGAGGTAGCCTCTCCTATTTAGCTGGCAAAAATCTCCTGTATTTTAATGGCTGACAGTTATGGACCAAACTCTTCCCTAGAAGGTCACAAGTGCCTCTTTTTTTTCCCATTTCCAAAGACACTTAGACCTAAGTAAGCTACCTCAGAAAGGACTGGACCTGTCTGTTTTATCAACCATAAGAAATATTTTTATTTGGCCAGCATTGATAAGGATCTGGGATTTTCTGGAGCCCAATTTCTTTCACCTCTCAAGTATCCAAAATTTGGATGGGCTTGCAGAATACAAGACCACAAAATTAGGACATCATAGGAGCTGACAAGTGGAAACATAAAGTCTTTAGTGCATGCTCTAGTGAGAACTCAGACTGAGACTTTCAAGAAGGCCTGCATCAGTTTGTCTCTACCTTCTGCTAGAAGTCAGTGGAGGTTGGGCATCAAATTCCACTCAGACTACCACCAATCTCAGTCAACTGTGATACCAGTTACCTATGAAGAGTCTTTATGGTGTGAACGAGCATTTCCTGAAACAAAAGAGGGTGGTGAGACTGGTGTGCTCATCTTTTAATCAGTAGCCTGAACCTGACTGTCCTGTCTCTTCTGCTGCTTTCCGGCTGTACAGGCTAAGACACGCCATGCATTCAGGCTCTAACAATGCAGTTCCTCATTCTTCCCTGCATTCGGGATACCTTGACCGTGGGAACTGAACAAGGCTGCAGCTTTAGAGTGGGAAGTGGAAAAGAAATTTCCAGCACCTCTCATAACCCTTTTATTTCCAAAGTTCCGTGACCTCAAGATTGCATTTGTACTTGGCCTTTATTTTATAGCTCTTCTGCCAGGCTTTGCTTAACAACATACAGAACCAGGTTCAATTTTTAGGGGGTCATTAATAAATACCAGTTTGAGTACACACTCAGAAACCTGGCAAAATTAAACTAAGGTACGTGGGTGCTCAATGAGCTATGCCTCTCTAGAAATGATAACTCAAATGACTTAATCAACCAGGTCTTCAATAAAAAGGGAAAAGAGAGAAACTGAAAGAAAAACATGATAACAAATAATTACCAACTACACCTTTTCCAAAGAATAGCAGTAAGAATTTAAAGCTCTGCTCTGACTTCCTCGTGTGGGAACTAGAGCACTGAGTCCCTGCCGTAATATCCAATCCAGGATGCCTGTGCCAGTTCTCAGGACTCCTGTCCCATGCCCTCCCAGGCTGCAAGGTGCCAACGGGTTGCAGCTGACCAACAGGATGTGCTGCCACCCCAGCCCGTTCCTCCCACCTGTTCCTCCCACCCGTTCCTCCACCTCTAATCAGTCTTGCCACTGTTCCCAGCAGCACTTCTGCCAGCTGCTCTTATTTGTTCTTCCCATCAACTGCTCTCAGTTGCTGTTTCCTCATTTCAGTAATATCTGCTCTTTAAATGGCATACTATACCATATACAACTGTACTGTCTGAAAGAGACTTCTGAAATAAGTTTTTTCCTTAAATACAAGGCTTTTGCATCCCAGGGCTGTAAGATGGGTATCCATGCCCACAAGGTAGATTCAGGTATGAATTTGTCCAGATTCATATACAATGTTTTAACATAGTTTTCTCATTTTTATGACATCTTTTAAACAATCCAAACACAAGAGAACATAAAAGCAAATTAAAGCTGTGCCAGTCCTGTACACCAATACCTTTCACTGACCTTCCTTTCCTTTTCTACCACATGCCATCATTTCCTGCTCTCCAGAACTCCATCCCTCCCTCAAGGAGGCACTGCTCTTCTCCTGAGGCCTCAAGCTACTAGAAACAGGATCCCAGAGGTCTGGTCCATTCAGCAGATGGGAAAGCTTTAGACAAAAGCACAGACACTGTTGCATTAGACTCCATGCTGTGGAATCATTTCCCACTCCAGCCTGCTGTGCCACATCTGCTGAAGCCTCTATGAATGATGAGCACAGATGAGGACTGAAGGGACCCACCATCAGTTACTGACTGTACGTTTGTTGCCTGTCCAGGTCTTAGCCTAGAGAGCAAAGCAAAAGATAAACTTGCCATGTGACAAAAGCACTAGACTGGGATTTGGGAAACGTGCATTCACTTTTTGCACTGTCATAATAAGATACTCAAAGTTTGTATTCAAAATCCCAAGGACATTTCCCTGGAAAGTATATGCAGTTTTTCCTATAGGAGCCAAGGTTTCTGGTGCTACTTCTCAGCTACGTGGGATATTTCAAAACAGTGGAGTTTAATACTTTATATATTACTACAGAGAGAATAGGAATTTCTAGTGGAGTATCAGTACATTAAACCATCAGAAATATCACAGTTACACAAAATGTCATCACAGTTTGCTCCTATAGCTGTTGGCCTATTAACTCATATCACTACAGTATCCAGGCTTTTTCAGTATGAAACAAGAGTCAAGTCCTGATGGGCTTCCAGGAATCTATGTATATCCTCCCTTTCCTGAACGCACCTCTGTATGAGGTACTATTTCTTACTGCTTTTGATTCATTTTATGCTGGTCTGTACTTTTCTTTATCTAATTTTGTCTGGAGTGACTGCTTGAACAGAAGAGCATGTCAAGTCACAAGGAGAAGGGTTTTTTCATAGAATAACATTTTGTAGGATTTCCTAAAGATGATCAAAGTCAGATTCATTTGCTTTCTTAAGTTTGATCTCCTTTCCAAGGAAAGATTTGTTGCATCCCATCTCAGCATCCTCTGTCCTTCTAAGCTGCATTGCACTAATTGCCAGATCAAAATCTGGATGAAAGGTAGCTAGGGTTTCCCTATTTGCCTTAGGAAAAAATTAGTATGGTTGAGACCTTCTTGGCTGAAGACACTGTCAATTAGACTGCGTACACCCACAGGTCATGCTGCAGGCCTGACTGCACATTGCAGAAACACAGGGCAAATGGCATAGGTCCCATATGGGACATCTCTTAAACTCCAGGGAACTTGGCTGTGTGTGCACTACATGACACAGACGGAAGCAGTTTCTGCTCGGCGTGCACTGTTGAGTCTGATGTTTGTTTTTGTCAGGCATATGCCACATTTCCAGAATTCAAATTTTTGCTAGGTGGGCTGAAATGCTGCACGCCAGGATAAACAATGCAGACACATCTGTACTGTCACAGACAATATCCTAAAACTTAACATAACCCCTTTGGCAATCACAGGCTTATATTTTGATTTATAATGCAGGGATCTTTCCCAGGGCTTACATCACTCTTTCAATATAGAGATTAGCACATGCTGTCAGATCCAACAAGGACTCTTTCGCTAGAGCTATTGGGACAAACTAAAAAGGGTGGTTACAAAAGCACTGAGAAAGACGTGACAGTGGCATGAATTCCCTTTGGAGGGGGATCGATCTGAGAGGCTTTTTTTTTCCCACGTGAAAGCGCTTCACTGGGAAAATCTCCAAGCCAAAGAGGAGAGGCCCAGAGGAAGGGAAGAACAAGAGGCCCCAAGGGCAACCAGGGGAAAGTGCTTCTGACTCTTCCAGGTGACATCTGGATAGATAGCAAATACTGTGGAACCCTGATGCTGCCTGGGCTGGGGAGACAACCATCCACTGAGAATCAGAATGGACTTCAATTAACTTCACTGGGAGTCCCAACTCCTTTATTACCACCACTCCAGTGGTAGTTTGGTCATGGACGTTTCGTGTAACTCTACTCAGTCTGATGCAGGGCTGTGCCAACCTCTTGGTGCTGGTTAGCTCAGGTGAGGGCAGGAGGTCTGAGGAACGTGCCTCTTAGAGCAGAGGTTCTGGAGCTCTCCCAGTTCCTGTAGTGAGGAAAGGGAGGGCTCTGAAGGATGGGAGCGCAGGGGGTGGCAGGGAAGGGAGATGTTCCAGGGCTTCGTGTAATGACTGCCATGGAGCCAAGCGCACGCACTCAAGGCTCCCAAGCAGTTCTCTCAGGGTAATGTCAGTCATTTCCACTGGTGGGGGGAGGCAAGCAAGAGAACTAGGAGAGTAGCTCAGCTGCAGTAAAGCCACACAAAGTTGGTCTGTTTGGCTGCCTTTGTGGCACAGTTGTATTTATTGAAGGCAGCAGCAGTTTGTTCTGTCCTTTCAGTTACTGTACAGGGCCCAATCGGGGTACAGATGGGACTACAAAGCAGCCCTTGTTGTCGGTAATGTGACTCACATGTCAGGCTCTTATTTGCTGTCAGTGGCTTTATTAAAGTCTACAGTTTCAGACCCTAGACCCTTGCCTATTGTATCCCCTGGCCCCAGAGATTCTCTTAGGGAGCACTCACAATTACCAACTCTCTCACAAGAGCACACAAACACACTGAGCTGGCATAGCAACTGTGCACTCAGGGGTGATGCCCAGGCTAAAGACGCGCTGGGGGTGCTTTTCATCTATAAAACCAATACATGTGCAGAAATGGACATGACTGAGAGAGGAAGCCATTTCTGGAACAAAATCTCTCCCCCTAAGACCATCTGGTAACATATACACTCATTCACATTCATTTACTCATACGTTCTCCACTTACGGACGTGCTCGTACTCATATTCACGCACACGTTCGTTGCCGTGTTCTCACCAATGGCAACGTACACGTTCACATGCTTGCTTGCTTGCTTATATATACACTCACACTCATACTTGCACACTGATGCAGATACACAGACAGGCCTAACATCGGCACAAGCACTCACACACAGCCATGTCAACAAGCCACATTCATTCACACATTTCCTCACACATTCATACTCACAGTCACACAGGCAGGTACACACACTTTCACACCACACTCCCACACTCAGCTACACATAACTTTCAGATTGAAGCTATTAACGTATGTATTTTCCACAAACTCAGCTGTACTCTGATGTGCCTGCACAGTCACTGGCACGCATAAATGAGAAATCTCACAAAGAAGCACTCACATCCCTTCATTTACAATTGCTTCACTATAATACAATTCCTATTTCAGATACTTAGCTGAAGTTAAAGACTGTTTCCTGGGCAAACCTTAGCATACAAGGCTCAAGCTCTCACCTCTGCATAAATGAAGAGCAATAACACTACTAGACTTCGCTACTAGTGTTGCTGAGAGCAGAATCCTCACCTCTTTCTGAGATGCAATTATCTTTCTGTGCCACATTTTTCCCTCCAATAGGTTTTCTTTCCAACCTTAAACTAAAAAACAAAAGACTTGCCACCAGTCCTGCTGCAGTGCAGAAAGGCTGTCCCCTTGAATCAGACGTGTAGGAGAAGGCAGGGGACAGGCTATCAAGACTACTAAAAAATACTAGAATAATAGACTGCAGGAAGAAAATGGAGAAAATCAAAACAGAAGCAGAAGAGTAGTCAGGAAAAGATCTTGCCTGAAAAAAATACAACTATCTGAGAACTGGAATGAAAGTGTTACAACAATGAAAGATGGACTTTAAGGCTTAAACATCCAGTGTCAGTGGGAACTCTTCCGCTGACTTCGGTATTGCACTCAACATAGTGTTAAACTAGCAACTTCTGTTCAAGGTTTTTTCCAGCTACAGCAATAAAGTAACCTTCTCACATTCATGTGCTTTGCACCCCAAGTCAGAAAATGCATACAAACCCATGTTTACTTTCATTTTTGTTCAAAAAAGAGCTTATACATGAGTTTAAAATAGTAACAACTTCAATGAGAATCAAGTCCACAGTTCCCTGCATAAGCTCCCAGTCATGCAGGTCAGAATAATTCTCCCTATATTAAACAACTGCCATTAGATGAATACTTCTTCTTGTCCAGGTCACAGAACAGTCCTTCTGAGTCCTGTTTGAGTGATTTTAGGCGCAAAACCAGTCCCCACTCTACAGAAGCTTCAGTTCCACATAACCATGACAGAACTTGTGGGCTCTGATCTGCAATAGCAAACTTGGCCATCTGTGGGCTTTACAGACCTTGCACACTGCACAAGGATCGTGATGTTAGAGCATTGGATTCTTCACACTCTAGCACAAACAGTATTAGCCAGCTACTTAAGTTGCTCTGAATGATTCACTGCCTCCAGTATTTTTCATTGCCTGCTGTTGCATTTCTGTGTTGTTTCTGTATTGGTGTGCACTGGTAAATAGCTGTTGCATTTCACCCTAAAGAAAGGTGAATTTCAATGATCAAGTAATGACCTAAGTGCTTTAGATGGAATGAATGGTGTCATTAAAAAAAATTGTCTATTAATACTATAATTGCCGTTACTGCTATACCTTAAATCTTGTAAGACAAATTGTTTTACTATGGAATTCACACAGAGTATTTCAACCCCAAAATACTCTATATTTACAGCTTTGGAAATGGAAATGAAGAAAACATGTCCAAAAGAACAGCTGTATTGATTAGTAAGTCCTCTAGATCTGCACAGATTTATTCCTGCACTTCATTTTATACATCTAAGCAATTATTCTGAAGTCAAACTAAATACATACAAAAATCTTTGCAGGATCAAAGTCAATAAAATATACCAGAGACATAATGTTTCAGGAAAGGCCTTGTCTGTTTCTTAAAGGAGCTAAGGCTGAGTTTCTACACAATACAAATCTTGTTCTAAAAATAAAACTCAGAAAATATTAAGAAAACAAAAGTGTATCAAAATTCAAGATAAACCAACTTGAAGTGCTAAGAGCTTATTTATTTGCTATTTGATATCCTGGTGAGTGACTCACACAGACTGCACTATTATAATACACAAGGATGCTTTAAATCATCACCAAGTTAGAGCAAAATATGTATGTAGTCATTTGATCTCATTTTGACAATATAGAGGCTGGTATTTCTCTATCTTTCTGGAATTCTGTTCAGGTTCAGGTTCAGACGCAGAGCAAGCTGAATGGGAGTGGGTCTGATCTGGTTAGGATAGCTCTGTATTAGTACCAGCACGAGGTGAATGCTGTATTATGCTTGTAAAATGAGGCCGAGTCTAGTGGTAAGTGTAACCTATCAATTAACTCAATACAGACATATAATTGTTCTGCTGCATTATTTTTATCAAAGGATCCCAAACTGCTTTGCAGATCACGATTGTTCTGCTATTCCTTTGTATGATGGTAGCCCCAATGGACTTGATGAGAAACCAGGACCCCCTAAGCAGGGTCCTGAACATGCATAACACAAAGATGCTTCCCCATCACTCTACACCCTAGCCAGAGGCTATAACCTCAACATACTGGAACCTGTGTTTGAAAACTGTTGGATCCTGAGATGTTGCTTGTTTATCTGCCTTTTAGGTAGGCTTTTTTTTTTTTTTTTTTTTTTTTCTGTTCAAACAGTTTGAAGTGCTTCTTTGAAAAAGGTCTTTTAAGATCACTTGGACCCTACGCAGATGAATTCAATAGTAGCTTGCAACTTCAACTTGCAACTTATGATCTGCTACGTAGATCATATTTAGGTCATATCAAGTTATAGGGAGAACTTAGAGCATAAAAGTAGAGTGATCTAGGTGATCCAACAAGTGAATACAACAAAAAAAATCCACATAATCACTAAGCTCAGAAAATCCACATATCTCAGAAAGTCCATAAATGACAAACATAAAACTCCAAACTCCACAGTAATTTGGCTGCACTGTGTTGTCCAGACGTGCTACGAGGAACACTGTCCGGCCCACTCTTCTCTCTGTGTTCCTGTGCCTTCTGCTATGCTACTGCATGGATCACCCTCGTAGCACACCTCACCTTGGGAGCACAGCTGCCCCTTCTTAGCACCTCTCTAGTGCTGCTGAACTAAAGCTGCTCATCTTCCCTCTCAAGGACATTCACAACTACCTACTTTTTAACTGATCTCTCATTTTAGACCAGAAAAGAGAGTCCCACCTCCTACCAGCCTCTACTACTAAACCCACTGTTAACTGCTAGATCTCCAGATCAGTGTCTTTGTACCTCCTCCTGGGTTGCCCCTTATGAAGGAAAAGGGCTCCCTGTAAATGTCCCATAGCTGCTTTTGCCATTCCCATTAAAGGCTCACCTGAAAAACCTCCTTCATGATGACATTTTCAAAAAACTTCATACTATTTTGTTACGCTGCTAAGGCTATTTAAAACCATCTCCATGCATTCCCCAAGCAGTGCTCTATCCTCATCACTTGTTGACTTGTATCTCACTGCTTCTTTCTGAGCCTTTCAGAGCTAGGACTGACTTTTCTCCTCTGTTTTCAGCAGCTATTCAGGCAAAGCATTGAGAGTTAAGGGCATTAACCTGGAAATGAGGGCCTTCGGCTGGTTCTTGACCATGGCTCTTTCACTTGGTAATCTTTGTCTTTGCTTCCTTCTCCAGTAATGGGTCTGCTCACCTCCGAGAGCACTGGCCACACATGTAAAGTATTATGAATTAAAGATCAAGTCCCACGTATCTGATGCAGGTTATACTCGGGTGAAATTCCCACTATAAGAGAACACTCCAGTGTTTGGTCTAATTCCAGCAATCACTCCCAAACTATTACTCCAGAGATTCAGACTCATCATTTGGCTCTTCTGTCTTCACTAGCACTGTGCAAGCAGATGAGCCCAGCAAAATTCAGATGTTCCTGTAATTCACTGCCTCTTGGGGTAACTGACCATCTTGTTGGTGACAGGGCTACATACACATGAAAGGTCATCAGCCTACTACAATCTCTACCAAAAAGGCTCCACCTTCTGGCCCTGACAGTAAGAGTTTCACAAGTTTAAAGATCCAAGACTGAATCCTGGCAGCTGACTACACATCCAGGGCATGACATTATATCAGCTGTGTTCAAATTGGGATTGTGGAAGTGCAAGAACTGTAGGAGAGTAAAGTGACTAGGAAAATGTAACACTATTTCCCCTAATTCCGGCACACGGCCCAATCCTCTAGCTATTTTGCCTTAAAGACTTTTATCTACTGACAAACCTTTGGACTGTGCTGGCTCTCTTTTCCTTTCCCTCTGCTGGCCTTGCTTGCTAGATAAATAGCTATACGCATATAGAAAAACCTGCCCTAATAAAAACTCATACAGCCAGAAATCTGCTGCCAACAAGCAAAAACCCCTATATTTCAGTGCTCTGCCATGGGAGAGTCTTCCCTCACTGAATAAATATTCATTCCCAAACACTGTGCTAATGCATAAAAGAGTCTCCAATACATCTTGAGGCAGGGGGTTGGGGGACAACTGAAAACAAGGCAGTCTGAGCATAAGATTTTCTTTGCTTTCTTTTCCCTCTCCACGTTCTTCCCCATAAACTTCAGACCATTTGAAGAGACAGATCTTATATTTTTCCATGTGCTTTTGTTCTTTAACTCTTTCCTCCTTCCAGATAAGTCAAGTGCAGCAGGTTTTGGGCCTTGAATTTTTTTTCGCTGAGATAAAGCAGAAGCACTGATTTCTCTGGTGTCAGTTATAATCATCTGCTCAGGTCATTATCTTCTGTCTTAGACTGCTAGATCTTCAAAACAAGGGATTATCCTTTCGGTTTCTTTTGCATTCCTATGTTGCCTAGCACAGTGATGCCTTGACAGGTTACCGGGGATCCTTAGCACTCCAACAATACAGATAATAAATACTAGTAAGTGGCTTGCAGTAGTGAATATAGTAGTTTTTTTTCCTGCCATAACTCAGTGAAATCAGAATTAGGTTATTTATCCCCAAGTTGGGACAAATGGACTTGAATTCAAAGCTCTCTGGAATAGTGTTTTGTGACTGCAAGGTCCTCAGCACAAGGAACTCCCCCAGTTCCAGCCCAATATAAATGAATAGTTACAAACAGTTCAGCTGCTGGGTTGCCAATACCAAGAGGCCACATCTGTCAAGTAAGTAGTAAAGCTGCGTCCTTATAAAATTTTTACTGCTTGGAGAAAACAGAATTTCTTCATTAGAACAACTAAATTGCAATGCAAATGTGTATACTGTCATCCTAAATTCCTTTTCTGATTTATAACAAATATGGAATTCTTCTCTTCCTCCCTTAAACATCCCCTGTATTTCTGATGCAAGCTCTTAAGCAACTACCACCTTCTAGGTCCACATAAGCTACATTTCATAAGAAGAGTTTATTAGTACTTACTGCTGACACAATCATATAATTGCATTTGTCCCAGTAACTCAAGATGACTGCATGCTTTGAGATCCTTCAAAATGACAGGCACTATACAACATTAATGTGTTATCAAATATTGTTACGTGACAGCATTTTAGAAAGACACTAACCCAAATGTAACTTTTCATTGCACATATGCAGCTGTAAGCAAGGCTTCAATACATGGAAAATCTGTCTGGTCTCACTGGTCAACAAATTCAGCAAACAAATTCCAGTGAATCATTCCAAATCCCCAGACACCAGGTCTTGGGGCTCACACGGGAACAGATAAGCAAAGGAAGAAGGCCAAAAATGTATTGGTAAAGCAAGTGTTACTATACCATTGCTTCCCAAACTTATGTTCCTGACTGCACAGATGTATGGTAGGTGTCATTATGGTAAATTAAAAAAAACAAACAAACAAAAAAAACCCAAAACAAAACAAAACAAAAAAGTAAGACCTGAACTGCTCGGTATATAAGAAAAGAATGGTAATGCTACAAAGCCCATATTTGAAAAGTTCAGATACTGCTTAGTTATACCTTGTACCTGCCTTACCTCCATGTACATCTGAACATGACAGTCAGAGAGACCTATAACCAGCTTGTGTATGCAGTTGACATTGATTAATTTTGGGCAGAATTAAGAAAATTGATTGTAGCTTTCTGTAGCTGTACATGTATAGTACATAACACGACAGAGGCAGATCTTAGGTTTACATTAGAAGTAATATTGAAAATATCATTGCTGGGCACAAATCAAAAAGTTTATTCCCATGATGTAGTTCTTCTAGTTGGAGGTAAGGGTAAAAATCTCAAGTTCTCTTCCGGTCCTGAACATAATTCCACTATGTTTCACATCAACAAACGCTAACAGAAAATGTTCCCCACTGCTCACATGAAACTGTTATGCAGATGAAACATGTTTCCTGCCAACAACAACAAGTTACCTGCAGTTAAAACAGCAGCTAATCAGCTTTATTCACCATTAATGTGAAATGAACACAACACTAAGACTACAAAATGTTGGATCGAAACAGTCACAATGGTGACTTGGCTAAATCTACTGAGTGGTCCTTATCATCTTCTCTAAGCACTGCATAAGTACTAGTCTTTGAAAAATGCTTAGTTGCACTAAGGCATCACTGGCTTTAATCAGTGGAAGATGCTTATTCATAATATCACGCAGAAAAAAAAAATACGTTATCTGCAGCTTTCACTCGCTTTCCAACTTCAGGCAAGTCTCCCTTTATTTTATCTTCTAGTAACACCAGCACCACAGGGTGACTCTATCCAGAACACACTGGTGTCCAACAGCCTCCCCCACTCCAGCTGGGGTACCTAATGGAAAAGTTGAGGACTTTTCACTCCCCAAAAGTGAACAAGCAAATTAATGTCCAGCTCAGTTCCTTAGTTCAGCATTCTGATCCAAATAAGATGATTATAAAATTCACGTACATCAGACAGCATTTCAACTACAAAAATCAGAGTAGGAGTCCTCTACAAAAATCAACTGTTCTACCATAACTTGAGTGCCCCAAGTTCCTTGCTACAGCAGTTAGTGTCACAAATGTGATTAGTATCACTGGACAGATCATCATCAGACATGCCAACACCAGCATGTTTGATACCAAATTAAAAATTGAGAGACTTTCAGTCCTTCCTGCAACACCTCCAGCACCATGACTCCTGCCACATTCTCCATGCGCAGCCTCGTTCCCACCATTCTCAGATGCTAACCCAAAACTTCTGCCCCAGCCAGCACAAACTATACATGACCCTAGAGGAGGCACTGACATATAGTCAGCAATACACATTGATATCTATCAGCCTAAATTTATACCCAGCAAGGCTCTACACATTTACACTCCGGTACAAAAGTACAGATCCTTTAGTCCTCACAAAAGACAGTGCATTTTCCACCATAAAGATCTACATGTACCACACAATATCCATCAGTTGGTATAAATCAGCATAGCTCCCCTTGAATTCGAAGAAGTTGTATCATTCACCACTCAAGGACCGGCAAATCCCTTACATTACAAGGCTTATATATTTGGTAAGACTGAATTTTCAATTTTCTGTCACCAAATCACCCAGTATGTAGATTATCCATATCACAGACACACAGTTCAGGTTAGGCAGGGGACTGTCTTAGTTGGTTGAAAGGTTCTCCCTTGACCATGCAAACACAGCACTCTAGTGTCAGTAGATTCAAATGTCATATTCTTAATTGTGAGGCAGGGGGAAATGTGGTCCATAGCAAAGGCTCTTTGTTTGTTTGTTTGTTTGTGTTTAAGAACAGAGTTAGAGAGAAGCGGACAGAGAGCTGGATGTTTGGTAAATGCTGCAAGATAAAGTAAGATTAGCACAAGTGACACACACATCAATGTCTTGTGGCCACGTGAATATAGTGCATAATGATATATAATGTTTGGGATTTGAGTTAAAATTAGGGATAGCAGGACCCAAAGAGCCAGATTTAGTACTGACCTCTGTCAAACCTATAGAGGAAAGTCAAGGGTTGATACCAGTAGATGAGAATGCCATATTCTGAATTCTTAACCTATGGTCAAGGGTAAGATTAGTGTTGGGGATAAAGTTTGGAACAGGAGAGATTACAGGGGCAAATTAATTGCCTAAATCTTCAAGATTCACAAAACCGGATGAAGGTTGGCATCAGTACACTCAAATATCTATTCTTAATTTTCTATTGATGGTTAGTGTGCAGGCAGAGGTCAAGGCAGGGTTAGGATTACAATTAGGCTCCAGTTTAGCATTCTAGAAATGAGGCTGCACTAAATACTTTTTGTTGCTCAGTTCTGCCAGACCTGCTCAGGGATAAGTAGATTAAAATGTATCATTTTTAATTGTCAGACAGAATGGGGTTACTGAGCCATGATCAGTGCTGGAGCCGGAATAGCATCGTTGCTAGAGGTAAGGTAAGTGCTAAAATCAGTATCAGCATATTTAAACATCTTCTGATTAACTTTTGAACATAACTGAATTCCCAGGCTGTCATCCATGCTAGGAATAGGGTTAGGACTAAGGCTAAGATATAGGATATGGTCCTGTTCAGGGTCAGGTTTACTGAGGAACTCTGTGCAGCCTGCAGTAGGACAGCAGCCTGTATCAGTAGATTCAAATGTTTCATGGTTAATGTTCAGGGATGAACTGGTTCTTTGGCCATAAATGATACTATTAGTAGCTCAGGTTTAGGGCTGGGAACAGGAGGCTCTGTATTGTCATCTCCACTGCAGAACACTCCCAGTGATAAGATAAAAGGCTGCTATTAATAGAGCCAAATGTTTCATGTTTAATTTTGAGGTAGCAGTAGGTCCTTGTGTTATAATGATTGGTAAGGTTGTGGCTTGGTTTGGTCTCAGGGTTCAGAACAGGAGGGTTTTGTGCTTAGTTTTGCCAGTCCTTGAAGAAAAATGAGGGGCAGCTGTAAGAAGACCTAAATGTGCTATGCTCAATTATTAGGAAGCCATGGGTACCTAGGTTCCGAACAATCCTAGGGTTAGAGATGGCATTAGGCTTTGGATTTGGAGTAGAAGGTCATCCAAAGACAGGTTTATCGCTACATTTCCCAAGATCCACAGACCTATGCTAAGAGCTGGAAACAGTAAATCCATGAACCTCGCCCTCAAATTTCAGAATAACTGGATTCCCACACTGACAGATGCTGAGCACAGGATAGTGTTAGGGATAGGTTTGGAAAAAGAGGCTCAGTAGAGAATTGTTGAATTCTGACAGGTCCAGAAAGATTACAACAGAGCAGTTATTAGGAGATCCAAGTGTTTTCTCCTACATGTTCTGGCAGACACTGCTGCTTAGACTACCATAGACATCAGTGTTCGGGAAAGCTTCAGTAGAGGACTTTAGACAGAGAAGTATGCAAAATGAGTCTTCTTCCTGAATTCTGCCAGGTCTGCAAGGTAAGCTGAGCATGGGTATATGTAGATTAAACCATAATATTCTTAATTAACAGAAAAATGACATGACTAAACCATGAACTGCCTACAGCTAGGATGGTGTTGCTGCCTGGGATCCGAATAGGAGCCTCTACAGAACCAGATTTATTGTTGAACTCTACAAGCCCCACTAAGAAAAGGATGAGGGAGCTACCAGTAAATTCAAACATCTTACAATTAATTTGCTGACTCCATTGGTTTTTAGGTCATGATCTATGCCAGGACTGAGGGTGGGGTTAAAGTTCTAGAGACAAGATCCTACAGAGTTCTCTAAGTCACAGAGATATGACATGCTATTTGAAGATTCAGTACATTATGCTTACTTTTCAGGCTCACAAGCCTCAGCCTACTTCTAAATGTATGGATAAGCTCACAAAGGCAGGCTCACAAGGTACTCAGGCCAAAATCAACAGTCTAGTTTCCTGGGTAGTGTTTGGGAACCAGATTTATTTCTATTCTAGACGGACTAGAGAAGGAAGCTAAAGGCTGTCATCAGTAGGGTCAAAGTGCTTATTTTTCAATTCTAGGCAGCAGTGGTTGTTAATCTGTATAAATCAGTATAAATCTGCACTTTGGTATGGTTGGGGTTAAGAGTCAGCTTCTGGGACAGGAGCTTTAGTTGTGTACTTCTTCAGTATGTCCATCCTGAAGAAGTAAAAATGGGTAGCAACATCAACAGACTTAAAAATCTAAGTTTAATTTCCAAGCCATGTGGACTATGAACAACAGTAGGGTGGGATTCATGAGACACACTGTTTGGGATCAGATGCTCAACACTGCACAGTTCTGCCTTATCTGCAGAAGCAATTTTGAGAGAGGAAAATGGAAATCTGGCTACATTAAAAATGTGACTCAAGTCTGTATTTTTCTGCTTCCAGTGTAAGTATGTAACTCTTATCAATTATTTTGTATCTGACAAAAATTTCTACCACAGATACAATTTTGCTTACCCATTTCTTCTCTATCTCATGGATTGTATGAACACCTTCAGAATGGAAAAAAACAAGAACACTTTGTGCCTCTGCACCCTCTCCTTCAGAGAACTGTCGCTGCCTTTCACGATCTGGGAAGGTTTTGCCTCCGTTTCACTGCGATGAAGCGCTGGAGCGCAGAACTACGCAGGGATTAGCAGCAGCCCAGTTCAGGGCTAGTCTACACCCAGTCACCTCGCCGAGGTCCGCAGCAGGGATTGCCACTCCTGCCTCTGCCGCGTGCGGGGTTAGCGGCCGCTCCCCGAGCGGCCTGGAAGCGACGCAGCGCAGGTACCGGCGCACTGGGCACGACCGGGAGTTTCAGACCTAGGCCGAGCGCGGGCGCCGCCGCCGCGGGCGCGCAGCAGCCTGCCCCGCGGGCGGCCGGCGCCCCCGCCGCGCAGCCGGGCTCCAGGCAGGCGCCGGCGCCGGCCCCGGCGCCGCCAAGCGCGGCCGGCGGCGCCCCCTGCCGCCCGCCGCCGCCGCCGCCGCGCCCGGGGGCTCCCGCGCGAGCGCGGCCGCTCCGAGCCCCGCTCCCCCCGCGCCGCCCCGCGCCCGGCCTGCCCGCTGCCCCCTCCGCCTCGTCGCCCCGCGCGCATCAGCAGCCTGCTGAGAAGCCCCCCGGGCTAGAAGGGGCAGGGTCCTCCAAACTGCTTCCCCCCCCCCCGCCCTTCTCCTAGTGCTGAAATAGCAGCTTTGCGTGCAGAAACCCACCTGGCCCCGTTTCACCAGATGCACACTCATTTCTATTCCTTTTCATTCTTCACAGAACATGTTATAATCTTTGATCATCATTTGTTTAAATTGTATAAGTAATCTGCCCAGTTTTAATAGGATTTTTCTATGAATCGGCAACAAACCATGAAATGTGATATTTTCACCATGACCGACCCAGGAAATTAGTCAACTTTGTCCTTGATTTACATGGGGCCTGGCCAACTTCTCACACGGCACGGTGGCGGCAGCTCACGGCCGGCTCACTCTACCTTTCCACTCATTCTTTATTTATTTCCCCTTTCTAAGCAAACTTACACATACACCACAGATGCCCAGACTTGCAATCCATAAATACACCCTGAATTCAGTAATGCCTTAATCTTTACTACTGCTGAAATAGCCCAAAATCATAAGTAAGGCCCCCAAAAAACCCAGAGATTGGAGTAAAGCTCCTGTGATTTTTTTTTTAATTAATAAACAACACATTTGGGAGCTTGTGGTTTCCATCACTGTTTCTGAGCCTTTTGAGGGCAACTAGACCAAAACCAAGCTTGATATATCAAGTATCAAAACAGCAAGCTTCCTTAAAACAAATCTAAGATTCTTATAAAATTGCTTTGTTCTAGGAGCTGGGGCTTCTAAGGAAAAAAAAATGCTGTGATACACAAATAAACACGGTCACAGATTACCTTTTCTGGGGTAGATACGAATAAGCACCATTCCAGCCCATCCTTCTTTCCATCCATGCACCCAAAGATGTGAGTTTGTTTTCGGTCATATGTTTCTATAATGTCCACTTTCTTTCCTATTTTACAGGAGAAATACCTTTTTTACCTTCATAATTCGTGCTTCTGGGCTTGCTTATTCACATGGTTGTTTGACAGCATGTACATGCAAGCTTGTGACTGACAGCGAAGCTGCAAGATATTAATTTGGCACTGAAATGGTAACGTGAAAATACCCAGCATGGTCTCTTCCTGTGTCCCAAGTTGCTCAGCGTGCGCACATGGCTTCCGCGCTCCCCTTGATGATGAAGCTCACATCTGCAGTGAAATACAGCTGTGCAAGAGACTGTGGCTGTACAGAGAAAGGCATTCTCTCAAATGCTCAAGCCTTATGCATGACCTTCCAAAGAATGTCAAGATACTGCAAAAACCCTCACTTTGGACAAACATGGCACAGTTTACAGGACCCTAGTGTTATCTATTCAAACAGGTAGGAAGGAAAAGAAGGCTACTTCCCTAGGCAGCTACAAGGCAGACAGCACATCCACACGGAGAACACATGGAGACACCCTGCCCCTTATGCTCTGTAGTGTTTGGCCTCCGTGATCCCACCCAACAGGAGCCCTGTGTGAACACAACAACTCTAAGTGTGCCCCCAGATGCAGTAAGTAAGAATTACAATAATACAGAACATATCAGTTACGTTCAGAGGCTTCTTCCCTCTCCCCAAATAAGCGCAGTTCCTGCAGAAGTGTGGGTACGTAGCATTTGTTTTGGGTTCCCCCATGCAGCAGCTAAGCCTCTGGGGCAGCTGCGCCCCGGGTGACCAGTTCTGGGCCACGCGTTGTTCCTAAGCCCCGTTCTGGCCTTACATCGGCGATCTTCCCCATTGCCTATTTCAGGTCAAAATCTTGGAGACAGGGGCCGTCTCTCGCTACGCGCATGTTTGTTACATGGTGTATGCATACCATGGTACATGCCACGTACAGGACAGGGACTCGCCATCAGCTGGCTCTTGGGGTGCTTTTGTTTTCTTGGAAGCAACACTGCCCTTTGGGTCACCCAGAAAAGCCATCACGTCTCCCATCACTGAATTAAGCCAGCAGGGCTGTTGCCCCTTTCTTCCCATACTCCGCCTCAGCCATGGCTCCCCTGGGCAGCCAGATTCTGCCCCCGGAGGCATTTACACCAGACCTTCTAACCAAGGGCTCCAGGCCTCCCTTCCCCCACAGCCTGTGCTCTCCCCAGTACATCACCCCTCTCCGCTCCCTGGCCTGTGAACAGCCCCTAAGGTTAGGTTTTATATTTCTTACCCACTGGCCCCTCCACTCCCACCAAGTCAAACTTCAACCAAACAAAAAAGAAAACAGAGGGAGAGAAAGGAAGAAAGAAAGGCCCCAAGAGGCTCCCGGTTGTTCCAATCAGGTCACTGTTTCCATACCAATTAGGACAGATGCAAAGCACATTATTAAAAATAGGTCTGCAGACCCATCTATGTTGATTATTGTCCTCCGTTTCCGTCCCCAGCCAACTCCGTTAATTAATAAAGAAACTGCCAGAGAGGGAGGGGGAAAAGGGTGGCAGGGATTCCCCTGACTGGAGCCTCCTGTTCAGAGAGTTCAAGAGAGAAATTGGACACTTGAGCCCCTCTGCCATTTTCCATTGTGTGTGTTTTTCCTAATGAACAGTTTAGTGATGCAGGGCTGGAAGTCAGCTCTACCCCACCCCCACCAACTACCATCCATCATTAAATGACCCAGTAAGAGGCATTTAGTACTTAACCCTCTCTAGAAGAAGTCAGATTGTTGTGGGGCTGGCTTTTTCCTCCCCAGTCATCCCTCTCCTCATCGGTTTGTTCGTCTCTGAAAGCACCTCAGAGCTTTTCAGAAGGGATTGTTCTTCCTTATAGGAGCTGTAGAAAAAGACAGAAGAAACAACCCCATGGGCCTGTGTACAAGAGGAAGCAGTCGTGGTGGAGAACCACAGATGAGATCCCCGCTTTGGTGGGGCCAGGATTTCACTCTCAGAAATGTAAAACCAAGTGGTGCTGGGATGGCAAAGTAGTTGATGGAGAGAGAGTTCTGTAGCCTATGCAAGGGATATTGCTGATCAATATATGTGCTAGTGATTTGCAAGAGGAGACAGAATACATAGTCAGTAAAAGTCAAGGAAAGCTGTGAGAAACATAAGTGATAGATAATACTAGCGACATAAAAAGTGCTTGTATCCTTCTAATTCTGCTAGCCCTGCAGGACTCTTCTCCAGCCAAAACTAATTCATCTTCATAATCCTTTCTCCAAAAGCAGGACAGTGTTATTAGTCCGATTTTGACAGTGGGGAAACTGAGTCAAGGACAAACTAACCTGATCAAATTACTAAATGAGTCAGAGACAGAGCTAAAATTGGAACTGTGCTGTCCAAGGTTTCTCAGCCAGTGCCTTTGCACTAAAGCGGAAGTTAGGAGGAGGCAGAGAGGTTAAATGAACCATTATCGTAATTAGACTTGATGAAAGCAAATCTGGGGTTGGGCCCAAGATGGCAGATGACGTTTACCTTGGATGAATGTATGTCAGTGTGCCTCCTAAAAATTCTCTGAACTATTAAATGCCCTCACAAGCTCTGAACCTGAGGTACAGACTCTGGATGTAAATTAGAGTGCAAAAGGCCCTGTGTGATCTTGGTCACGTCACTTCCTCTCTAATGACCTCTAAAGACCCCCTCCATCTCTAAAACAAGGTCTATCATGCTGCAGGTTATTTTTGCAGAGTCTGTTTCTTATTAACACATTTTTACAGTACTCACTGTGAGGTTGTGATCTACTGATACTTCTGGAATAGGAACCATCACAAAAATGCAGCCATCTTTGCACCTCTGAGCTGACAGACAGAATGCATGCACATGCAGCAAGGTGAACTGCAAACCATAAGCCAAATACCCACCCGCACATGCCAGCAAGGCTTCTCATCTAAGAGCTGTAATTTCTAACTAAAGCTGGACTGTAATTTCCAACTAAATACCAAGCTACTCTCACACGGACTGTTCTTTTGTTAGACTGAAGGGGTTTGTTTTCCTTTTCCTGGGTCACTCTTTACTAGAGACTCTTCACATGCAGTATTTTTATTTTATTTTTCACAAGAGCTCTGATACAGTACATAATAAAAACTTATGTCACAAGTCCAGAAAATCCACTCCAGGCTTCAGAAATACGCAAAAAGAGGTTTGGATAGGAAAGAGGTTGTTTTTTTCAGCCTAATCATTTTTATGATATCCTCCGCCCAGCAAATTGAATTGCTGGAAACATCAGACAATTGATTTAACACTGAGGTGTGATAACATGCTTTTCTACACAATAGAACCGAGCTTCTGCTATAGCGTTAGGCCTAGTATCATGCAGAAAGAAGACTACAAACAGAGAACTTCTTATTCCGGTATCTCTATTTGTGACTGGATTATAGATGCTGTAAGGATCACTAATATTTTAGGATGCCAACAACCAACAACTTGCAAAGGTACATTTCAAATTCACCTGAAAAAATATGTATGATGAGAAATAAGGCACTCCTGTGAATCTGGAGCATCAGCAAGGAGCCTGTAGTGACGAAAGAGGTCTGGGAATTGAGTGCTGCAGTAAGTCACATGCTAGAAGTGAAATCCACCTGAGAGAGTAAGACACTTCTGTGCCCACAGATCATAAACTGCAATCAATCACCCACTTGCAGAAACAAAAGCTACAGGAGATCTGTACACTGCAAGAAGCAGTCTTTTGATCCTGCTGTGCTAGGAAAGTAGTAGTCTCAATCATTCTAATTCCTGCAGAGTACAAAAGATGCATGAGGCCTGGTACTACATCTTTGATAGCTGGACATATGCCCGCTTGGCCTGCACACCCCTGACTGAACCAGGGATAAGTAGAAGTAGGACCTATATCCTCCACAGGTCAAGTCCAGAGAGAAGAAACCTGCAACTTACCCAGAGACCACAGAAACATGGGCTACCCTCTATTCCACCTGCAAGACATCATAGCATTTGGCCAACTATCCTTCGCTCCTCCAACCTTTGAGTCTGGACGCAGGGAGTAAAGAATATCTCTGATCCCTCCCCTGCTGATCACTTTGTCCATGAACTGCTGCATCATGCCAATGGCAAGCTCCCAGAATACCATTTTCCTTTCTTTCTTCTCCACAAATGGACCCCTCAGCCTGTGGGTAGGACACACCAGTTAACCCTTCTTTGGCCATTTACAAGGTGCAGCACTGGCAGAACCATAGGGGAAACTGCTGTTCCTTGGCAGAAACTTTACCCTTCACATCTTTTTGGAGCTGAGGCCTAGAGCAACAAAAATCTGATCAGTAAAGTAAGTCAGTGGGACACACCATCAACTGGGGAAATGGCATCGTCCTGCCCTGCATTTATCTTGTGGAGCCAATTTCAGAGGCACTTTACTTCTGAAGCACTCCTAGGCTCTGATACAATTTACTCAGGGCACGCTCTGCTCTCCAGCTAAGCAAACACTGCTTTGTTTTCTTTGAGCCCTTGAGAGCTCTTGCCTCCCGCAACCCCCAAGGGCAAAGAAACAGAGCCTCTTGTGTCGACTGAGTGCGCACATGAGAGAGGCTGGTAAACCAAGTGGTCCCCCTTGGCTGATGCACAGAGGAAACACAAGCTGTGACACGGCCCAAGATGCAGAGTTTGTCTTGCTTCTAAACCTGCTCACCGTCTCTTTGCTCCCCTCTTTCTTTACCAATTTGTGAGCAAATCTCTGACTTGATTGGAGCAAACCCTTCAGCAGATGTTTTCTTAACTTCTGAGAGGCATGTTGGTGGCTCCTTTTTGTAGAGCTCTTAGATCAGGCTGAGAGCATCCAAGTGAGTCTAAAGAGCACAGGAAGGCCCTTCAACCCACAGAGAGCCCAGTTATTTTCCAGCTGCTAAACAAGTATTATCAACAGCAATGACAGAGAACTAGTTCTCCACAAACATACTTATTACTGAAAGATTTGCCAGCAAAACTAAATATCAACAAGAGCAGAGTAGTGCTGAGGAGAGAAGAGACTATTAATAAAGGACAAGGTAATGCCAGGCATGAGTGATGGTACTAGCAAGAGGCAAGTCAGTTCTGAAGGGGCAACGGTTGGCATGAGCAGAGACTCAACAGCACTGAATCTGTCTCTTTTCTGCCTGCAATCTGCCAAACAAAGAAATGCTGAAGACAGGAAAAAGTGACATAGAGCTGAAAATCAAAAGCCAACACAAGTATAGACCAGCCAGCACTCCTCTTAAGGTGGATCTGGCTAGTGCTGCAGTTCAAAATCAAAGCAAGAAAAGTCACAGTAAGAGCTAACCAAGCAGAATTAGTCAGCTTCCAACACAAATGAATGGCACAATAAAAACAACAGCTTCTGGCTCAATTCAACACACCTGTGAACTAGTGTTCAGTGAGAGACAGGTAGAGCTGAACATGCCTTCACTCACAAGAGGCTCCTTGTTCAGAGCATGGGGGCCAAACACAGAGTCCACTATCTGCTACATAGTGTGCGTTTAACTAGCTGTTCATCAGAGCTTTCTCCTCCTGTACAAGTTTCCCCTACCTTCGGCCAGCAGCTTCTATAGTCTTTGGCTTAC
The DNA here is from genome assembly GCF_028389875.1 of Rhea pennata. Lineage (NCBI taxonomy): Eukaryota > Metazoa > Chordata > Aves > Rheiformes > Rheidae > Rhea > Rhea pennata. The sequence goes on from NC_084669.1 coordinate 22,115,877, forward strand.
AGTGTACAGCAGTATAGTGTACAGCTTTATCACCCAGGGAATATTCAATCATTTATTAAAAAAAAGAATGGAAGATCTTCACCTGCAGTGACTTAGAAAGCTTCACCTTGGAAAACTCAACAGGCCAGTGTGTATTGCCTGCACCTGGTTTTGAGTCCTGCATTCAAAGCCAGGGACAGTAAACTTAAACCAGGAGATATTCATAGGCATGAATGTCATGTGAAGACAGTTACCCCTCTCCAGGCAAGAGCCTAACTGCAAGAATACACATCCCATCCTGCCCTTGGGCACTTCTCACCTGCTACCTTTCACAGCTCCCCTTCCATGTTCTGCCTGCCTTACATCCTTACACCCACCTCTGCCCATAGTTAATTCAGATGTCTGTATTTCACTGTGAACAAGTTGCCTAAAAACCAAGCATTGCAAGGCTGGAGCCCTTTTGTGGATTCTTCCCCTAAACTTTGTGTTACAATTCAACTCTGAAATGGGAATAGTAGCACTGCCCTACCTGAAAGCATATTTTAAGGATATGCAAATGAAGATGGTGAAGTGTGCAGGTACTGTTATAATGTAACATAACTCAGTAACTGAACTACCAAATTTAAGGAAGGGAAAGTTAAAATCCCTATAAAAGCAGTCTGACTAAAGAGACTTTCCTCTGAGACTTTGCAGTTTATTGTAAAATCCCAGATACATCTATCCTCTCCAGCACTGCCTCCACCATATGCAAAGTACCTCAACAGTTCTCTGCCACCATGGTAGTAAAATTCCAATGATAGCACAAAATAGATGGAAAGCCAGAGGTTTTATTGAATGAAATATATGGCATTGACTCATAACTCATTTTAGTACTCCACTCCACAGAAGCACCTAAAGCCAGCTGCTTTCCCAACACGTTCATCTTTTCACAGAATCCAGGGCTCCTATGCCACTCTATACCCACCCCCGCACAGTGGATTTGCTGTCCTCAGTGCCAAGAATATTGAATACAAATTTCTCCATGTACTTCTCAACATCCTACCTCTTTCTCTTTATGGGATATACAAGAAATGTATGAACAATATTGTCCTTTTAGTGGGAGCTGACTTCAGATACCCTGTGTAACAGCGGGCAGATTATCATTGGTGGATGGTTTCAAAGCTCAAAGTTAACAGGTATGCTGTCAGTTCAGTGGTTTTTGAACGACATCTATTTTTTCCATTCAATTTGAATTGTGTGTCTACATTGTAAGCACCCTCAGACAGAAACTGTCTCTCACTTAGCTTCATCTTTTGGCACAACCAGAATTTACACTAGAAATTGTTAGCCCCTTCTAACAATTAGGCCTGCTGCAGCATACTGACTTGGGGATGGGAACGATACTGATGAAGGGATTAAAAGGCATACTGAAGGTGATGATCCTTCATATTTCCTGTCCCTGGTTGTGTAGCACTGGTTTTTTGTAACTGAGGAAACAAATGCTCCACAGAAGCAGGTTTCAAAGAGAGAGGCAGAAGTCCAGTGCTACCTCTTACTCCTGTGCTCAGACCACTAGATCCAGTAATTCATCCAAAAAACTCCTGGCCCGACATTGCTGCTCAGAACCTTAGGGAAGACCTGGAGGTGTCTTATACGAAAAGCTACAGGCCACAGGAGTACAATTGTCCTTGATTACCATTACCTGCGTAACTGGCCAGGTGAGTTACCTGACAATGCTGATCCATTGCTCAAACCACAGTTCAGCCTTTGGAAGAAAACCCTGTATCGTGACCCTGTATCTGCACCTTCCATCTTTGCTCCTGCCAGAGCACCTGCACTACCCAGGGAGAATTAGCTCCAGCAAATACCACACTAATGTTATTTATGTTAAAGTAAACATGACTTCCCTTACTCCTCTGTTGTCATATCTTTTCCCCAGAATCTTCCTGATTCTCCCTCCGCCCTCCTCCTACCAGTTTCCTTCCACATACACACAGCTCCTAAATCCCTGTCAGAAGATGTGAGGCTCAGCAAAGCATGGCTCACAGAGCAAAGCCCTAGAATGACTCCTCAGCTTCAACCACCTCTCCCCACTATCACCTGCCCCTTTGGCCCTAGCAAAGCTGGTGACATAACAGCTGGAACATCCCCCAAATCTTCACTAATTATCCCCACAGACATCAATGTCCTCCAGAACTATTTGGAGGATCTTCCTAATTACTGGCCAGACAATAGAGTGTGGAGTCGGGTCCCAGGATCCTCCAGTTTGCTGCTGCTCCTGGCCATGCATGGTCGTATTTGGCCACTGGGACAGACTACTCCGTATGGAGACCTCCACACCACAGTCCCCTCTCTGCCATCTCTCCACCCAGCTCCCTCCCTGCCCCCAACACCACCAACCCCAGCATGTGTATTTTATGAATGAAATTCTCTGACAGTTATGGGGTTGGCAGAGGCCTATTCAGCAAGCTGGAGAATGTGTGAACATCAGGCTTCATTAGAGACTTCTCCCAGTCAGCTGATAGCTCATTAACTTAAAGTGGCCTCTTGTTTTAAAACCTCAGAGACTGGGAGGTGGGGTGTAGAGAAGGGGGGGATGGTTCTTATTGTTCCTCTTGCCTTTCTCCCCCGCTGCCCCCTGTGAGATTAGGCGCCCTTAGAGGGGAGAGAGAGAGGCTAAAACAACTTTAATTAGTTATTTTCAAAGATTTTCTCCCCCTTTCTTCCTTTTTTGTGTGTATGTCGAGCAGGGGGGGTCTCTCAGCTGGGTTTTTCTGCATGGAGGAGCTCACGTCATTATGCTTAAATCCAGCTCCTCCGTCTTTTGTCTCCTGGCCAACAATAGAAGAGAGCTTGTAAAAAGCTCCTTCCAAAACTCCTGGAGACTGTATGAAAAGGAAGATGGGATAAGGACTCCTCTCTTTCCTCCCTCAGGCACAAAAGTGACAGGCTGGTGCCTGTGCCAGCAGCTTTCCTGTGTTAGAAGCTAGCACAGGAGTAAGTAGGGCAAACTGAGTGCTGATTCTTAAATTGATGCCCTAGCAGATGAAAAACAGAGCCCAGACTCACCCCAGAAAGTGTCTGGTAACCGTTCTCTGTGTAGATTTAAGGTCAGGCTGGCAGCTCTGGATGTTGAGATCAGTCCTAGGCCTTTATCCCAACTCCTGATCCTCCACTGTTCTTTAAAGAGACCATAAAATAAAAGCAGCAATAGGGCAAACCCTCCCTCATGACCCCACTTCAGAAGAGCACAAAATAAACAGCTAAATTTCTATTATTGTCAGCCATAGGTCTCTCTGGGAAAATGGGCTGAGACGAGCACATTCATTCCACACAGGCAAGTGAACTGCAAACCATAGCAGCTTCCAAGTTAAACTGATAGTTTCAGCAGAAGAGAGAAGAAAGGTGCCATCACCTCTGTGCGGTACAACAGCAGCAGCAGCAGAGTATTTGTTCCTTGTTAGCACTGAAGCCCAGAGCAGCAGCTGTTACAGTGCCAGCCTCCAACTTCACTTACTGCCCTTTCAGTAGCATAAAACACATTTCACATATTGTCTTTAAGCCCATCTGAAAAGATGTGCCTCTGAAGAAGACATCAGCTGAAGTTTCAATGACGCAGAAGGGCTTGCATTTGAGACACTGGGATGCAGAAAATCAGCAAATAATGAGCTAACCATGAATCAACACTGTGTAAAATACATTTAGTAATACCTCCTTTGCCTATTTAAACCAGGAGTACCCAAGTGTTTGGGCCAATCAGCTCCAAGAGCTTTCATACTTTATTCTCACATTCTAGCACAGAAACAGAACTGGTAAGTTGGTGAAAAGTACAGTTTAAGAGGATACCAGGGAGTAGACACTGATTGCCTACCATGGCTTCATGAGTCACAGCTTCAAAACTAATAATTTGGACTATAGATTTTTTCAGAGTAAAGACTTCTAGTGGTTTCACATCATTCAATACCTGATTTGGTCAACGTTCTCAGAGCTCTCCCAAGTTCTCTGCAACAAGGACTTCCACTCCTCTACAGCTACTGTGAAAACAGAGCAAAAAATGGGTCCCTTTCAAGCCAGTGGAATGCTCCTATTGTCTTTCTGGGGGAAGGGAGGACAGGATTTCGACCCCATTGTTCAAATTACTCCAAACCAGTCTGTTTGGTCTGTAGGTATTTGTGCTGTGATCCTGTCAGTTCTCATAAGCTAAATAAGACTGGCTGGCTGGCTTACTGCTTGGTAGTCCTCCAAGGAGTACTCCACACTGCAGCACTGAAAAAGCAGCACTTGCCGCTGGAGCCTGGGTCAGCAGTGAGCTCATGTCCCAAATCGGTGGTAAAGGCCACTGTGCTGCAGGACTCGGACTTTTTTTCCAAGACTTTAAACCAAAAAGGTCTTACAGCATTTTCAGCAAGGGTTGTAAGGATGATTACTCTTTCCTCCTACAGTATCCCTGCTGTTCTCTTTTCACTGTCCTAACTCATTCCCCACAACTTGGAGGGATTTTTTTTTAATGAAACCACTCCAATATCTCATTCAAGAAACAACTGCATTTCAAAAGTAGCAAACATGATTCTTACATACTAATCAGAGGGGAATTATATGATCTTTAAATCACAGTTGTCTAATGAGGCTGGTATCTTTGAATTAAATAAACTACACAAGTATTACTTTTTATTGTGCTTTCATTAAAACAATGAAGTTTCTTCCCTCATTGACTGCAAGGATTTTAAAATGTAGATTCATTTGCATTTGTGGGAATTTCTAATTCTCTGCCCTCTGCATCAAAAAACGTATTACATTTTGTCATGAGGCACATTCATTTTGCTTCCACCATGAACTGGTAGGCTGAAATGTTTCCAGGCAAAGCCATTCTCCAGATTTTGTTTCATTACCAGTGACTTTAAAATAGCAAAGCCTTCAGCTGTTGTGCTGCAGCTATCACCAGAAACAGTTGCACCCATCAAAATACTATACTTTTCCCTCAAGAAATATTAAGTGTTACTCATAGAACATTTATCAATAGAATGAAATTGAATTCATAATGAAGAGAAAGCAAAGACAGTAGTAGTACAAAGATTGGCAGAAAGGAGACACCTATGATACTGCATTTTACCGATCCCTGAGTAATACAGAAACATACAGACATCATAAAGCACCAAGTATTAATCACATAAACGTAGTTAAAAGCCAAGCCAGAATTTTAACACAGGTAGGTTTCCAACCTTTGGATCTAAACCAAGAAGTCCACATAGCCTGCAGATAAAAACCTAACTGAGATAAAAGCAGCTCATCAACCTCCACTGTAGTGCACTGACTAGACAGGGATGCTGCACTGAATAAGCGTAAGTTGGGACAGAAAAGAAAGAAAGAAGGTATTGTTTTTTCCTCAGTTTACGTTTGGGTGATGCAAAGAAAGACTACATGTCTTCAAAACAGAAATGCATGATTGTAACAGAACTGGAAATAAAAATGAGATTTCATGAGAATAATTTAAAAGAAAGAGTCATAAATAACAGGACAAGGGTGAGAAAGTGTTTTATTAGACCAACTGCTATACTGATACTTTCCTCAGACTACAAACTTTTTCTAGAATCTATCTTTAGAGCATCATGACTACAACAAAATACCACTTCAGCAATAAGATGGCATTCACCCTCTCTTTCAAAACACTCTTCCAGTGCAAAATGGAAGCAGAGCAGAATCTGCAGAACTGTGTGATGGCTCCTATCAGGCTACCAGTTAGAAAAGACCAAGCAGAAGGTGGATCAGAGCAAAGTAACTAGTGGGCAAGAAAAGTTTTGTGCATAGCAGTAGCACAAATAGGAATGGTTAGAAAATGCACAGAACTGACATTTTAAATGTCTTTCCCAGCAGGAAGGCTGCATGATGACAAGCTCCAAATTTAACCTCAACAAGCTCTATGCTGTCACAGCTGGGATGTTCTTGGTACCCAAGATAGCTAATTCAGCCTTTGCTGAATTTATTTGTTTCTTGGCACCGATCAAAAGCCCAAAGCATCTTTTATTTCTCAGCCTAATATGCACAACTTCTCCCATATGGAAGCACAGGTTGTTATATTGCTGTAGTATTGAGAGTTCAGCTATCCCCCTTGCTGAGTGCTGCCAAAACACATAGGAAGAAATACATCCTACTGAAGAAGTCTATGAACTTTAAAACCATCCCTTGAAGATCATTTCCTTAGCAAAGGATCTACTACCGGGCAGCATGGCACAATTATTGCATACATGTATATGGCATAACCAAAAATTAGCACATGATAACCACAATAGCATCACAACTTAGTATTACTGCTGGGCTATGCCAGATGGAGAATTCACTTAGGTACCACTAGCTTCCTTCACCTTCCAGGGCACTGGACTTCTCTTCAGTATGAGCACTATTTTTTCAAGCATCTTTTCCATTTCAAATCCCCAGTCACAGGACCTGGAGAAGGGTATGCAAGCTTCAGAGTTTAAGCAGAGCAAGTATTCTTGCTGCTGCTCTTAATGACTCACAAACATGAAACAGAGCACACTAACATCAGTCATCGCAGAGCCTGTGAGCGGGCTATCTGCTCAGCCAGAGAAAAGCTGGGAATTTCTGGCCATTAGTGAGTGAACCAAAAGTTAATGACACTGCTAAAGCTACAACTAGTATACGATTTTCATTCCCTGCTTTCACTGAGGCTCAGAGACTGCCCCAGTAGGTACTGGTCTTGGGTTTACACATACTCTCCCTTTAACTAATTAGTGCTTAGGGGGCCCTGAGTATCCCAGTTATCTTTTTTTCATTAATGCTGAAAGATAATACTTGTTCTTCTTTTCTCTCTCTCCTCTCATTCAGTGATGTCCAAAAAGCAAGCATGGTACCGATTACCGTGGATCCCTCTGTATCAGGCAGTACAATGCATTCATCTTCACTGAAGGTGAAATACTAAGTCCTATCCCAGAAACTGGCTAGGGGAGTAAGTCACTGGTTTCTCATCAGCAGTTCCGTTCAGTGGGGCATCTCCTGGCTGGTGGGAAATGATGCATTCTCTTTACCCAAAACTATATGAGGATGAAGTTTGGGTTTTATCCCCTGCCAGGGCTCAGGAAACTTCTTTACCTTCTCTCCTTGTGAAACAATCCCTTTTTACTGCGCTGTCTGTGTAAGGGTGGCAACTAAGGCTCAGCTTTCTGTCATGGCCAATATCACTCCAGATTTGGCTTGACATCATCAAAGCTCACACAGAACTGCCAACTCCTCTCCTTGTTTTCATCAATTTGATGCTGTTTTTAAAACATATCCATATGTCATAACTCTGATGGCATGCCTTTCCTAGCTGTCTTTTCCTCCTCCACTGTCACTATTTCATTTATGTATACAAAGATTCCTAGATCAAATACAAATCACTCAACATCCTGACATTCTCAAGAACTAACTGTGAACTGTGATTATCACAGAAAATTTCTCCTAAAACAAGTATCAGACAAACAGAGCCTATTTTCTCTTCTCAGTGAGACCTCAGGCAGGGTAATCCTGACATGTGGAACCTCCACATGCTCAGCTACTGGTGATACAGTGGCATAAGGAGACAGTGAGTCATCTCTCAGAACTGCGAGTTTCTGCAGGTGTGCTGAAACAGCAGGGAAAGATGAAGTCATATCTAAGAGAATAGTATGTTACTGAAAATTATACTCAATGGTGAGAAAAGATAATGTTGAAGCACTACAAAACCCTGCATACTAGTGAAATGCCTCGTGGTATCTCCTCACTCCCCCAAGGTGATTCAGGGGAGCTCAGAACATTTCAGAGGACAGAGCATCCCAACAGCACAGCATAGCCCCAGAAGCATGGAACTAGTAGGAGCTGCACAATAAATAAGCAATAACATAGTAAAACATTTTCTTGCTTCCTGTCACATTGCTATGTATTTGCTACCAGCTAATATCAAGGCAGGCTGTTTTTTAGCACAGATCAGGCAGGTTCACACAACATTTAGTTGATTATGAAGTTCTGCTAAGGAAGAGGGGGAAAAAATGCCAATAGCAAGTCTGCCACAGAAGGCAGCATTAAAAAAAAAAAAAAAAAAGAAAGAAAGAAAAAAAAAAGCTGCAATAAGGAGGTTCTGAAAGAAGGCACTAGCACTGCAGCCAAGGGAAGGGTAGAAAGAAGATTCTTGGAGAAATATCACTACGAAAGAGCATGAAGAAAAGGCCATCTACTTGATGCCTCTTTGGAAGGATGCAATGTCTTCAAGGAAGAAAGCAGAAAAGGAAAGAAAGAGAAATAAATCAATATGAACTTCTCTCAGGAATGCAATGAACACAGGGAGTGTTTCTGTTTGGCAGCCCCAGGACACTTGCAGTTCTTGCTTGGAGTGTGTGGATATGTTTTTGACTTGTCCCGGTCAGCAGATTAATGGCATTAACGAAGTTTCCATTAGCATCGGAGATTGGGGAGGAGGGTGAAGAGACAGAGGCGTCCAAGCGGAAAGCCACATGACTGCAGAATTGATAAGGCTAAAGATGAAACGGAGCTTCATTGGCAGAAGAGAGGCCAGGAAATGCCACTACAAATTAGCCCCAGGCCTCATTTCTTTTCCCTTCATTATCCAAACCCCTTCAGGAGAAGAATGGAGGAGGTTATGACCCTCTCCCAACACACACATACACAGATATTGAGTGAGTCTCTCTCAATGAGCATAGGCGTGGGTATATCTGTGTGTGTCTAAGGGTCTGTGTGTGGTATACTTCTGTTTAGAATATCTGTATGAACACATTGGTTAAAAAAACCACACGTGTATCAATACATATCTACATACCTGTAAAGGTATGTAAGCTTTTGTGCCTATGATCTCTGTAGCTAAACTACGTAATCCTTTTTTGTATTAGTGAGCTTTTACTGACAAGTAATGCCATTGAAAGCAACGGCTTTGCACAGTTCAGTAAAAGTTCTATCACCTGAATCTGCTATATATGCCCAGTGACCTATATGTGCCCAGTAACTCTGGGCACATATAAGTTTATTTGCATTGGATTGTGCATAGCATTTATCTGCTACTACATATGTACATAACCAGATCCTGTGCATATGCACTGGTGTCTAAGTGAATATTCATGCATGCCTGCAGCTGTTAGGCTATGAAGAAAGGCGTGCAAGCATGAGTGTATACATGCACAAAAGTTTCTGCATAGTTGCTTTCCTGCAGGGTTATCCTTGTACCTCTTCCTGATGGTCTATGTATGATGATTTCTCTGGGGGCATCTATATTGTTTCACATGTATCTCTTTTTGTTCTGAGTGCATCCCCTGTGTGTATGAATCTATATTCCATTGCTTATGAAGTTGTTTGTGTCGCAGCTATGTTTCTTCAGTGCATGACTGCCTTTTACTCAAGATTGCATATCCCAAGTATGTTATAGTCTGCCTGTAGCTCTGTGTGTCTTTATTTCTCTTGGTATGTATGTGCAAACATATGAATGCCTGTATTTCTGAACGTTTCTGTATGTTACATGTAAACTATTCTTTGTATACGTGGATATGAGTTTCTCTGCCTGCCTGTCCCTGTGCATTTTATTCTTGAGTGTATTAACAAGCCTGAACTTTTTGCTATTACTATTAATTGCACCTGAAAATTAAAGACGACAGGTAAATACAGCAATGAATGCTGTGATTATTTGTGGTAAGAAACACAAATCCCATTTTACAGATATAGAAAGTAGTAAGGAGAAATGAGCAGAGATTCATTTTAATAAGTCATACATATCCAGAAAATTCAGGGAGAGGAAGGTGATTTCTTGCATAGATTAAAGAATAACATTTCTCCAAGCCTAATGACATCTATGTGCTGTTAGTAAGAAAGGTAGGTTCTCTTCAAAGAGACCGTTAGCCACAGGCTACAAACATGAGAGACAACTTGGCCCAGGGGCAAACAAGAAAACAACCTCCTTCTGCGTTTGGAAAACAAAAAGAGGAAAGGAAAAAAAGCAGGGAGGGATGTGTAAATGGAGCTTTTTGTGCAATGGTGCTCTGTTATGTGAGCTGTATGTGACAATAGCCCTGAAACCCTATGCGAGCAAACTCATAAAAGAGGTCACTGTCTCTTTAATTAAAGCTCCCTGGTTTGAGGTTAAAAACAAACCCAGTGTTTTATGACCAGGTGTGCGTGTGAAAGAAATGGGAACCCGATCTCCAGCCCAGGGAGACAGCAGCATTGAGGAGATAAGGGAGGGAAGCTTTTTATTAAGGTGTCACTTGAATGCTGCAACAGGGCAGCACCAGGCAAGGAAAATGCTAGAGTGGCAGGAAGGACAAGTCCCCAGGGACGAAGCCTTCCAAACCATCAGGAGTGAGAGAGAGGGTCCTAGGAGAACTAGCTAAAGAGTGCACAGGAAACGGGAACAGTACTAAGAAGGCATGCAGAAAGTAGCAACTGATAATCTCAAAGATCTACAGAGGCACAGAAGAGAGTGCAATTCATGCAGTGTTCTCTTCTCTGTTTGACAGATAACAGGGGAGCAAGGGGAATTACAGAATCCTGGTTGGTAGGGCTAGAGGGGGACCAAGCCAAGGTAAGGCCAGCGCACTGAGATCTATGGAGGTCTGCCAGCAAGATCCTCATGTTGTTCACAGAAGCAATAGGGATGAAGCTGATTCTAAGCATCTAATAAAATGCCAAAGTAAGATGAGAGGTAGAGGCATCTTCACTCTCTCTAAGCTTTTTCTGTCCGTTATATGTATGCCTCAAGATATTTATGCCCATGACATCATTACTGACAGCAGATCACACTTGGAAACTAGAGCCTCCCTTTGCCACAAAACCTAAACTTCAGATAAGGTACCTACTAAAAGGTACCTGCACCATAATGCTGAATCCTAACAAAGTACCTATATCGCATGGGTCATCGCTCCTTTCTTTACAGGATCTCCAACAATCAGTCCCTGTCCTTAAAATTTATCAACAAGAAAAAGAGTAGTTCTTTCTTACACGGACACTGAGAATTGTAAATATCTCACCTGAAGATGAGCCACAACCAGATCCACGGATCCAGGTTCCCAGCTCAGAGTCTGCATAGAAGGACCAAACTCAAACATTCTTAACTCTGGGAATATTTGAATTCAGTTCTGGACTTCGATTCACTAATTTAAGATCACTTCACAGAAAAGAAAGTGGAACAGAGTCCCAAATCCTGCCCTCAGTCCTCACAGACAGTCAGAAGGTCCATATAGGGTCCTTCAGAGAACTGAGATGTACATACTGTGGCTTCTGCTAGGCATCTTATTATATATAAGAATAATTCTTGTCCTAGTGTAAGGAGCTGTCACAGGAGTGAATGAACTTCCAGGCCACAAGCAGTCCTGAGCAAAATCATAAATGTTATACATCACAAGTCTTATATACCTCTGAATCTGGGCACTTTTACACATGCTTTGAGCCAAATCTGAATTCCAACTTCAGCGTTGCCATGAAAATCCCTGAAGCCAAAGTGACACAGCTATGAAATTGTCAGCAGACAAATTTGCCACAGTATTATTAAAAGAAAATTGACACATAACATAGAACAAAAAAAAAAAAAAATCTGATCCTTGTGTTTCATTACAAAGCTTTGTAAATAACAGCAACAAAAAAACATGTTCTTGATTGCTCTATTATGGATAAATGCAAGGCTAATTTGGGATTTCCTCTGTTCAAATGTATGTGACTAAAAAAAATACAAATTAAAACAATATTAGGGATAAAGAAAACATATGTAAAATTTTAGTAGATATAATCTGAAGACAGTAGGTTAGCCCAACATCATTTACTGCATTCAATGAAAATATCAATGAGACATGGATGGAGAAAACAAAATGGGAAAACCAGAAGAGCAAAAAATATGAGAGCAGAGCACAGACTGATACTTTACTCACAGTTGTCAGTTTTCTGTTGCACATTTTAAGTTTCTCTACAGATGGGATTAAATATCGTATCTTCATGTTATAAGCAGGAAAAATAACACAGAGAGCCAGCAAACCTGCCTGCCAATGTAAGTGACAGAATTAGGAGCAGGACCAGAGTCCCAGCCTTGTTCAAGAAAAAGAATGATTAATCACTGGAACAAACTTCTAACAGAAGTAGTATTTCCTCCATTACTTGAAACCTCTTAGTCAAGAAAGGTACCTTCTTCCCCCCCCCCCCCCCCCCCCAAAAAAAAACATACTAGTTACTAGGTTTGATACTGAAATAACTGAGTGAAATTCTACAGTCTATGGTATAGAGAAGGTCACAGTATATGAGCTAATAGTCCTTCTGGGTTTGAAATCTATGAAAACTGCAAGATCAAATTCATCCCTGGTGTAAAGCCACTGGAATCAATTGAACTTTTTCCAGGAATAGATTTAAATCAGTTATGGTAACGTATTTGCTAATAGAAGGCAGACAAAGCCCCGAACTACAATTCTATCATTTTTTGTTCCCTTGCAACATACACGGTTCTTCCATACGAAGCTCCTGCAGTCATAGCTGTGCACCCTCTTTTTATATCGGGTATTAAATATGACTTCTAATCTCCAAAATTGTGGGTCAGATTGATTAGTAGTACAACTCTCTCACTATCAGTAAACTATGATTGAATTTACCATTTCCCAGTTTCACAATCTGTCCTTATTAGATAGTTTGTACATAATGGCATGAGTTGACATCTATTCCCTACATGAAACTGTTCAGAAATTAATCATAGACAATGTAAGGTGACTTTTCTTGTGTCTAAAACGGAAAGACTGAGCAAGAACTTAAAATGCAAGTTTGACTGAAATCATCTTCAAATTTATTTCAAAATTGCCCATTTATTTCAACTAAGAATTCTTTTTTCTTTGAAAGTCCAAATGATTCTATTTGATATTTTGAATATAAAATGTGTTCCCTTTAAACTCAAAGCTGTATTACTTTCTTAAAATATAATTGAGATTTATTTTTTTTTTAATCACAATATATGGTAACATTTCAGGTCAAAGAAAATGTTTTTTAAACTAAAAGTATTTTCCTCTGTCCTTGCTCTCCACTTTTCTGGTTCTACAAGCAAATCAATAGAAGAGTTATTGGAAAAGTCATCCTTTAACATCCAATAATCTGGCTGGTTTTCCTTGGGCTGGACTCTCTAAGCCTTGCTCACTCCTACCCTGCTGCTCCTGATACTAATGAAAAGCAAGTAGATGCCAAATACTGATGAGTACCAGTTAACAGGGTTAACAGGTTCCATTTAGTTTGCACTTGTGTAAATAGTCACATAAAGTGTAAGACTTGGGACATATGTTCACAGACTCCTGCTGAGCAGTAACATTGCCAGCATCTGCTTCATGACTAACGTTGGGTCTCTTAAAATGAGTTTTTAGAAGGGGTTGGGGGTGGTGGGTGAAATTTCTTTGTTGGGTTGTTTGTTTTTGTTTTTATTTCCTTATTACATGCCTCTTCCAGTTCTGTTTCCTGACTCTCCCTTTCAGGTTTGCATAGATGATGAAAGTACTGTCTCCAGCCATTACAATTTATTGACTTTTATATAACTTTATATAGGTTTTATATAAGTTTTCTTGCTTTAGAAAGAAATAATGCAGCTTGGTGGCATAGTTATAAGCAGACTGTCAGATAGATCTCACTGACAAAAGAGCAGCTATGCTGATTTACACCAAAAGTTAAGTACAAATGCCTAGTTCTCTGTTTACATTACTGAAGTGATTAAAACAGTAATACAGGTTGCAAAAGACATGGCTTCCCCATACGTGCTCCGCAAGGGACTATGGCTTCTTAGATTTTCTCTTTGACATGTTTCATCTTATCCAATCATAAATTTTTCAAGACTTATGAGAGAGTCTGTGCTCTGCTCTCATATCATGTGTTTCTCAAATCCAACATTCTGAATCTGTATGGGTGATTCTAGACTTTCCCATAAAGTAAATAAGAGCAGTAACAACATTTAGATAGATGAAATACACACTTGCAGCTTCTTGATCCATGAAAAGCTATATACTGGTATAGTCGGGCCAGTAGGGGGAAATGAGGAAAATAGAGAGTAAAAGCTGTTGCATTGCATAATATGGATGTGATTTGGTGCTATTTTTCCTACCCTGCCTTGTAGGACTGAAAAAGATGAAGACAAGAAGAGAAGATAAGAAACAACAACCTCTTATACACCGTTTTGTAAAACAAAAGCTCTGCTGGTTGGGACCACATATCAAGGCAGATTTCAGAGGAAGGATAGCTCCAGGGAAATCCACATATTCTCTAGAAAGGAGAGTCAGAAAGCAACATTAGCTGCATTTAATCTGTGCAAAAGGTGCATGCTGCAACACACCCCAGGATCCTGATCCACCTGTCAGTCACTCAGAGACCAGACTGGCATGTTCCACAGCTCCCTCCCTGTTGATGTACCTAACTGCTTCCATAGAGAAACTAAGGGGAAGGGAGGTTGGTGTATGTTCAAGCCTCACTGCTCCCTCCCCACAAAAGGCAAAGACACAAACAAGACAACCTTGGACTTGGAAGCATTTCTGGGTTCTCCATAGACATGGACATAGTCACCTCCATGGACAGAGTCATTGTAACCAAAACCGAGTTGCAACAGAACATGGCTCAGAGACAGTTGTGGGAGGGGCTGTGAATGCGACAAACCTATTCTTAAATGCCTCATCAAGATTTAAATTACCATCACTTTGCTCCTAGAAAGGAAAACGTGTCAGCTTCAGCGCTGACTTTGTCAGTTTCAAGAACTTTGCTGTTTTTCCCTACAAAACAAAATTAGTATAGTCCCGCATAGACTCTTCTCCTAAAAGCCTGACATTATCATCTCTTTCTGGGGAAAAGAGTTTGTGGAAGAAATGGGATTACCAAAGGTCTGCTCTACATTTTTTCCAAAAAAATGAAAAAGAGTTAAAGTAAAAAATTTAGGAAGCCAGATCACATCCCTAATAACAGAGGCAACTTTATTACGGTTTAACATAAAAGATCAGCTGATATTGATCCATAATTTGGACAAGTGCCATGCTATTGACAAGAAGACAAAATAAGTTAGAATGGCCATGTTTCAAAAATTCTGTATGTACACTCAATCACTGGAACAGAAATTGCAGCTGGGTATATAATAACACAGCCATGTTCTCTATTTCCTCTGTAGATCAATGCTAATATAAAGACGGCCCCAGAAGATGGATGTTGCCGACAGAAAAGCTTGAAATTCCAGGTTAAGACTTGGGTGGTTTCATGGATAAAAGATTGTGCTGTGGCAATGGTAGTGTAATTTAAATATAGAAGACCAAACTCTTTCCTTAATACCTGAGAGTACTTCAGAGCAGTCACTTTTGTTAAATTCAGGTTCAGAAAAAGCAGAAACTGACCCGACACTAAGTTGGATAACTATATAGGCTTTAGTTCACATACCTAGGAAACCCCCTAGACAGATTAGTTAGAAGAGTTCGACAACCACAAGACAATATGCACTTAGACCCTCCCAGATATACAGAAAAAAATATAAGCTTTCTATACATTACTGAACAATCACTCTGCCAGAAAGCAACTTCTCCAAGAGACAGGGGGGTGCCGGGAGAAACAAAACATTTCTTTCTGCTACTTGTTACTGAAAACTATTCTGCCAGTCTGCTAAACTGATGCAGTATTTCTAGCTTGTGCTGTCTGTGCCTGTGCATTTCACTGGTAAGGTTCATGACCCCCATGTAACATGTTTAAACTGGTTAGCAGGGACCAAATATAGGATCTTCAGCACCAAAAAGCAACCTTCTATTATTTGAACTAAATGAGAAATTCCTTTTGCAAGTAATTGTAACTTATTTATTCTTTGTACAGACCAATTGGTACAGAGGACAAAACAGCTGGACAAGGCGTTATACCAGCCTGTTGCCCAGGGCAATTCTTTTTGAGTACTTAAGTCCTGTAATGTCAAATTCCTACACAAACCTCTATTTTAACAAGGCTAGATCCAGTCACAGTCTAGATGGGAGGCTTGCACAAGACTGCGTATCACCAAAGCAATGCTAGTGTCCTTAAGAAGCACCCAAAAAACCTCAGGTCCAAGATACATGCCCCTACCATTCCCTACTTAAAAAAAAAAAATCCATTAAGTGATAGCAGTGAAGGTCTTCTCCTCTGTAAGCCTGCTATCTGAGGCCAATCTAATTCACTTAACAATGCACTGCATGCTATTCCTAATTATGTAGGAATACATATTAATTGAAAGAGGAATAATATGCATCAATGACCAGGAGTTTTACCAGGATTTACCTCTTCCTGTTTCCTCCTGCTCAGCATGTATTCATCTTCAGAGCTGAGCACAACGAGCCACACAGTTAAACTGAAGTCTCTATGATTACATTGGTAAATCCTTCTACAGAAAAGGATATATATACACCCATATATAAAACATTTGGACAACTAGGCAGAAATACCACAAACTCCAGCAGGTTCACGAGGTGAAGAGACTACTCAGACTCACATTTTAGTCTGACAAGAATAAAATTCTCTCCTTGACACCCCTGTTCAAGGAACTTCTTCCATACTTCAAAACAACATGTTCATGTTGGCTAACACTACACTGTATGAACAGGGAATATTTTAAAGAGATATATGGTTTGGGCAACTTATACAAAGCGCTCACTTTCAAACTGCTAAGCAGACTCAGTTTCCAGAAAAGATACTGCCCCATCAAAACTTCAGTTCACAGTTCAATCAATGTGAATTCAGACTCCATAACTAGCTTTTATCTTGGCAACCATAATCCAGATACTATTCAGTTTTCTGGGCTGCATAAACCCCATATTGAAGGTTGTGACTCAAGCCCATTATTAGGTTAGTGGGATTACAAATAGTTTTGATGTCTACTTCTCAGTACAGTGCTGCAATGTTTAGGATGCATATGGGAATGGTGAGGGAGGGGGTTCTTAACCATTCTTCTGCTAACCACAAGCTTTTATAAACTTACCTGCAGAAAGGCTAAATCCTGTACCTTGATTGTACCAACAGAAACAGTAAGAATCACAAGCCTTGGGATCATCCATTAAACTCAAAGAATTCTACCAACTGAGCTATAAATGTCCTTTCACCTTGCCCTTCCTCTTTCCTTCTGAGCTCATCTGGCCAACAGGTCAGAACTGAGGACACCTGTGTACTAAACCACTGAAGCTGAGAGATTATTTGCTAACTCTGGAGGTTTAGTTCCCATCTGAAGCACCTGCTGCTGGCCCTGGCTCACAGGCAGCTGAATCCACTGCCGGTGGCCCCTGGTTCACCTTTTGACTGTTTTGTTGGCGTCATTGGAGGGGTATGCAAGGAGCATGGCCTGTCTCTCCCCCACATAGGGCTTTCTGGGAGCTAATGCTCCTACCCTTCCCCATCAGGATGGCTCTTGCTGCAGGCTTGCAGAGCTCTTACTGTGGCCTAAGAGTGGCATCTAGCGCTCAGCTGCTGCAGCAGCAGCAGCTCAGCACTTCACCAGCACAGTTGCACTGCTCTACCTGTTCTCACAGATTATTCCACCTGCTGCCCTGAAACCACAAAGACTCTGTCTTGGACGACAAGAAAAATAACTGGGCTGCTAAAAGGTAATTAGTGTACTTTCCTCACCAACTGCTGGATTCATTGATCACATGAGGAGGAATCAGTAGCATAGTGAAATAATGAGTATTCTTACCCTAGTTAACCAGGCCATGCTCTACGAAGAAGATAACATCTATACAACCCAGACTATAAGACAGTAAGCTCCATTTAATATTTACCCTCTCCTGTACGCTATTTAAAGTGGTTTTAGTAATGTGCATCTATGGATGAAAACCAGATGAAAAGTACTAAGCACTTCCAAAGGCTATGTCTGTTCTCAGACATTGCAACTTTCTTTTACTACTGCTTAGAACAATTTTGTCTCCCAACTCTAATTTTTCCAGCTCATTTTTTCCTCTTCTTCTATCTGCCAGTCACGTCTGCAAAGCAAAATCCTTTCAGACCAAGGCATCAAGAGCAGACAAGGAACCAGATACCCACTATATCCCTTCTTCACATCCAAGGAATATTTTGGCCAAAAATACCAGCCAGTAGAATCCAAAAACCACAAACTGCCTGGAGCTCTTGAGGGAATTCCTGAAGGCAGCATTCATTTTGTTGTTGCGTGATTTACTCAAAATATAATTTTATGGTGCACGATTTAATCAAAATGTTCTGCAGGCAGGTACATTATCTCAACTGAGAACGTTTTCTCTTTTCAGCCTTCTTGAGATGAAGTGCTTGAACAGGTAAAAGAAAAGCTGTATAGTTATAATAAGAAGTATGTAGCTTTTTATACACTTTTCAGTAGCAGATCTCAAGTGTTTCAACAAGAGAGGTCAAGTGTTAGTTATTGGGCTCACTTTATCCACCTGTGTAATGAGGATAATGCCCCAAAACAGAGGATGTGAGGATTAGAATCTGTGTCCTGAACTCTCTCCAGTACAGAAATAGTTTGGTTAGATTTTTCCCATTACACCTGAACAAAAGAAATCAGAGGTAACAGTAAGACAGTGCTTAAATCGTGTCCCAATCCTATCCACATTTTAGTTTTATCAACTGCAAAAATCAGGCAATTTTTAATGAAAATTCAGAAGTATGTTTAAATACAGATTGATATGTATCACAGTTTTCCATTTCTTAAAGTAGGGAAAGCTTTCACATGTGAATTCTGGTTGAGTTAGTTGCTTAAAAAAAAATAGAAGTGACTTTCCAATATGAATACAATAGAAAAACAAATCCTGTCAATGTTGTATCTATAAAACACAACAGCCAAACTAAAAAGCTTCCAGTAAATGAAATGTGAAACAGTTTGGCCCTGATCTGGCAAAGAGCACAGCAGCTACTGTGGCATATGTCTGTAAAATATTCTAGGGCCAAAAGGTTCATCCTGGCAGCAGAACCTGCATTCACAAACAAACTGCAAGAAGCCACAACAGTTTTGATGCTGTAAATGTCAGTTACTTCAGTACAACCGAATGTCCATTAATGGCTGACTGTTGTCCAAGACTAGTAGCTAGTCTTAGTACTATTAGTCTTAGCTAGCTGACTAGCTACATCTACAAGAAGTTCAGAAAAAAATGCCCTACATAGAGTTTACAGCACTTAGGTATCTGCACCCAGAAGTATACCATATTCCAAATACTTAGAAGACTAAAAGCTCCTCCTAGCCGTGGGATCATCTGACATTGTCAGCTGGAAAGTTCTCAATTGACTTTTAAATAAACAACTTTATAATTGTTTTTTTCACTGGCTTGAGTACATCATCCTATATAACAGCATCAAGGGCCTTTTAGAGAATATTGTCTATAACACTAAACTACTAAAGAGATAGATGTTAAGTATCACATTCTTACTGCTCCTTTAAGGTTAGGTAAGTCAACAGAGCAGTTCAAAAGCTGCCTCAAAAAAAGGCACCCTGGCTCCTTACACTTTGTTCAACACCTCACAGTCAGAGACTGTAAAATGACTTTGACCACCAACCATTTCCCTCCTGCATATCCTCAAGAAGGCTTGTAAGTAATATAGTTGGTATGGCAAAAGATTCAAGGAACCCAAATTCCTGATTCCTTTTTCTGGCTCTGCCACAGACAGACTCATAATGAAACACAAATCATCCTTAAGCGCTCCAGCATCCTTCAGTGCTCCATATATAAAATGATGATAAAGACACAAATGTAAAGCATAAGGAGTTCCCTGACAGAAAGACGATAGACAAATTATTAATTTACTTATTATTCACCAACTTTGTTTTTTATTTTTAGATTACTTGCTCGTTTCTCTGTCACAAAAACATTTTTATACCTGTGAACACTAGAAAGCTAAATAAGCCACAATACAGGAATGAAACAGATTCTTTTGTCAGAGACATCTTTAGAATCGTCTGTTACTTGTCTGCAAGATTTTTGTAATTGTGATAAAATGTGCATGTAGCACTAAAGCAGAGGAGGCACAGCATGACAGAAAGAATCAAGGAAATATCCACGTAGAGCTTCTTGTTACCAAGGAAGAGCAAAGACAAAAAGACTCTAAAAAAATCTAATTGCAATGTCAAGATACAGATTCATTTATTTGTAAGACTCTGAAATTGCAAGATAAGTTTTCTCAGGAGGAACAGAAAGAAACCCCTTTTGGATTTAAAATTAAGTATATGTACTGGTGTATATGTATACTGGTGAATATGGCAATGCGTTTCCAGAGTTTAATGACTCGCATGTTCAGCTGACTTCTTTCTATACGCATCCACCAGAGGGCTCCAGGACTCCATTTTTACTCTCTGTCCTGAGAAACAGCAACTCGGCAATTCCTGCAAAAATTAATTTGGAGAGTCAGTCTCCTTTGGTAGGAGCAGGAAATCAGGGAGAGGGATGCACTTTCACAGGAGCATGCAGAGGTTTTACGCACTTAAGGTCTGAATTGCTGTAATGCCTTAAAAATAAATGCAATTCTGAACTAAAACAAACAAAAACAAAACAAAAAAATCCAGAGATTTTTAGCTCTAGAAGTACAGTTATTTTAAGTTGCCAAAGCAGGCCTGTAGAAGACTGAAGGTAAATCACCATTAAAGTGCATTTTGGCTTAGTAAGAATAAAAACAGTGGACAAAAACCACAGCTATGTACTGATATTTTGGGCCTACTAATGGATAAGAAAATATTTTGAATAGTCTGAAGGACACATATGAATAGATGATGGGATTAACTAAAAAAGATGACAAATATAGCCAGAATATCAGGAGACACACCTCTGCAATGAGCTCCTTTCTTTAGGTTAAGCCCCATTACCAGAGCTTTTCAAAACTAGAATAGACAAAATCTGTAGAACACCTACTCTAGGGAACATGCCTACATTAAGCAGGGGGCAAGACAAAGTGGATAGAATACATTTTTTTGTTCTCTAATTTCAATTCAAATATAAAAGAGAAGCATATGTAACAGTTAAAATTAGTCATGTACAAATGTTATACACCCACGCATTAAATTACCACAGAAGAAACTTACTTTAAGTATGTTATACAACAAGGAGTTAATAATAAGCTAGAGAAGAAAATACTCATCTGGCTTGATTCAACACACCTGCATTACTCATGAGGTTTGTGAGGGAACAGGATCCCACCAATTAGATGGTATGTTAACCTCTCTGGTTTGCACTAGTCTGTGACTGATGAGTGGAAGGGCTCTTCAAGAACCATTTCCTGCTGGGTTGCTCCTTTCTGCCTGGACTCTCTAAAAAGGGCATGTTTGGTGCGTGTGTGTTTGTAATATAGAAACCTTGTGGAGTTT
This sequence comes from Rhea pennata, assembly GCF_028389875.1. NCBI lineage: Eukaryota > Metazoa > Chordata > Aves > Rheiformes > Rheidae > Rhea > Rhea pennata. The sequence goes on from NC_084669.1 coordinate 22,137,115, forward strand.
CTACAGAGTTCTTGGTCAAGAAACTCTGAATTTAACTTTAAATTAAGGGAGCAATTAATTCCTAAATTTGTTCCAGCGCCTGTTATCAGTACCACAATATTGATCATATTCCCCTAAACAGAAAAAGAACCACCCTCTTACATTACATTGCAAGAAAGTATGGTAAAAGGAGAAGCCTAAGCACTGGTAGGAGAATTTTAGTCACATTTTAACCTTAGATTTTTCTAAAATCTCTATTTCAAAGACTAGTGTGGTTTTCTCCTGCCTTCATTCTCCCTAGGACAGACTGACCTGATTACCAGCCAGACTGACAGTTAACTTTTTAAGGATTTGCAATGTAGAAAAACAGAGGTCCTGACTGCTGTCATTCTAAAACCTATGATCTAAAGCAAAGGTTTACAAATTGTCTGAATTAATGACACCTGAGAACTCTCAAAACATCTCCTGGGTCTTGAGGTTTCCAGGTAAGTCAAGGAAACTACGAAGCACACTCACACACACAAAAATTTAGTCATTAAATTCTGCTACTGAACAAGGTGCAATGGACCACCTATGAAAAAGGCAGCAAAACCTCATATGCTATCCTGGACATAGATCAGTTTGGGAAGGCCTGGTCTAGTTCAAAGAAGAATTAACTCAGGGAAGTTATAAGGTCAGACAAGATAACTATGATCATTTCTCCTAGCTTTAAAGTCTGCTAATTTCTTGGGGCTTTACATGCGCTACTTCTTTTTCTTCAAAAATTCCCCTTCCACTTCGCTGTGATGTAATACAATTTTCATCTTGTACCGGCCCCAGAAGCAGTGGCATTTCCAGTATGCCCTTTATACAGTGGCATCATACAAGTTGAAACCTGTCCTAGCAGTATTAGATTTGATGGGGGATTTTCAGACTCTTCATTTCCCACACTAAGACAAAACCATAGAATAACGGAGGAAAAACAATACTGCATAGTTAATTAGTTTCAGTCAATGTATTGGATAAGTGTGGCAAACAGCAGTCAAGAGAAAAATGAAATATATTAACATAAGGTGAAGGGAGGAATGTATATAAGCAGAAAAAAAAAACCTATGAGTACAGATTCTGCTTTTAATGACCACTGGAGTGAGTGTGGAATAACATTCCATATCCGACTGGCATTATTCTGAATTTTTCCTGATACAGTCCAAGGCAGAATCAGGCCCATCTGTTTGGAATTTAGCAATGTATTACTGAGGAGCAAGATATATATTTAGGAATCTATTACTGAGTTGGAAAATAATTATGCCTTGCTGCTTTAGAATTTTTATGAAGGAGAAACACCTGATACCATGGTACTTCTCTCAAGCTGACGTTGCCAAAGCTTTTGCTGCAGAAAGCATCTGATAGTTTTGTCAAACCAAGTAAATGAAAGCACAGCTCACCTTACTGGGAAATGGGGGCTGCAGTGAGCAAGGCAAAAGCAGCAATCCTGTCCATCAGCACTGCTCTGCTGTGACTTCTCAAATGGCCCTGAGGCTCCCCTGAAGTAAAGCGGTCCATTCTTCCAGTCTCCCAATCAGAAGAAAGGCACAAGCAGAGACTTGTCAAATGTAGGATTCAGCAGGGAGGCTTTTAGAAGAGAAAAAATTGAGATCGGCAACTCTGATGCAGCTTCCACCTTTTCTGAAAGTGGAAGCTCCGGGATCAGTGCTTCCATCTGACAAGAACTTCGTATCTAAGGAAGAACATCCCAAATACCTGGATAGCCTCACTCATTTTCACTCAGCAAACATGCCATTTGAGCTGCTAGGGAGGAAAACTTCACTTTATGGTGGTGTTTCAGTGACTGACTCCCGCATTCTCCGACTGCAAGTACTTCTGCACCACTGCCTGCCTGGGCATCCTTACCACCAGCCATCACCTTTTGCCACCTTTTCTCTCCCCTCTGCCTTCTCCAGCGGCAGTGCAGAGGCCCTGAGCACAGGCCTCACCTTGCCGGGGCAGTAGTGGCCCTGCCCCCCCCCCCCCGGGGTCACCACAACCACCCCTTGGGCGGCCTCTGGCCTGCCGGGCCCGGCAGCCGCAGCCCCCTGCCCGGGAGCCCTCCGGCGCACCCCGAGCGCCCTGGCGCTGCCGCTAGTAGTGAGCGGATCGGACCGGATCGAGCTGCTCGCACCCAGCGCCAGAGCAACGGTCGGGCCACCGCCTAGCAGCTCCTGCCCGCAACGAAGATGGCGGCGCAGGAGCCCGTCAGCACGAGGCCGCTCTACCCTCCCGCTCCTGCCTCTATGACTGGCGGCGGGCGCAGCCACGTGACGCTTTCAAGCGCGCTGCGCGGGACCTGCGCCGGGAGAGAGCGAGGCCGCGGCGGGGAGGCGCGCGCGCGCGCGACCAGGTGACCCCTGCCCCAACGGCCGCTAACGGCCCCAACGGCCGTCCCCCAGCGGCGTCCGGGGGGCGGGGGCGAGCCGGGCCGGGCCGGGCCGGGCCCCCGAGGGCGGCGGGGCCCCGCTAGGCCGTGCGGAGAGGCGGCCGCGGAGCCCGGGCCATGGTGCCGGGCTGCCCGCGCCGGGGCGCCCCGCTGCCGCCCCGCGGGGCGCTTGCGGGGCCTGCGAGCGGCAGGCGGGCGCGGGCCCGGGCGCGGCGTGGGCGTAGCGACCACGGTCACCAGCGGGACCCCTGCATGCAGCCGAGTAAAGCACGCGTCCCCCTGGCCCGCACAGTTTCGGCCCCCTTTGTGCTTTGCCCCTTTCAAGAAAGCTTTTTGTTTTGTGCGTAATCCTGGGGACAGGGCCGGAGCGTGTGGGAGGCTTAAAAAATCAGAAGCTTTGTTTAATTCTCACGTGCGTAATGATAGCAAGATTTATAATTTGGGAGTTTACTGGTTTACCTGCAAGCCTATAAAGAGCCTTAGTTCTTTCCAGGGAAGAAGCCTGCTAGTTACTGTGGATAGCGGTAGGGAGGTATGCTTTTGCAAGGCATAAAGCTGCTCACTACAGAAGTTAGGATTATTTCATCACTAGTGCCAGAAAAGCATAATTACTGTCCCTGGTGTGTAAAGACATCTGTTATTTAAGCAAATTACTTTTGAAGAGGGTGTTAAAGTTAGGCAGTGAAGTGCTTCAAGATATATATCATGTCGAAATGGTATTTAGTGTTTTTACAGAATTTACTTAGGTGCTTTTTAAGTATTGCTGAACTCTCTCAAGTCCTTGGGAGATAAATAGCTGAGTATTATCATTGTTGTTACAGGAGAGGAAATAGCAGCAGTGGAAATAGATAACTTCCCAAAGTTACTCAGCCAGTATTTTAGGTCTAGGATTATAGCTCAAGATAAATTAAATACCAGCCATTTACCCTGTTTGGGTCTCTGATGCTTTGCCCTTGACCATGTGCCAAAAGCATGCAGCAGCAACAACAGGGGAAATCCAACCCGTGTTTTCTTGTCTATCTTATTAAAGCAACCAGAAACAAGTTCTATTTCATAGTCATGATGATGCCACAAATTCTTCTGGAATTCATTAATTATGTTCAGGGACCCTTTCAAGCCATACTACAGAAAGTATAAATGTTGGGAAAAAATCCCAACACGACAGTGAATTCTAAGGCTAACAGGATGATATTCTGGCATTCAAATTAGTCTTTTTTTGTAGTACCTTTTATTCCAAAGGACAAAGTTGTACCCTTTGCATTAGGAAACATTGTCACAAGTGACTTGAATGATAGCGTAAGGACACTAGTATACAAAGAAAGAGTCTATTGTGCTCCGTCTAGCTCATTCTGCTTTTATTTCCCATACAGGACTCTTGACTTGGGCTAAGCATTCATAGGCTGTTGATTCTACTACCATCACCAAAGTGATTTGCAATTGCTGACCATGAGCTGAGTCTTTGTACACTCCCTCTCAGGTAAGGGTCCAGTGTCAGCAGAGCACAGTATCATGAACTATAGCTAGACCACAGATATTGGCTGAGTAGCTTTAGGAAGTGCAGGCATCCAGTATGGCTCTCAGAGGGGAGGGAGAATTCTGGCTGTCAACATTAGTTTCATGTGTTATGTTAGTCTAGTGGAAGAGACTTAAGTTATTAACAGAAGCCTTATTTTAATGTTCTAGCATTAAGCAGTTAATTGCAGTATGTGCACAGCGAACTCAGCCTGCCCTCCTATAGCAAACACACTACAGAAGTCCTTTCAGGGACTTCTTCAGCAACAAAAACAGAAGCACTGAAATTGAGTCTACAAGGTGTTCCTTTAAGTTGTTTTAAGTCAGCAAAGTTTCCCAAAATAAAATAGTTTGCTACTTGTAGTGAAAATTTCTTTTGGAGAAAAGACTTGTGTCTGTTGTTGTATTTTTAGCTAAAGAGTAGCAATTGAAAACCTTGCATTTTGAATGAAGAAGATAGAAGTGGATAGAAAAGAGAAAACACAGCTGTTCTTCAGTGCCTGTAGGCAGGATAATTGTTGCCTCACAAACCCCTCCCCTCGGTTTGAGTCTCCTTTTGCTTTCTTCAGCTGGAGACAGGGTTTTTTTTTAGTCCTCTTTCACAAAGCATGACGTTTGCTCCTTATTTTCTCCTGCTGGTCCTGGAAATGAGTTTGTTAGACTGAATTAGGAAGCAGTTGAGAAGAAGAGGTTTGAAAACACTTCCAGAGGAAAGAAGCTATAGGAACCTTATTGCTGACATCCGTAGGTGAAGTGGAATAAATAGTCTGCAGGTCAGACTATTGCTTTTTATATTGTATACATGATATATGTTATTTACATAAAAGAGATTTCCTCTGAGGTTGTGTTTCACAGAGTGAACTGAGAGCTCCATATATCCCAGGGGTCCACTCCTCCCCAAGCGTGCGCATGCACACATGCAGCTGCATGAAAGGACACAGTGAACTATCCCTGTCTCATTACTTACCTATTTAAGAACAATTATTGAAATTTGGGCTGAAAGAGCCTTCTAAAGATTTTAGTCAATCCTTCTGCTGGACCGCCAGATCAGTTTTACCTGAAGTTTCTCTGACCTGCTCTGAATATTTTTAAAGTCTACAATATGCATTTCCTTCCAGTTACAGAAACTTCAACTCATTGATAGGCAAATTTATGATTTCATAAAAGTTGATATACACCCGAATGACAGTTCATCTTAGCTCAGAAACACTTTTCCTAAATTGCTCTCCTCAAGTCTGTCTTGTTAATATAAAGTCCAGGGCACAATCAATCATCGCCATCCCATCACATTGACTGCTTAAGAATGATTACTGAAAATTGGAGAGCCTTCAGAAATGATCTAGCCATATGCAAACATGTCAGATTTTCACTCAATTTTAAAGAAAGGCAGAATCATATGCCTTGTACAAAGAGAAGCCAGCTTTTCTGGAATACAGAATAGGCAGGTATTTTATACACTGCAAGGGTAACTGTACTTACAGGAGGGTGTAGTTCTGCAGTTGTTTTGCAGAAAGCAAATTTGATATTAACATAATAAGAGGAAAAGGGGCAAGAGAGATGGAGATTGCCAGAAACTCAGGACAGACAGTAGGATATTATAGTTGCTGGCCAAAGTATCCAGTACAGAAAATGAATAATTTTCACATTCGTATTTTGAAAACTGATACCACTCCTCTCTTCCTGAGGTGAGGAAATAAGACTGCCGGGAAATGTTACATGAATTGGATAAACACTGCTGTTATTTCAAACCAATCCTGTCTTAATGAGATGGCTTATAGTGCTCCACTGGAGACTCTAATGATAAACTCCAGTGTTTTATGATTGTCTAAAAAATTACAGGGACTTCCAGTGAGTTTCCTGTTCTGACAGTGCAAAGCTTTAAGCCACTAACTGAGAACAGAGCAACAGGAATAATGTGTCTTCACTGTATCTTTAAGAAAAATAAAGTTTATTCCATGCAGAATGCTAAACAGAGCCCCGCTTATAATGACAAGAATTGACTTTCATAGACAGGGTTGAATCAGCTGGCAGCTACCAAAGTGATCTTAATATCTACATTGACATTATGACTAGAAGTTTAAAACAATGTTAGCACCTTTTCAATACAATTGCGCTCTGGAGAAAGCGATTTTTTATGCTGCTGAGTTTTAGATCATTCAGTGCATTATAAATCATGTCTCCACAAAACTGTGCACAAAGGATAAGCCATACTGTTAAATCTCTCTCTTAACTATTAGATGTCACACCTGGAAAAAATGTGGCTTTTGAAGGCATAATACATAATGTGTTTTGCTGTCATGAGCTATGGAATTCTAAATTTGGATATGTGCGAAGAACATGCAACAACATCAGTTTATTCCTTGAGGAATCCAGGTGTATTTGTCTTTCAGAAGGCTTAGCACCTGCAGTCTTGTGGGAGTGGTATTACGGGAGCACAAATGGGTTCTCCAGGTACAAAGGCAATGGCTGACCCATGAAGAAATACGAAATCAGCTAGCCACTTTCTATTCTTTATTGTAAGACCATGCTTTTCTCATTAAAGGGTTTCTTTTCTTCAAAGGTAGGCTAAAGGTGGCAGCTTGGCTTCTCTAGGTGTAAGCCTTAAATCTGGGTGTGCTGGTGGATGTATTTGTGTGAGGTGCCAGAGGGAATTTATGCCCAATGAGTAAAATCTAGTGCTTTCTTTACTCTCACGGACGCAAGGAAATAGCTTTTGTTCCGATACCAGCATGGTAACTCTGTGGGAAAACATTTGAAATCATTTCAAACCAGGATTCCTTGTGGTTGTTAGAGGTTGGGAAAGTGGTTTCAAAATGAGCAATTAGCAACTGGCCATAGCTACAATACTTCTGATGCCAATTTATTTTTTTTCCTATATTTCTTTTGTTCCAGTCTGACTTGACTGCAAGTGTCTTTGCTTAAAGAGATGAGTGACTTTGCCTGTTCTATTGATAAGAATAAATTACTAGCAGTTAATTTATGGTGCTCACAAAAGTGCCTTTGACGTGGTGAATTGTGCTCTGTTGTTCAGTTAATTGGGTTGTCAGGCAATGTTACTGGTTATTATATAGTTGTCTCTCCCAGAATATTGGCTTGCTTCAGGGAAAGGACTAAAATCTTCTAGATTTCCAGTTCCCAGGATATCATGAAGACTCAGAGTAAGAAGGAAACAAGCATTTGTCTGGACAGTAGTGATGGTGGAAAGAACATTTTGACTGTTATGGTTCAATCTTCCATCCCTAATTTCTGCAACAAGAAAATAACTTTTCTTCTGAAATCTGTAAGTTCCAGGGAGGTCGGTGGCAGCCAGCATTCACAGAAGCTTAAGATGTGGAAAAACTGGCTGCTTAGGACAGTCATCTTGCTACCAGTGAGAGTCGGAATCGTATCACTGGGTTTCCGATGTCTGAAATGGAAGTTCACCTTTCTCTGTGTATGTTGCAAAGACAACAAAGGTAAACTTGTTTCTGCCTCACTGCTAGAGGTATGACTCATTTAAAACACACACAAACAACAATCAGGCAGCTGGAAGGTGTTTATACACATGGTAATTTTTACTGCCAGCTTTCACACTTGCAGGCCATGACATCTGCAAAAGTGAGAAAAATGCCAACAAAGGATCCTAATGAGGCTGAAAGACAAAAGCAGCAGCACAGTGGTCAGGAGTTCACTTGGAGGCTTGGTTTTTGCATGATGAGCTCATATTTAAGAGTGTTTAGACTGTTGGTTTCCTCTAATACTGTGAAATGCAAATTTCCTTATTGAAATTACAGAAGGTAAAGAAACTTTTTAGCTTAAAAGGAAAACAGCAAACAAAAAACCTTGTCTGATGGTGCCTTCTCCTGGCTGTTGTTGCAGAGGTGCTGAGTTTGAGTATGTCTGTTGGTCATGTAACAGTGCAGCTTTGATAACTGATTGTTCTTTGTCCCAAATGAGAGATAAATGTAAACAGGGTTTGTTTTCTTCTTTAGTTACTGGATCTAGATGCATGGGAGTGTCAATATTAATCATAGCTGCAGGAGAGTTTAGGTGATTAGGCAGCTTTTGTGTTTAGCCCTGATCGTGGTGAAAACTAGAGTAGTTCTTCTGTCAGCATGTTTCACATTTTGTGGCCAGCTGTTGTGATGGTCTTTGCTTACTTGTCTTCCTGCCTCAAGGGAGTGGTGCTGACATAGAGATACCGGAAGAGACAGTCCTGTCTCTTTAAACTTCTAGTATCTGTATCTTTTCAAAGTCCTGAAGAGTAGAAGAGCACAGACTGGGCTTATTAGGTAGGGAATCATTGTAATGAGAAGCAATGTGTGATGCCATAGACCCAGCAGAGCACTTTCATGTAAGCTTTTGTCACAGCTTTCTCCCTCTAGGTCAAGAAACAAATGACTGGAGCCTCAATATGACTATAGCTAGAGGCAGATCTGGCTGGCTTGGGTGTGCTTCTCTGGCCAGCCACAAACAGAGGAGTTGTTGCTGCCATGCATTGTTGCTGCCATGCTGCATAGCATGTTGCTATGGTCTTGAGATGGTAGCCAAGTGCAGTGCAGGGTTTAATGAACTCTAAGATACATCTCCTGACAGATGGGCTTTGGTTGTTTCTAGGCCCCTAAAGAGCTGCGTTGAATGTGGTTAGAGTGGTCCAGCTTCTATCTTGCTAGCTATGGAAGTCTCATCTGAGGAAATCCTGAACCTTGATTCCTGTGGGAATCATTTCTTAGCAGTCCACTAGACTGCTCCACATGAAGTCAGGGAGTAGTACAGCTGGGAGCATGATGACATCTGTAGCCTGTAAGCTCTATGGACAATGATTATGACAGTTCCTGCAGATGCAGGGCTAATTTTCTTCCTCAGGAAGAACTTGGGGCTTATGCTGAGTGTTCGTTCACCTGGCAGCTTTGTAGGCCCAAGGGGGGAGAAATAGTTAAGGAGTGGCTTTTCTCCACCACGTTCAGTCCAGGCCTGGTACTGATAGCAGAACAAGGGCTGTGGGCAGCCCCATTCTGTCATTGCTTGTGTAGGAGGTCTGTGATTCTTAGCACTCCCCTGCGAGTTTGAGGTTATCAAGTGCCCCTTGTTGCAGCTGCAGAATGGCTCATTTACCAAGCACAACAACAGGCTCCTGTTTGGGCAGGATTCCACTGGCAGTCCATGCCTGACCTGGAGACCTTTGATATTTTGGCTGGCAGTCTAGTTGACTGTGCCCTGCTTGGTATTTCTCTGTGAAATCCACTCTAGGTTGTCTTTTTTCTCCAAGAGGCATTACTTTCCTCCCCATCATTTTTGAGTGCAGGCATCACTACAAATGCTCTTAACTGGAGCTAAGAGCCCTTCCTGCAGTGAGCAAGCAAACCCCCTACCCAACCCCTGCTTGCTGCACAATGTTCCAGCTCAGGAGGTGTGTCTGAGGTCCTGCAGCCGGACATATCTGAATTTCCAGCTTTAGTTTATGCTGCCCCGGGAGGTGTTTTACATGTGCAATACAGCTGCGTACTGTCAGCATCAACACGAGCAGGATACTCAAGAGACTGAGTTCGGCTGATATTTCCTCATATTGCTGCTTTTTGCAGGTATCTTTGACTGCTTTTACCTAGGGGTGACATGTCAGGTTGGAGAGGTTCATGAATTGTTCTGATGGGAAGCATACATTTTCCTGTACTATGCATACCTTTTGATCATGTTGATCTTTTGATCAAGTTCTTGCATTTGAAATTACATGGAGTTTTCTTTTTCCTCTTATGTTTTAAAGAAAAAGATTTGAAGAGATATGGCGCTTGAGAGGATCATTCGAGACACACTGACACGCTTCATCCAGTCCCACATCCCTGCTGCAGACTTCAGGTATGTCTAGATAGGAACATCCAAGATCATCATTTGAGCTTTTGCTCTATATTAATTGCCCCTCTGCACATTATGCTGAGCTCCAAGTGGAGCATTGTAACTTTTCTATCTTTTGTGTTGCTTTTCCTTAAGTCTGATTCAGGATGCACCTGGTCTAGTGTGAATGTTCGAGCAACCATTATTAGCATTACAATTTAGCATGTCATTTCTTTGATGACCAAGATGATTAATTTCCTGCCTAATAGTATACATTAGAATATGGAATTCCTTTCATTCCACAGTGATCCCAGAAGGCTTTGTGAACAGCACAGTGCTATGTCAGGGCGCTCCCTGTTGCAAACTCTGCCTGCAGGCAAAAATACAGCCACCTGGAGGCTGGAACACAGCAGCTGGTTTTGCAGCTGGTGGCAGCAGTGACACAAGTGTGGGACAGCAAGAAGAGAACACTGCATCGCATAGGAATTGCAAATTGACTGGAGCATAATGACATCACCTGACCAGTCAGTGTTGAAAAGTCAAGGTTTTGAGCACTTGCAATATTTCAGCTCAGCTGAAGTACCTACAGTAGCATAGCCTCTGCCTCATGCTGGGGCATTCGTTCAGTGCTGCCCAGGAAGAGGATGGCATGCAGTATTTTCTGCAGTATTCTGTATTATCCCTAGAAGTTTCCCACTCAGCCACTGACTTCATGCTACCTGGCTTTCCTACTGAGATCTGTGCATAACATAAGAGACAGGCTATAAGGGTCCTTCTGCTGCTCTATTTAGAAAGACACAAAGTTAGAGGGAAGAGGGGGAGAGAGAAAGTGAGAGAAAATGGGCCTGCTGACCCTGCTTCCATGTCCTGTGTTCTTTTTGTCTCCAGTGGAATGGATGATGTTTTTTTCTCCTACATCACGGGTGTCCTGGAAGAGCTGGGCTCACCAGAGTCCTCTGAAGAGACCTTTGACATGGACACCTTTGTGGAAATGATGGAGGCGTATATTCCTGGTTTTGCAGAAATACATAGGTGTGTGAATGTGATTGTTTTGTATGTATGTGCCATGCCTTGGGACCTAGACCCAAGCCTCTCAATACCGTAAACTCTTTCTTACAGCCAGATCAGGAGGTATTAGTACTGAACCTGTGCCATTCTGATTAAATCAGGCTTTGTCTGGCTGCACAAATGCTAATCCCACTATAGTTTGCAAGTAGGTCCTGGGCCATCTGAAATGCCAGTTTGTGACACTGGGCTTCACAGCAAGCCTGGTCTCTCTAGAAAGAGGTAGCTAAGTAGGGTAGGCTAGTGCTTGTTCCTCACACTAATTACACAGTTTCTGTCTCTTGTAGTGGGGATGTTTGTGAGATGATGTTCTCTCTCTCTGAAAGGCTTGGTGAAGCTCGCAACAGAGGTGAGTTAAACAGAGAATTTCAGCACAAGAAGTATATTCTGCATCAGTGTTTGGGGTTGAGCAATGTCACAGAACAAAACACAATCTTGTTTGCAACATATAGGATCTCATAGGGTAGTCTGATTGATTGACTTTTTTTCCTACTGTTCGGTGTTTTTTGAGATCCACACATGGGAGGTATACCTCACATGAAATACTATCCGACATACAGGGTGGGGAGGGTTGGTAAAATACACTTGACCAGATCTCCAAATGCCACTCAGAACAGATCCAGAGTACTGAAGAAGAAATGGCAGATACAAGGCTGCTGGTCAAAATTCAGTAGGTTACTTCTGATGGTGGGGATTTCTGCCTGCCTCTGGTAGCCATATGCCTAAGGCCATATGGGCAGCCTGTGTCAGGTGCATCATCAAACCGAATCCAGCTGACAATGTCTTATCACTTGTAGACTTTGCGCATCCTTCAAACTCACTTCCTGGTCACCCCATGTATCCTGGTATTGATGCAGAATCACGGGAGGGGTTTGCAGGACTGCAGAAGACTATACCGTCCTAGGGGTCCTTTCTAGCCTCAGTGTTCACAGATCAGCTGAACTGCTACGTTTACCATCGTCAAAGCTATTTCCCACCAGAGAGCAGATAGGTCAAGTGCCTGGGCATGAAACCTTTCAGAGCATACTAGTCTGGGTTTTGCTTGTCTGGCATCATCACTGCTTTCTTCTCAGGAGCCAGAACGCCATACAGTGTAGAACAGACAATCCTGTCTTTCATCCTACTTACTGCTTTCCTGTACTTAACAAAACCTATTGCTCTGGTCCCCTGCATCCTACCCTTTGAGGATCCTGATACAGCTTGTGTGTGGAAGGACAGCACCATCCCAGTTTACAGATGACAGAAGAGGTGAAATGGTTCTTCTTAGAGTGACACAGAAAGAACCTGTATTAGAACTGCAGAGAGAGATGAATCAGAGTAACCTGATCACAGGATGTGCTGGGTCGCACACAGCACAAGAACGACCACTGTGTATTCCCTAACTTAAAATCTAACCCATACCCAGTTCACAGTTAGAGCAAACACCAGTGAATTCTTAAAAACAAGACAAAAAAAATGCCATAAGTATCCACAATCAAGCATTAGAAGCCCAGAGAATTCACAGCTAGAGTTGTGTTCAGAAGCAGCCTCTGATAAGGCCTGGAAATGCAGGGCAGAGACATTCCAGCATGTGTTAGTTCTGCCTTCCTGCAGGTCAGTGTAATTAGAGCTGCAGCTGTCCCCACTGAAGGGAGGAGGAGCACTAGCACTTTTCCCCTCCTGTCACCTAAGAAGGGTACAACAGAATGGTTGGTATTTTTTCAAATCCAAAGGGTACATGACACACTAGCAATTTAATACTAACAGAAAGCCCAGAGCTCTTGCCTTTGTGGGGCTGTTCCTCAAAAGATATCACTGTGTCTTTAAGAGAAACCTGGCCAAAAGGCTGTGGAGGGCGGGAGTGAAGCAACTTCTGAAGACCTGACCCAGGGCCAGGAGCCTGCAGCAGGAGCCTGCAACGGGAAACATCTGCGCGCTTTGACAGAGGGAGCTGGGGCCCAGGTATGGCCACCCTGCAGAGGAGCAGAAGCACTGGGGGCAGGGTCACCCAGCACCAGGTTACCAGCACCACCTAAGGGCATTTTCTGGCTCTGAAAGGTACCACAGCATAGGCTGTGACATAGTATCACTGGTATCTGTGATCTCCTCCATTATGTGGCCTCAACAGGTCTATGTCACTAACTGGAAAAAGAAAATTACCTGTTGCCAGGAGAGTATGAGCCATCACTGGCTCATTCTTCCAAGCCACTGATGTGGTGGCTTGGGGCTAATGGGAGCTTGTCCCAGAGATCCAACAGCAGTGCAGTAAGGATGCCTCTGCAGCCCTAGCCAGGCTTTACCGTGCTTGAACTGTGTTCCCCCAGGCTCACTCTACAGTCTGAGTTGGATCACTCCATTTCTCTTCCCAGCTATCAAGCTGCAGCCTGCATAAGAACAGGGTGCCTTTAGGTGTTGGTCCTGGACACTCAAGTCCCACCCTCAAGCAGCCTCTGTGCTGTGTATTTCTTGAGCCACACAGCACTGAGTCATTGATGCAGCAGTCCTGATCTTGTAGCACCATTCAGCATCACCTGTGTTACAGGCATTACTGCACCTCCCAAGCTCTGCTTGCTGTTTCTCCAGTATGGATCTCTTCTTACTCTGCAGTCAGTCATTGTGTCCATGGCCAGGAGGGGCTGTTGCCTTCTAATGTGGCTAGAGGGCACTGTGCCTAGCCAATCCTTCCTTTCCTGATTGAGCACATATAACCTTGCAGGGAGGGAAAATAGAGCATTGGCACTGCAGTGCCCAGAACGTTCACTCCTGAGAAAGCAGGGCCACACAGATGAGCCAGGCAACAGAAGCCCTACCATAAGGGAAATACAGGGGGAAGAGATAAAGGAAGAACAGTGTTTTGTCTTGCCAAAGATGCAAACCTATATCAGCTTCAGGAAGGAGATTTACAGTCATAGCTGTAAGGAGTGACAGCCTTCAGCTAAGTGTAAGGATGAAGGTGAATTTCCTGACTTAATACAAGACCAAAGGGACCCTTTTCAGTAACCTGCCCTCTACATCCCCAGCTTAGCCCATGTCTGTCTTATTCTAACTAGGAAGACAATGACTTGAAGGATGGAGTGGAGCTGCTACTGGAGATGTTCCCTGCCTGTACCATGGGCCAGGCAGAGAAGGCACTGTCCATGGCCTTGGGTAACTTGGAGGAGGCAGTGCAGTTAATTGTGGAGGAGAAGGTGGAAATTGGCACAGCAGGCATGAGCACAAAGGTATCGTACACTGAAGTAGGTGACACTAGGCCAAAAAGCAGTGCAGTGCTCAGATACATATGGATATACCAGCTGTCTACTGCAAGCTGAAATTTTTGATTGTGGGAACTTTGCCCACTTCCAGCAATGAGCTAGGCAGACCCCCCCAAACCACCACCCCTTCTCCCTCTTCTGGCTCTCTGGAGGACAGGCTATGCCTGCAGCCAAGCCAGCACCTCAGAGAAGCTGTGTCTGGCATCCCCCTTCCCACATGGGTTGGCAATGCTACATCAGCAACTGGAGTCAGCTAAGCTAGCAGGGGGAGCTGTACACCCCAACTGTTTTGCTACTAACACACCTGTTTTGTCTCCTCCCAGGAATGGGCACGGCCCCGCAGAACACCCAATCATGAGGAACTAAAACAGGTTATCTTGCAGAAGTAAGTACCAAATGCAAGGATTCCCATATAGCCTTATTCTGTTTGCAATAAAGCAGGTCATGGCAGATGACCAAGGTCAGAATGACAGTGTCATCTGTAAAGAGCGTGGGCTGCATGATGCTTGGAAAAGATATTATGATGCCAATTTGGGTGTAGCTGAAACACATCTGAGTGTAAGTATAATCAGTGGGTGGGAAAACAAGTTTGGATTTTCCTGCTTCTTTTAGAGCTCTGAAATACAAGTAAGTTACCTTCATCAGCTGGAGCACAGCAACTGGCTGGTTGTGAGACTTCAAACTGCTACAAATATATAGTAAGACACAGTATTGTCAGCTGAGGTCCCAGTTAGAGATTCAAGGCACAAACATCATGCTGCAGCTCAGGTACACATGGTGATTTGTGGAACTACAGCAGCTCATTCATATCTCAGTCCTTGGAGATAGTCCAAAGAAGGCTAAAGATTTCTTTAAGGGACTGTCTGTACAGCAACACTGGGAAGATTAAATCTCAGTTACTGCAGGTGTGCATTGGGTGTTTTTAAAGAATCCTCTCAGAAATCCCCTGTAGACTTCTTGGGAATGAAGATGGCTTTAGATTGGTTTAGCTTTATTCACTTCCAAAAGCACTTTAATTTTCAGAAGGAGAACACATACTGTGGTTTAATCAATCCACTTTAAGGTATCAGCTTTCCTGAGTGTTCTCCTGTGGGCATGCAGACTCCACATGTCTATCCAGCCATGTCTTTTCCACCACTTTACATCCTCCCCAGTGACAGAAAAACAGCTGATGGTCTAGGGAAGATAAAACAAGGCAGAATGTCATCCAGACTGAATTAATAGTCCCTGTCCTTGCCTGTGTTATGTGCAGGCTTGCTTCAAAGGAGCATATAAGGAAATAAAAAGCACCACCTGCCAGCAGTGTTTCTGGGAACTTCACTTTAATGACATTTTGGCAACATCCTGTGCTTCAAACATCACTCAAGCACAGGTACAGAGAGCAGATCACCATAGTTGACTATATACAGGAGCAACTATATTAATTACTGAGGGAAAAGTCACAGTCAGCTGCACTGTCCCCCTATTGAACCAGCTCCAAAGTCTCAAGAGCAGTAACCCAGCAGTACAGCAAGCAAATATTTGGGCCCTGGTATGTCAGTCACATAGGGAATGAGGTGATACTTTTATGAAGTTGCTTCCAGCTCAAACCCGCTTCCTACTCAAGTAGTACACGGAGCTTTAAAGGCACACCATCTCCTCAGGGCAGAAGCAGCCAGCTCAGCCCTGTGCAGTGTGGATCTTACTTTTGTCTCCTTCAGCTGCCATCACTCAGGCTGAAAAGGAGCAAGTCTGCCTAAATACCAGACTAGACTTTTCTTCATTCAACAAGGGCTGCCTTCATTGTCTCAGCAGCCTGAGTTTTGATATTGTTCACAAACGTCCATGGATGCTACTCCAGGAGAATCCTTCTGGATTCTTACTAGAAGGATGGCACACTTCTTTCCTACAAAGGGACGAAACTTCTGTTTCACACAGAGGGAAACCTTAAGTGCTCCTAGCTGCAGTCTAGGCAAGTAGTACACATTGCACAGCCACAAACCAGCCAGAGAAGACATAGGCTCTGAGCAGCTCTAGGCAACACGTCGTAGAATTTGCTAAACTTACTGTGTTTCAGATACATGATGGTGGATAGCGCAGAAGATCAGAAAACACATCGGCCAGCTCCACCAAAAGAGGTGAGAAGAGCAGACCTAGCTCACCAGCTCTTTGAAAGTCCTTTGGCTATAATGTCTAAAAAGCTGACTGCAAGCCCAAAAAGAAGATGGGCAGTCGCAAGGAAGGAACATTCACAGGACCACTAGTCAGCAAAGAGGAAAAATGAGTTTAGCTAAGGGGTGCTGCAAGGTCTGGCTGAACTTAACCACTCCTGACTAGCATGGCTCCTGCCTCCACCCCACCAGACAGCTTCCCTCCCATTTTTGACTTGGGCTCCCAGCACACGTGATGGGTAACTCAGTCCATCCCAGTCTGGCTGGCCACCCCAGGCATGCCCTGCTTGTGCTTGGCCCTTCCCTTTCCCCAGCAGTATGACAGTCCACTTAGTGTCAATGTCTTTCTTCTGCAGGCTCCCAAGAAGCTGATCCGCTATATTGATAACCAAGTGGTGAGTACAAAGGGAGAGAGGTACAAAGACATAAAGAAGCCAGAGAGCGAGGAGATGAAGAGGACTTACATCAGCCTCAAACCAGCCAGGAAGTACAAGTTCCACTGACAGCCAGTCTCTCCTGCTCTTCAGCCTCTGCCTCACTGGCTTGGGCATGGAAGGATGGACACGTGGCACTAGCGACGAGAAGGGACTCTTCTACCCTCCACTAATTGGAACTAACCTGGGAGCCAGGACACTGCTTTCAGCTTCTCCAACTAACCCAGATGACAAGGAGGGGCCTTCTCTCTGTGCGTAGCTGTCCCACCACCCTAGGGCACAGGGCAACAGCTGTCCAGGTCATGGGTTTTCTCCTTTACTCCTTGCATGGGACATTTTTAGATCTAAGATATGGCTTGTGCTTTTGCAACAAGCTTCTTACAAGTCTGTATGCACTGTTGTTTTAAAATGAGTGCTAGTGTTTAATAAAGATCATGTGAGTTGGTGTGTAGTTCAGCTGGAGAGTGCATGTGCTTTACAGACACTGCCTTCAACGCTTCCTGGGCCAAGGAGAGGAGCAGGGTTGCCCTCTCTTATCTTAACCACTGTCTTCATCATGCTCTCCACGAGAGGCAGCTGCTGTTTGGTTAAGCACCTAGTGGCTACAAGGGTGGAGGTTGGATTTTAGACCAGAGCTAGGCCACTCTTGCCAACACAGCTTGCATAAACTGCAGTTGAAAATACAGCCAGGGCCCCTGCCATTTCTCTCACCACTGTTGAGTGCAAAAGCCACAGCCTTGTGACATGGAGCAGGATGGAGTTTCAGAAGGCCTGGGCACTAACCAAAGTATAAATCAGAATCTAGAAGAAATGAGCAGCAACTATCAACTGCTTTCAGTGACAGCATAGCTAGATTTGGTGTATTTCCTCTAGTGAAACTGCAGCAGGAGCCCATTGCCCCAGAGTACCAGAGAACAACTCCATTGCACTGGCCTGAAGCAGTGCCCAGGGGCAAGCAGCTAGGCCTAGACGGACACATGCTGCCTGAGCTGGGCCCCTGCCAGCCCTTTCATGCCAGCTAGCCAGTTGCTGCCGCCTGGAGCTGTGCTCACACTGCCCCCTCTCCCCGAGCTCAGAGGGGCCTGCCCTCTCCAAGAGGAGGACTGGCAGCTTCTCTCCTTTCTGCTCCAGCTAGCTAAGTTTGTTCCCAACAGTTCTTCAGGCATGCCCTGCACACCCACCTTAAGGGACAGTACTCCACAGTCCCCATCAAACACTCTCCTGCTCCTTGGACAGCTGCCACTTAAGTTTTAAAATAGAACAAATAATAAGTCCTATCTACTGGCTGGCCTGGCCAAGGCCTGTTCAGCACCATGGTGTTCCTGCAAGTCACTCGCTCTCTGCATGCTATTGCAGAGGGAGTTACTTCCCCAGGAGACACCATCAGAGCACACTCGTGAACACCCAGAGAGAAGAGTGAGCCCCACGCAGGCCAGCCTCACCAATGGGACGACCTCTCTCCGCGTGCCTCAGCAGCAACCGGTTCTGGCATCCTCCTGGGATCCCAGTATCGTATCCACCCCCTCCCCTCCCCACCCCCAGCAGCAGCAGTTCTAGATCTGGAGGTTAATGAAAGGGGCAAAGCCAACCACGTCCTGCAGGAGAACAAGGGCCCTCTGCAGCGGAGGCTCCACATCCAGCTCTACTCCGCGGCCTCGGAGGATGCTCAGGCTGGATTCAGCCACATTGTGGCAGTGCTTCACCTTGAGCGAGCGCAGCTTGGGACAGTACTCAGCCAGGACCCTGCCAAGAAAGAGAGCACACGCAAGTTGTAAGCCAGGACTCCTGAGCACACAATTCACCCTCTTCTCCACTCCCAGCAGGTCAGCGCGTGCACACACACGCAGCCCCTGTACTTTGGGAGCAGCAACATGACAGCTCCAGAGAGAAACTCAAGGGACGTGGTCAGACCAAGTCAGCTGTGTCCCACATCTACATTCTATGGCATCCCAGGGAATTTGCTGCCAGTAGCAAACCCTCCTTCTCCTGAAAGGCCTGCCAGCAGCTTCTCCCCAAAACGCAGCTTTCTGCTTCCAGCATAAGGAAATTCAACTCTTCTTTCTCTATGCCTCCTCTTCCTCACTCCTGCCATCCTCACCCCAGCTTCCCACATTGCCCAGTACCTGATGGAGTCATTTTTGACTCGCAGACAGCCTGTGAGGTCCAGGTGCTCCAGTTCAGGGCAGCACTTAGCAATCTCCTCCACTGCCACATCACCCACATTGGCATTGACAGCCAGTGAGACAGACTTAAGCTTGCCACACTTCTGCACCAGATAGCAGATGGCTTCATCCTTCAGCTGGCGACAGGCCGTCAGGTCCACGGCCTCAAGCACCTTGCAGTGGTCAGCCAGGCTGCGCAGGGACAGGCTGTCCACCCACTCACAGTGAGCCAGGGAGAGCT
This sequence comes from Rhea pennata, assembly GCF_028389875.1. Classification (NCBI taxonomy): domain Eukaryota; kingdom Metazoa; phylum Chordata; class Aves; order Rheiformes; family Rheidae; genus Rhea; species Rhea pennata. The sequence continues at coordinate 22,156,112 of NC_084669.1, forward strand.
GGCGCAGATTGGGGCAGCTCAGCGAGATGGCCACCAGCGCATGGCGGCTGAGCTGGGCACAGCCCTTCAGCTGGATCTGCTGCAGGTGGTGGTTCTGCCCGATGACCGGGAGCAGCTCCCGGTCCGTCAGCCAGTCAGAGCAGTTCTGGAGCGCCAGCTGATGCAATACTTCGTTGTCCTTCAGCAGGTTAACGAAAGCAGCTCTAGGAATGGCAGGTCCAATCTGCACAGAGAACCCAGGAAGAATGAGGCACTCACCACGGTCTCAAATCAGCTTGGCTCAGCCTGGCCCTCACCCAGAGGCTCTTCCCACTCCTGTCTTCCACTGTGGCACAGAGGTGACCACAGCCACCCTCCCCTAGTCCCAGGGCAAACCCTGCCTTAAGGCTTCCCTCCCAACAACATCTCGTGACCAGGCTTCTACCACTGCCCTCAGAGAGCCAAAAAGTGGTCTCTCCCCTAGCCCACTCATCACTACTGAGTTTATACACCCATGCTGAGCTCCATGTCTCTGCTCTCCGTAAACTCTTTGCCAGACCACTCTTGTCCCCTCACAGAACAGCAGCCACTCCTGCATCTCCAAGGCCCATCCAGTCTCTCCGAGGGCTTGTACAAGCTTCCCCTCAAGACAGGGCACAGCATTATCTCCTAGCAGACCCACACCAGTGCACACTCCAGGTGAGATCTATCAGGCTTGCCACTCTGGAGCTGGCTGTGCTTTTGCAAGCCACTGCCCTGGAATGGCCTGGGTGGAGCTCCAGGCACACTGCTCCCCAAAGCTTCCTGCTAAAGACAGTCACATTGCTGGGCCCTGAATCACCACCTCTCTCCCTTGAGCCCATCTGTTCAGGCCAACAAGTGAGCCATTAACTCAAGCTCCTGAGCAGAAACCAGCATCCTTGCCAGGGGTTTCTACCTCCCACATGGCCACATGCTCCCATGTTAGCCCCAGAGCAGTGGCACATCTGAGTCTCCCCCAGCCTCGGAGCCATCCTATACCTTGCTGGAGTCAAAGCAGTGCATGTTGGCCAGATACAGCTGGATGAGAGACTGGAATGACCTGCTGACCCTCTGCAGGCTCAGGAGCTGCTGCAGTGGCAGGTGGCAGAGGATATGTGGAACCAGAATGTCTTCCCAGGGCAGATCCAGGAGGCATCCTCTGGAAGGGGTCAAACTCATCATCAGTTGCCAGGGAGCCAGGCTGTGGTGAAAGCCAGGCTAAATCACCTCACATCTACTGCCAGGCACCTCTAGGACAAACAGCCAGAAAGAAACTCAGCAGCCTCTCCCACAGCCAGCCCAAAGGGGGAAATCCCCACGGCTCGCCACCAGCAGGGCACGCTCCCGCCGCGCTCCCCGCCTCCTCCCCGGCCTGGGACGCTCGCTGCCCAGGCACGAGCCCGCGCACCGGCGCCGCCCTCCCGGAGGGCTCAGCCGCGGCTCCCCTCCGCTGGGGAAGGCGCTCCCGCCCCCCAGCCGCCGCCGCCGCGCCGCAGCTCTCCCCTCCCCGCGGCCGGGACCGGGCCAGGCAGCGCTCCAGCGCCCGCACCGCTCCACCGCCGGGAGCGGGGCCGCCGGCCGAGGAGCCCCGCGGGTCGCGGCAGCGCGGAGCTCCCGGGCCCGCCGCCACGAGCGGCCCCGGCACCCGGGCTGCGCCGCGCAGGGCCAGGCGCGCCCCGCGCTCGCGGCCAGCCCGCGGGCTCCGCGCGGCCCCGCCCGGCCCCGGCCCCGGCCCCGGCCCCGGCCCCGGCCCCGGCCCCGGCCCCGCCGCCCCGGTACCTGCCGCCCCGCCGGGGCTCCGCGGGCGGCTCCATGCGCGCCGCCACCGACGTCACCGCCGGCGGCCGGAAGTGAGCGCGCGCCCTGGCGGGGCGGGGCCTGCGGGGCGCCGGGGGCGGGGCCTGCGGGGCGGGGGCGGGGCCCGGCGGGGGCGTTCGCCCGCGCGCGAGCGGCCGGCCCGCCTCGGGAGAGGGGAGTGCAGAGCCTCGGCGCCTTTCGGGCTGGGACACCGCACGGGTGCGGCGAGCGGCGAGCGGCTCGCAGCTGCGGAGGGGGCCGAGCGGAGCGCTGGGCAATGCCCGCGCGGCCCCTCACTGCGAGGGTCGTTACGGCGGCTGCAGTTGTGTCCGTGCTCTGCAGCCCGAACAGCTGCAGACCGACCCGGCAGGCAGCGCAGCGCAGCGCAGCGCAGCCCCTTCCTTGCAGGGGCGGCCCCGAGGGCCCTGCGCGGAGGGTGCGATCCACAACGGCATGCAAGCTGTGCGCAGCGCCGGGCGGGCACGCTCGCCCGCCGGCCCGCACACACCTCCGTGTGCGGCGCAGACGCATGTGCACACACACCCCGCGGCTACGCCAGTGCCCCACTGACACCTTCGTCCTGCTCCCCGCCTGGCGCCAGCCCCCCAGCTGCCCGCTGTCGCCCCAGCTCTCCCGCATCCCCGTGCGCACCCAGCCGCCCCGCTGCGCGGCGGCCCCCGGCGCACGCGGTACCCCCGCCTCCCCCCTCCCCCGCCCCGCCAGCGCGCATGCGCGCTGCGGCCGGAGCGGTCTCGCGCATGCGCGCTGCGGCCGGAGCGGTCCCGCGCACGCGCGCTGCGGCCGGAGCTGTCCGTTCAGCACCGCGCGGAGCCGCCGACGGCGCCGCCCGGCCCGGCGCGGCCGCCCCTGCCCGCCGCCCGCGGGAACTCCCGGGCCCCGGGGGCTCCGGGCGCGGCTCCCTTCCGCGGTGCTCTCCCCCCTGCCCGGGGCCGCTGCTGCGAGGCGGAACAAGGCCGAGCCCGCGCGGCGGGGCCGGCAGCGCAGGCGGACGCGGGGTCCCTCCCGCCTCCCTCCTCCCCCGAGGCGGCTGCCGGCCTGCGGGGCAGCCCCAAGGCCTCTGCGTAGGTAGATCGCGCTGACGCACAGACACACCACGCACTTCGGCCCTGGGCCGCGGAGCCGGCCCTGCGTGGACCGCCCTGGCCCGGATCTGAGCTTCTCCACCTTGTGCAGTACAGACAGCATCAAGCTACTGATTGCTGTTAGCAACAGGCACTGCAGAAAACATTCACCTGGCAAAGAGCAGGGAGTGCATGCAGTGGGCAAATCCCAGCTGTGATCATTTCAATACCTTCAGGAAGGCTGTTGGTTGAGTGTCCTTCCTGCTTGTCTAGAAGACCTAAAAGTTTTCTGCTCAGGCTACTTCAAAGCTACCTGGATTTTTTTTTCCAAGCTAACTGAAGCCTCACCCCCCCCCTTCTTATCACATCATGGACAATGGCACAATCTGTCCCACCCCAGGAAACCAGTGTCACATCTGCTTCACTCCCTGCCAGGGGAGGGGTGATCTGAAGAAAGGTCGTCTTCCTCAGACCAGTGTCTGTCCTCTGGGGATAGCCACTATAGTACCTGTCTGTCTCCAGGCAAGTGGTACTGCCCCCCCCCACACAGACTTCAGAGGTCTCAGTGCCTCCCTAAGTTAGCACAGTGCTCATCTCCTTTATGCAGGGAAAATTAAGGGCAGGATTCTTGATTTTCTAGAGGAGCTAAGAATACCCCCAGCTGTAGCCTTACCTGCTGGCTCCTGAAAGCCCTGTGACATAGAAAGCCTCCTCACACTGGTGGTTGATCCTGTTTCTAGATGGAGAATTTGATTTTGCCCTCAGAAGGTTTCAGCCCTGTGGTGCCCCTGCTTTTGGCATTCTGCTAACAGAAGTGTAGTATTTGGTAGGGAGTCCCCTAGCCTTGCACCTGCAGGTGAATGACTGTAGCTGGAGTTGGCTATGGAGAGTCTGTTCAAATAGACATCTTGGTCTAGACAGAACAGGAGGGAGCACCAGGGAGTGCAATGCTCATTTACATCTGCCTTTACAGCAAGCTTTCAGTGCCAGAGAAGACCTGGCTGGGAGCTCCGGGCTTAAGTCCTTGCTCAGCAGAGCAGTATTGTGGGTTGCTTGTTATCCTTCCTAAGCAATACATGTGTTGCACTGGCAAGTGAGGCCTGCTCTGCTCCTACAACCACCTGTGTTTGTTTTTCAGCTTATCTGATCCAGCTGGGGAGTGCCTGAGTCACTTCCCCAGGGCTTACTGGAAGCAGGGCTATAAGGAGAGCCAATACTCAGCCCAGACAAGCTTTGGGTACCACAAGGAGGTTGAGAGGTACTGTTATAATACTGGTAAAAGTGATGTCTTTCTGATCTTTTTTGCATTCTAACCTTTCCCTGAATGGGAGGTGAAGGCTCCTTCCTGGGCTTAAAGCCTAGGGCCAAGGCAGAGTATCTAGAGCAGATTAGCATAGAGCCATCTCCATACAGTTGCTCTGGGGACCATTGAGGAACCACATTTACTCCAGCTCACTTCAGCCTGCTTGCACAGAGAGGCTGAAGGCACTGTGCCAGGGCCTTCTCAAGCAGTATCAGCTTTTTTTTCCTTCTTCTTCTTCCAGGTGCAGCTCAGAAGATCAACGTCATCCTGGGAATCTTCTGGATCCTGCATCCTAAAGTTAGGTTTCCTAGCATGAGGCTGCAGAGGTGCTACAGGATGCTTGCTCCAACCAACCTCTTTAGCCCCAGAGCTTGTCTCAGCACTCAGGGGACTGCAGATGAAGGAGTTGAAGAAAAAAGTAAATAGGTCAGCAGCTCCCTAAGGGTCAAGGGTAGTAACACAGCCAGGAGGGCAAGGGTCTCACCAGCCAGGGCCCATTCACACATTACCTCAGCAAGCAGAGCAGGTCTGGAGGTGGCAGCTAGGGTCAGCCAAGGGCCCAGGTCATCAGAAAAGTTCGTGCTGATGAGGCAGTTCTGAGGACAAGCTATGGACGCAAGTCAGTCCTGGTAAGAGTAACCAGTCACAGCTAGAAATCAACAGGCAGGTCCATAGTGATGAGGCAGAACCAAGGCCAGAACATCAGCCCATAGGTCCAGCTCAACAGCTGTAGATCAGTCATGCAGATGTCCAGGTAGAGGTATAAACTATGGTTAAGCTGGAAACCAGCACCTCTACAGCATGGCTTATGGAGGGAGTGAATGTCTCAGGCGGGCCTTAAATAGAGCTAACGGGCAGAGGGTGGGCTTGGAAGCCCCAGGTGAGACTGATCAGAGCCATTAAGGCCTATTAATGCCCTCAGGGCCTTGACAAGCTGCTCATCTGCAAGGGAGGTGGTAGGTTTGATCTGCAGCTTCTTGTATCAGTAGCTTCTGATATACTTGTGCTGCATGCTGGGAGTCATGGACAGTTTCCAGCTGTGAAATAGTCAGGCTCTTCTCTCTCTCATACTCAGGGTATCTCCACATGCATGAAGAGCATCATATCTTGCTACTGTGCTGTGAGTGGATATGCTGAGACATAGCTTGATGTTGCCAAGATGTCCAGCAGGCCTAGCAACTAAGGGCCGTGCCAACGGTAAGTGTCCCAAACCAGTGTCTTCCTTGTGTTCATGTGTGTGAAGGTCCCCTATAAATAGGGTAACTGTGGAACAGCTGTGCAGCACCCTAGCACACAGTCTGGATGGTGTCACTCTCTGTAACTTAGCAGTGAAGGAACAAGTGGAAGAAGACAAGTTCAAGGGATCTGATTTTGCCCCTGCTCTGCCATCTCAGTGAAGAATTGCAGCAGGACTCAGCCTAGTTGGCAATGTCTCTTTGCCTAATGGGAATGCACATCTTTCTTGGATGGTATTTGTAAATCTACTTTTTAAGGTCCAGCCAGATGTACATCTTCAGTCAAGCCCTAATGCTTCAAGCTGGTCTGCCAAGACAGCATTGGCCCTGATGTCAGAGAGGTCCCTCCAGACCAGGGGAATTCACCTTGCCAGTTGGCTAAGATGAGGGCAGAGCCTGAACTAAAAACTTCCTGCTACAACCTTGGCTAAGCACCAACTTCAGAGATTTCAAAGAGGATGTGGAAAAGATCATCACAAGTGCTCCTGTAAAACCAAGCAATTATATTAATTTATTTTCCAAAAGGAAATAAGAGGGGCTGTGGTTTTGCTTATGTGTAAGTTTACTGGTGTCTAAGTGCTATGAATTCAGCAGTGAGCCTGGTGGAGATAGTAAATGAGAGACAGGAAATGGAGCTGACAAGCATTAGGTGAACCCAGCTAGCCTGGTTTCAGCACGTATCCTGGTGACTCCTTGGTACAATGTGTGCTGTGTGTTAATCAGAAAGCCCCAGCTCCTGGAGTTTGGGGATTAACAGACTTAATTTTTAACAAGAAAAATAAATTGATAGCTATTCAGGTTGCAGGAACAAATGGAAAACGTGGTCCTAATGAATCCAGAAGCCCTGCAAAGCAGTTGATAAATAGACTGATCCTTAGATGTCTGCTGCTATAGGTGGTTTCCATATAGCTATATAACCTATAGCTACAGTGGATGCTTTTTGCATTATTTTGATATCTGGGCTTGGTAATACAGTTTATTGACTGTACTGGCATGTTCAGTGGTCTGAGGTGAGCATACCACTAAGGAGAGGCAATCTCTGCCATGAAGGGTGTGCCAGCTAGTTCAGATACAGGCACTCAGGTGGACACATGTGAGAGAGATTTCCAGATCAGGGGGGTGCCCTTTACAAGAGGAATAAGGTGGTGCTGGAGGTACTTCACTTTCAAGGGTAAATTGCTCATGTGCATGAGACACCTTCGTGTCACTTCTGGTCTGTTCCCATCATTAGATGCAGTTTTGGGTGAAGAGCAGCTGAAGCTTCCTGTTCCAAGAAGCAGTGCTAGGCTATGAGACTAGTGGTGGATGCAGAATGGGTGGGGAAGTGTATGGCACAGGGTTGAGCATGGATGCCTTCAATGAGCACGCGACATTGCTGAGTCCAGTGGCTCTCCTGCTATCCCAGTGACCACTGATACTCTGGGAGGGAAAGGAGGCCTCCTGCGTCAAGTCTTGAGCTGATCTGCAGCGATGAGTGACCAAGCTGAGCCCTCAGGGGGAGGGCACAGATTAGCTCACAACTGCTGCTGCAGCTTTCTTGCATCTTCCTTGGAAACATATGGTGTCAGCAGCCTGGCCTCAGTCGGCCTTGGGTCTGATCCTGCTGGTACCTTCATCTTTATAAATGTCCTGTCAAAAGGAGAGGAGATTTCAGCTAGCTTCACTAAGGTGGGGCAGAGCTAGCACCTAACTGTTCCTTTGAAGGATCTAGAGGAGCAGTCTGGATTTGACCTCATGCTTTGGGGATTGGGGTGAGATTTAGGAGTTTTGATGCCTGGCTAATAATCATTAGAAGAGATGATTTAGAGCCAGGAATCCAGGGTTCTGTTCCCAGAGGTGCTCCTGATTTGCTGACTGATAGTAGGCAAGCTACTTTTTGCCTTCACTTTTTTTTTTTTTTTTTTTTTTTTTGCCTTGATTTGCTTTGAGAACCCACTTATTTTCCTGTCGGAGATATATTGAGAGGCTGCTTTGATTTTTCTCAAGCCTGCTGGGGTCCCCAGAGGGGACTCTGAGTTGTGGGAGGGCACAATTTATTGTTGGGAGATTGGTGCAGTGCCAGGCTAAACCTAACCCCCACCCTGAGACCTATTGCAGAGCATAATGACTTGGCACCTTGCTGACTAAATACCTTTAGCCTTGCAGTTACGTTGGGAGTATTTCCTTTACAGTTTTCTGTCATTCTCAATGGGATAAGAGGCAAGGTCTTTTCAAAGACAGCAGTAGCTCTGCAGTATTCACTCTTTAAGACATGCAGGACCCCAGAAGATCAGGTAAAATCTCTCAGCACTGTCTTTGCTCAGTCTCTTACTGGGATCTGTCAAAGGATTTGGATCCATTTTCTCTCTGACTGCAGAATAAGTCCAAACCACTCTCCATTGCTCTATGGGATGGAGCAGATCATAGTCAGACTTCTGGTTGCACGGGAGAGAAAGATGTTGAGCTTAGAGGGACAAAACTCTGCCCTCAGTGAGCCCTGAGGTTGCTTTAGTGCCCTCACTACCACCAGGAGCCACTCTTTAGCTGGTGAAACAGGAACCCATCCCTTCTTCTGCCCAGCTCTTCCCTGCAGATGCCACCTTACCCTTCTCCTTACTGAGAAGTGCATGAGAAGTGAATCTGAGTACACAGCGTTTAAAAAAAAAAAAAAAAAAAAAAAAAGTAAAGCTTTGTGTAAAATGACAAAACTGTTCAAGTCAGAGTTGGAAGAGGCATGTGCACGAGGGACTCCTTCCTACTTGCCAATGCAGGGCTCTTCTAGCAGGATCCCCTGAGGTACCCACTGCTCTGCCTCTCCCAAGCTTTCAGCAAATCCTTTGCATGTGGCTCCACTTATCTCCAAGTTGGTAGGTTTTGCCCAATGCCTGGACTAGATTCACAGTTTCCTTACTGTACTTGTAATTATGGCTCCTTAACTAACCCTTCAAAGTTTCCACACCTTTTAGACAATTCTGGTATGATCACATCTCCTTGAGTTGGATCAGGCCATGTGCCTGGAGCTTGCTGTCCCTTTTCTACGTAAGACGCTGCCTGCAGCCTTTCGTTCATTGCTCTTACTCACACTCATCTGCTTGCTGATTTCATCCTGACAGAGCTAGGCATGCCTGTCCATTCTGAGCAGGAGACTCCAAGGGGAGATGTGTCAGAGAGAGAACTCTGCTCATGACCTGCCACATCTGTCACTTGCCCTACAGGAATACCAGCAATCAGGGCTATCTTGTGCAGCACAACATAATTACAGTCATAAACATAACAAAAGGAGGAGTTTGGAATCAAAATGTATAAGATCAGCAAAGAGTGTGAGGAGACTGCGTATGAGATGTCTTGTCCAAGACCACCAGGTCTTGATAGAGAGCCCTGGTCCCTGATTGCTCATGTGAGCTCCCAGCTGTGTTGCCCTGACACACAGTCTGTGATGTCTCCATCCTCCAAACAGAGATACTGCTCTTACCCAAGAAGAATGAGGGAGTTGCATCAAAACCCATCTCTGGGCACTGGGAGTTAGGAGTCCAGCTCTGCCAAGGACATCCTGAACTAATGGACTTGCCTTTTGCCAAGCAAACAGCAGGGAATCCAACCTAAATCTTCCCTAGGGCCACCCTGGTGTGAGGAAGCGCTGGGCTCTCCGGGATGGGGAGAGCAATTGTTGATTTAGGTAGGACCACTGCTCTCCCTGTGCTGTCCCCTTCCAGCTCTATTCCAGCTTCACATCATACAGCAGCTGCAGAGCAGGGCTGCACAGTGAGTTAGTAAGTCCCTAGAAAGTTTATTTTCCTTTGCAAATGTGCAGGGGTTATAAAGCCCAGCCAGCTTCAGGAGGACTCCCAGTGTCTGCCCAGGACCCTGGGTGTCTAGGAAAGGAGCTCAGAGAGAAGCACTGAATCCCGTGCTGCTCACCGGCCAGTTGCGTGACATTGGGTGAATCACTGAGCAATCCATTTCTTTCCCTCCCTGGATCCTCTCTCCCTGAAGAATAGCCATTAACCTCCCAAGGGATTTCCCTAGCCAAGGCCAGACCCTTTGCTCCTGAAAGTTTGTATTTCTCCCATGTGACCCCTGAAGATGGAGGGAGGGGATCACATACCACCACTGCAGAGACTGGTTGGAGAGCAGTCTTAAAGAACTGCCCCACAGTGTAACCTAGTCCCAGGAGGCTACACTGACAAACCAGTGCTTTGGGTTGTTTTAAGGCAATTTTGTCTCTTTGGAGAGGTGACTCACTGCAGTGAGGTGGGTCTGATGAGCAGCCTGCTGGCACACCAGGAAGCTTTATCCCTCCTCAAATACGAAACCCACTAACCGGAAATCTTCTCCTGAGTGCATTCCCTCAAGACTGCCTTTTCCTTGAGCATCTCTTTACCACAAGAGATACTCCTACACAGTTGTTTCTCTGGCTGCTATGCAGCAAGATTATTTTTGGCTCAGAAACTGTGCTGGGCCCTCCCCTTCCGCATCTCCAGGATAATTTTACCACCCTGGCACCTTTGCCCTCATCCTGACTGCGGACACTGCCAGTGCTGGCAAATGTCCTAGCTGAACACACTCACTTGACATTAGCAGTGTATTTGGCCACCCCTGGCTGGGGCTCAGTTCCTCTCCCCTGCCCCTCCAGCAGCCCCTTCTCTCCAGGAGCACAGATTGGGGCTAGTGGGTACAGGGAGCCCTGACCTGGGATGCACCCAGGTAAGGATCCACTCTCTCAGGCTCCTTCCCTCTGATAACATTTCCTGCAGTCTGTGTCCTCTTCCAGAGTGCCTTTCCCCTGAAAGATCCTGCGATGGTCCCACTGGCCTACTCCACACCACGGAAAGGCAAGGGGCACTGGACGGCATGGGTATGGTCTCCTCTGATGCCAGGTCCCTGCAGAAGCCTGAGTTCCGGCAGTGGGGCCGAAGGAACTGTCTCTGTGTGGGTGCTGTGTGGAGTCCCCCTGAGGCAAACTCCTCTGATTTGGAAAGGCGGAGGCTGATCTCAGGCATGCACACAGATAAATCACTGCTCCGAGGTAGAAGAGAGGGACTTTTACAGAGCATGCAATCACCCTGAGCAGGGGGTTGTGGCTGGAATAGCTGTGCAATAACCTTGGGTTTCTCTGGAGATTTGCAAGGGGAAATGGTGGCTCTGGAGTAACCCCGGGACTGATCTCCACTGCTGTCTTTTTGCCCACAGTACATTGTAAAGCAGCATCTGTATAATAGGCTGTCAAGGAAGAGTATTTTCATCATTCATCCTTAACCACCAGCCTGGTGGAATAATAGATAAGTGCATCAACCCATTAAAGACTTGGCTTAAACTGCAGTGGCTTTTTAAATATATAGCTAGGATGTTTGGGTGTTGGCACTGAAGGCAGAAAGGATTAATTGGAGCTGTGTAATTAAGCCTAGGCCACAGGGGAACACACTGGAGGAACATAATCCGTTGCCCTGGAGCCCTCAGCGTGGTGGAAGACGTGGGAGCTCAGCTTGCCTTGCCCTCACTGGGAATCGGAAGAGCTCATCTCCTGCAGGACCTGCTCGCTATTTCCGTAGTGCTTCTAGGTAACTGGGTGAGGAACACCCACTTGCTAGCAGAGTGACTGTCCCCGCTTGCCAGGCTATGCTGCACTCAGGGGCCTAGGCACAGCCCCACTGACTTGGGCAGCAGCGAGTCAGAACACGGCCCTTATGCCCTCTGCAGTACGTAAAGCATCGACTGCTCCGAATGAAAAGGTCCTGAAGTCTGTTCGCATCCAGGAGAGCAGAGTGCAGGTGAGGTGCTGCGTGCAGCCTTCTTGCTTGGTATCACTGCCCTGCGGTGAGGACCACTAGATGGGGCATGAGTGACCTGTGTGGCCAACGACCCTGCACTGCATCAGGGTGTTTGCGACTGGGGGAAGCCAGTGGAGTTGCAGCTGCCGGGAGAAGCTGGCAGGCCGCAGAGCTGGGGTGAGACACTGGCTGTGGAGCAGGAAAGTGGTGTTTGTGTGCGTCCACAAGAACCAGCGGCCAAGGGTCCTGGGGACTGCTTGGTGGCACAGCAAGCACAAGGATGCTGCTGCCCTCACCCTGAGTCCACCGGCTGTCCTGAGGGCAAATGCACCGTCGAAGGCTAAGAAGCTGTGCGCTTCCCCAGGGTGGATCCGGGCTTGGGGACTCCTGGCATTCGCCACCATGCCTGAGTGTCCAGCTGTCCCTCTCTCGAGACCAGTGTGAGCAGTCTATGCATCCCAGGACAGGCCGAGGATCAGCAGCATGTGGAGCTGCCGTGGGGAAAGAGGTCCCTTGTCTACTGCCTTCCCACCCAAATGCTGCCTGGATTTGTACAGCTGCTGGGACAATACACTGTACAAGGACTGTCTCTTCTGAGCAGGAAGTCTATAACTGTGCTACCTAGTGAGACCCAGTCCCTTCTGGGCTCAGAACGGGTGGATACGTTGCTGATCTGTAAAGATAACCAACAAAAATGCCAGCAACAGTTTGAGAGAAAACTGCCAGAAGCTGCCTCTGGGCATGCTTGAGGAACTGGCAGAGACCGCAAGGCTGAAAGGGGCATGGAGGCGGATGGACTGTTATGTAGGACAGATTTGGTACCTGCAGGCAAGGACAGGCTGGGTTGAAGTGCCCAAGGGAAACGTGTAGTGAGAAGAGGGCAGCAAGGGGAGATGATACGACAGCGTGGGGTGCTCCTGGCTCTCTAGCCAAGTGTGTTCAGGGTAAGGACCATGGGGACATGGCACAAAGAGTGGGTGACTTTGTCTGTCTTCTTCTCTGCCATCTGCCAGAAGAATTCTCTGCTCTTCTGGAAGAAGGAGCCTCAGCTGGGGCAGTGGGCAGGGATTTGTGACAGGAGGGCAGGGGGAGCCAGGGCTAATTCCTGGCCTAGCACAGCTCGTGCCAGCGCTGATCAGACCCCCACACATGTGAACGCGTCCCTTGGGAGATACAGGGACAGTGGGAAGGAGAGGGGGACACAGCAAGAAGCAGATGGTGGCAGGGAGAGCAGCAGCTACTGTGGGAGGAAACACAAACGATACAGAAGGAAATGTGCTTTCCACGAATGGCCTGGAGCCCCAGCCAAGGTGGCAGGAGAGGGCTTCCCCGGGGAGCCCCTGCCGCACCATGCGGCGCCAGCGACGGCCAGCCCTGCTCCAGCGGGCTCCTGCCCTTGGGTGGAGGCTGCCTGCAGGCGCTGGGAAGGCGCCGGCCCGCCTTGTCCCGGCGCGGGCACACCAGGAAAGCTCTGAGCTCTTCCACTCGGTTGCGTTTGTCACTCGGCTGCGGCTTAGCGAAAAGCCTCTCCCCCAGCTCGCCCTCCTGCCAGCGAGAAGCTGCTGAAGGAATCAGGTCGTTGATCCCACGGCAGCGAGGCCCCTAATTAGCCCAGCTCCGCCGGAGCCGCCCGGGAGAGCTGTCTGCGCGCCAGGCGGCTCGGGGACGGCCGCCGCGGGCGGGGGGAGCGGCGCCCCGCACGGGCGGCAGCCTGCGGAAGGAGGGGGGAAACGGCAGCTCCGATGCATTAAATACGAGGAGGAGCGTGTGCTCCGGCTGCCGCCTCCTCCCGGCGCGCCCGGGCTGCGCGGCGAGAAGGGGGCAGCGTGCGAGGGGACGGCGAGGGCGGGCAGGTGCGGGCAGGGGCAACACCGAGAAGGGGAAGGTTTCCCCCAGCTCCCTCCAAGGCCTTGCAGGCAGGTGAGGCAGCGGCTCCCCGGGCCGCCGCTCGCGCGCTCACTAACCGTCGCGGCTCTGGGTGATAAAGCGGTTTAAAAGCAAATCCCGATCCGACGGCCCGGGAGGACGGGGAGCGCCGGCTGCCAGGCACGGTGCGGGCCCCTGCGCCCGGCGGCCCTTTGCAGCCCGGGGGGCGGCTGGCCAGGCGCCTCGGCCGCCCGCGGCCGTGCACAGGGTGACGCCGGAGAGGGGCGTCCCCAGCGCAGGGCCCGCACCCGCGGGGAGCGGCCCCCGGGTGGGCACCCGTTGCAGCAGGGCACGGGGCGGGAGGGCCCCTCTGCGGGAGCGCCCGTGCCGGGGGATTTCGGAGGCCCCGTTGGGCCCAGCGCTGGCTGCAGCCTGCTTCTCCTCCTGCTCACGGTGGGCGGCTGCGGGCCCCCCACGCCGCAGCCGGGAGAGCCGGGAACCCCAGCCCCACGGCAGGGGGTGCGGGCAGAGGGTGCCCAGCCGCCCGGGGAGCGCAGCGGCGGGCAGGGCGGCGCGTGCGCCCCGACGCACGGCGATGCACGTGGGCCCGAGCGGGGCCGCGCAGCCCGGGGCGGGGGCACGCCGGTGCCGGGGGACACGCGCCCCGACGCACGGGCACGGCGCTGCTCGGGGGCGCGCAGCCCGGGGCGGGGGCACGCCGGTGCCAGGGGACACGCGCCCCGACGCACGGGCACGGCGCTGCTCGGGGGCGCGCAGCCCGGGGGGGCGGGCACGCCGGTGCCGGGGGACACGCGCCCCGACGCACGGGCACGGCGCTGCTCGGGGGCGCGCAGCCCGGGGGGGCGGGCACGCCGGTGCCAGGGGACACGCGCCCCGACGCACGGGCACGGCGCTGCTCGGGGGCGCGCAGCCCGGGGGGGCGGGCACGCCGGTGCCGGGGGACACGCGCCCCGACGCACGGGCACGGCGCTGCTCGGGGGCGCGCAGCCCGGGGGGGCGCGCACGCCGGTGCCGGGGGGCGCGCGCAGCGGCACGCGGGACCGGCCGCACCGGGTGCCCCCGGGCCACCGGGCGGGGGCGGGGCGGGGGCGGGGCGCGGCGCCCGGCGGCAGCTTCCCATTGGCTGGCGGGGCTGTCAGCGGGGCGGAGTGACAGCGCCGGCCGGGATTAGCGCGGCGGGGAGCGCCGTGCCGGCACCGCACCGCACCGCACCGCACCGCACCGCACCGCACCGCACCGCACCGCGGGCCCGGACCGGCGCCGTGGGCAGGGCAGAGCCGCGCAGAGCCGCGGCGCGCAGGATGCTGCCGTGAGCCCGGTAAGCGCCGGTGAGCGGAGCGGGGCGGGGCGGAGCGCGGCAGGGCGCGGAGGCCGGAGCCCGCAGCCCGCAACCGGCGGCGGCGCTGGGAAAGTTGCAGCAGTTGCGGCGGCGGCGGGCGGTGCGGCTGCCCCGGGGGCGCGAGTGGGCCGGACCGGGCCGTGCCGAGGCGGCGGCGGCCCGGGGGGAGCGGGCCGGGCCGGCGGGAGCCGGCGCCAGCCTCATCCGGATGGATGTCACATCCACTCAGCGCTGATCCCGCCGCGCCCGGGCCGGGCCGGGCCGGGCCGGGCGGCTGCGGCTCCCCCGCCGGAACGGCTCTGCCCGCGGCCCCGCGCTGCAGCGCCAGCCCGAGCCGAGGGCCGGGCGAAGCCCCCGGGCGCCCCTCGGGCTGCAAGGAAGGGGCAGCCAGGAGGAGCAAGTTTCTAGCGCGGGTAAGCGACTGACTGAACGAGCGGGGTCCCCGCGGGGGGCAGCCCCCGCGGCGCGCCCGGCTCCGGGGTCGCTCCCTGAGCGTGGGCCCGGGGCAGCAGCAGCCTCCCTGGGGCGGCCTGGCTTTGCGAGGCTTCCCGGCGGGACCAGAAAGGCTCCCGCAAGCCCGCCGGTGCCTTACAGCCCAGCCCCTTCATCGCAGTGGTTTAAAGAGCATCAGTTTGAGTCATGATTTAAATCGGCCAGGAGGAAACCTGAGCTACATCGCCGATCCTTCATCTCTGTTGCATTTGTTCTTTTTAGCTTCTATGGTTAAAGAAAGGCTCACGCTGCTGGCTGGTGTAGCAGTCCAGCTGCAGTGACTTGGAGACGGATATGGCCTTTACACTGAATTTGATAATTCTGCTTTGATAACCAGGAGGACACGCTGTGCTCATCCCGTTCGTTTCACCCCCACTTATTTAAGCAATAACTTACGTGTGTTGAGATAGGCTGGGTTTTTATACATTTGTTATGTTACAGTGAATGCCAGCAGTCTTTTAGTGATAACATTTTTCGTTGGCGTGTGTGTTAGTAGGCGTCTGGATAAAAACTGGAATTTAATTTGAAATGCATAAAACCCTCATCATTGTTATTTATCAGTTAATCTAAGCAACCTTGAGAGTGAACACTACCAAAAGATGGGAAAAGATTATAAAACAAGTAACTAACATGTTAAACAGGGGAGTGTTTAGTGCAGTGAGTGAATTATAGATTGCCACTGCTCAGTATGAGCCAGATTTTTTTTAGAAGTGTAACAGTGCTGATAGATAGGCGCCTGCTCCACGTGGGTGATCTTGGCTATTTTGAGTTATGTCTCTGTATCTCTTGAACCTAAACACCTTGGACTATCCAGTCCCACATCTTTCATTCTTGACGTTGGGAATTTAAACCTGTCTGGTCTGCCCTCGGAAGCAGGAAGAAGTCGTGCTTTCCTCCATTTGCAGATGGCATTTGGCTCCTTGCTTTCCAAGGAAGGGATCCAAGTGAGGGAATTATCTCTGCATCTGCGAGAAGCCGAAAGGAGTCGAGGCAGAATCATTTCTGCACACCAGGAATTCAAAGAAACCTGGGGAAAGATAAATACAAGTCTCGGCCCCATTGTGAGGACCCAGCTGTGCCAGCGGTGCTGGAGAGGGCTCGGGGTCCTGCCTGCCAGCAGGACCTGTTGTAACGGGGGCTTGGACCTGCCGGCGTTGACAGCTCTGCCTGTGCTGCAGATACCGGCCGCAGCATGTGACTGTGCAATGTATTTCAAAACACAGGCTGACCTCCGAAGAAAGGCGCCTTGCTGCCTCCGGGCCTTGTTAACAGCGCCTTCGTCCTGATCGGGGGTGTCTCGGGGATCCAGTGTATCTTTTCTCCCCACTTACTGAAGTGAATTTTAGACTACACATGCTAGATCTATTCAACCACAAGAAGGATTAAATCGATTCAAATGAAAGCAATGTTAAAAAAAAAATAATAAGTACTTTAAGAGTGCTTCGAGCCCCTCGCCCGGCGCCTGCGCGGCGCTGGTCTGTCGGAGTGGTGGCATCTCCTGGACACGCCGTGGGTCTGGCAACGGGGCCGCTGGGTCCCCGCTCGGGCCGGGCCCGCGTCGCCCCGGGCGCCTGGGCCAAGTCCTGGTTTGCCCTGGCCGGGCCGTGGCCCCCCTGCCTCCGGGACGCCCCTCTCTCCTCTAACCCGCTGTTCCCACCTCTTTTTCAGGGCCGCCTGAGGATGCGTCGCCCTTCAGCCCAGCCGCCGTCCGGGGGGCGCTGGGAGAGCTCCTCGCCGCCCCCGCGCCGCCCCGCCGGGCTCCGGAGCTGACGTCCCGGCGCCTCCTGCGGCGGGATGGCGCAGGCGGGGGGGCCGGTGCGCCCCTGCCCCCGCGAGGGCTGCCCCGCCGCCAGCCCGGACCCCGGGGGGGCCCGCGGCCCCCCGCGCTGCCTCACGCCCAACCTCAACGCCGGCCGGCTCCACCTGCTGCGCAAGGGCCTGGCGCCCGACGCCCGGCGCTGCCCGCTCGCCCTCTACGGCAGCACGGGCTCCCTGGCCCGGCCGCCGGCGCCGGCGGGGAGCCCCGGGGGCGCGGGGCGCGCCACGGCCCCCTGCACGCCGCGCCGGGGCAGCGCCAGCCCGCCGGCGGCGCCCCGCGGGCGCAGCTCCGTCGTCACCTTCCGCTTCATCGAGAAGGCCAGCGTGCGGACGCTCAACGGGCTCCCGGCGCCCCGGCCCCGGCGGGAGGACAGCCCCGGCGGTGGCGGGGGGCCCGGCGGCGGCTCGCGCACCGCCCCTGCCTGGCCCCAGCTCCAGGAGCAGCTCGCCCGCGGGCTCAAGCTGGAGGCCTCCGCGTCCGACCCGCTGCTGGCTGGGAGCAGGTCGCCGGGGGACGGGCGGCCCGGCGGGGACGCCTGTGCCCTGAACGCCAGCTGTCTCTTCAGCTCCCTCGCCGACGGGCTGCAGACCCCGCCGGGCCACCCGGCCGCCTTCGCCAGGAGCCCGCTGAGCCCGCAGCCCCGGCGGCAGGTGGGTCCCGGGCCCGCGGGCTGCCCTGGCCGGGGCTCGGCCGCCGCCGTGCTCTCCCCGGCGGCTCACTGCGCTTGTGTCCCGCAGGGAGGCTCGTGGGCCTGCGCCCGGGGCAGCTCGGCCCACGCCCAGCGCGTGGCCAGGGCCAAGTGGGAGTTCTTCTACGGCTCCCCGGACGCGCCCAGGACAGGTGAGAAGCGGGTGCGGAGGGAATTTTCCCTCTGCCGGATCAAGCTCTGCTTCGCAAACGCGGGTCTCCGTCTGGGCTCCCGGGAGTCGTCCCCCTCCAGGGTGGGGGGAGGCTTCTCGCACCGCAGTGCAGGCTGACAGCCCAGGTCCCCCACGGCCAGGCTCGGCGTGTCCTCCCGGGGCCGGAGCTCTGCCCCCACCAAGCTCTGCAGAGCCCCTGCGCGGCCTCGGGAGCCCGTAGGGCCGCAAGAGGCCTCCGCCCCGCGCCACCTCCCCAGCGAGGAGCTGGGTGGGCACGGCCGGCACGTGTCCCCGCGGGGTGGCCTTCCCGTCCCGTCCCTTCCCTTCCCATCCCGTCTCTGCCTCTCCCTGCACTCCTGTTTTCCCTCGGGCTCCTCGGCGCCCCATTGCATGTAAGAGCCTGTTCCCGGCGTGCATGTGGTGTTGCTCTGTGGCCCCTTGGGTGCAAGCTGCTCCCTGGGCCCCGGCGGCAGCACCCTGCCCCTAAGTGCTCTGGGCTCTCTTTCAGGCTGCTCTGCCCAGGAGGCCCCCGACGCCGCTCCCCTCGCCGAGCCCCCGCAGCAGCCCAGCCGCTTGCCGCCTGCCGAGCCGCAGAGGTTGGTGGCTGAGCACGGCCTGAGCCACGTGGAGGTGGAGATAGAGATGTCTCCTCCAGGCTGCAAGAAGCCTGGTTTTTGTGAGACTGGGATTATAAGGAGGACGGTGAAGTACTCTGAGACAGACCTGGACACCGTGCCGCTGAGATGCTACCGTGAAACCAACATTGATGATATTCTGGCTGAGAAGGATGAGGTGGACTCGGCTATTGAGAGCCAGAAGGACAGCGAGAGCAACCCGAGCTTCGCGGGCACACCAGGGAGGAGGGACAGCACGCCGGAGGAGCCCCCTGCCCAAGGTGCTGCTGAGCACCGGGCCAAGGGCACAACGAGCGGCGTGCGGGGCGGCAAGGCAGATGAGGATGACGAGGTGTTTGAAGCGATGAGGCAGAATGGGCAAAGGTGAGGCTCAGTGTGTGAGGGTGAAAAGCTCCTCTCGCCTGCTGTGTTATCCCTCGTGCATGACAGAAGGGGCTCCGCTGAGAGCGTCCAAGCCAGAAATCCCCGTAGCTGTGTGTGAGGGGCTGGGGCCGTGTCCTGGATCACCGCGCTGGGCAAGGCTCGGGGGAAGCTCTCGCTGCCCGGCAAAGGCGGCCAGTGCTGGGGTTTCAGCACAGGGCACTGTGCCACAGGATCCACTCTCACGGGGTGAGACCTGCTGGCCAGGTCACCTGCCTGAGCTGGGGCTCGAGGCCCCCCTGCACAGGGAGTCCTGCCCGGTTAATCGTGTCC